>NW_022589745.1:2805070-3155787 GCF_004348235.1 Phoca vitulina | reverse complement strand
TCACCCAGTCACCCCATCCCTCCCACCCCACCCCCCACTCCAGCAACCCTCAGTTTGTTTCCTGAGATTAAGAATTCCTCATATCAGTGAGGTCATATGATACATGTCTTTCTCTGTTTGACTTATTTCGCTCGGCATAACACCCTCCAGTTCCATCCACGTCGTTCCAAATGGCAAGATCTTATTCCTTTTGATGGCTGCATAATATTCCATTGTATATATATACCACTTCTTCTTTACTCATTCATCTGTCGATGGACATCTTGGCTCTTTCCACAGTTTGGCTATTGTGGACATTGCTGCTATAAACATCGGGGTGCACGTACCCTTTCGGATCCCTACTTTTGTATCTTTGGGGTAAGTGCCCAGTAGTGCAATTGCTGGATCATATTTACCCATGTTCTTTTAAAACAGAACCTTGGGATCTTCCCTGAGAGTAAATACATGCCCTTGAAGCTACAAGGATTTCCCATTCCTCGGTGCCTTGAGCAAATCTCCATTCCTCTCTGGGCTTTCGTTTCTGCATCTGGAAAGGGTAGCTGAAGTTGAACAATATAATCTGTAAGGTTCTTCACCATTCTAAGTTTTCTTCTGGGTAAGTTTTCATGATCTGCTTTTATAGTCCTAGGTTTATAGGAACCCTGTCAGGAATACATCAGAGAAGGTGGAACACTTGGATAGTTTAATATATGTAAAACCTCACATGTAACAATTCTTATAATTACTTGTATGAACGCGTTTAGCCAACAGGAACATTCTGACCAGCCACCACACGCACAGCACACGTGGGGAATAACGTACCAGCACCTCCCCGGACGAGCATACAGCAAAATAAGGACACATCCGCAGTGATGTTGCAAAACAGCGCGTGACATAAGGCATTCAGGTGGCCCGGAGAGATGGCCAGCAGTGGCTGGGAAGGATGATATTCCATTTAATAGTGTGTGTGAATATTTCAGGCTGGAGGAAGCATGTGGGCTGGACCCTGAAAATGTGTAGGTTACACATGTAGGGAATAGAATTAGGACTTGCCACACTGCAATTCGCCTAAGCCAGGCCACAGAGGTAAAAAGGGGCGATGTGGGGTTTGCGTAGCAGCTGGCAGAAGGGGTGGGAACGGAGCCCAAGGAAATCCGTGTGGGTCAGACCGAGAAGTCTTCACCTCAGCATCGAAGTGATAGATCTGGTAGGAGAAAGGTCAGCAGATGACTGGTTTTGAGCATGTTACCGATTTTTACAAATAAGTAACCAGATATGGGGTTTCCAATGCTATCCAAAAAAGCAGAGCTTTCCTATGAAAGCTTCCTTAAGCCAAAATAGCACAAAAAGAAGCAATTAACATTAATTTACATGGAAAACTTTTTGAGCATTCCCAGACTGCACCCCCCCCAAATACCTCTTTTAGGTTTTTCTGAGAGCTTAAGATGTATCTTGCTAACAGATGCACAAACTAAATCAAGATGACGCCCGGACTCCTGTAGACACAGCTCAGGGCTCTGGGGCTGTTGCTGAGATGCTGGGTGTGGTTAGGGGAGGGGGGTGGGGGCCGCTCCTGCTGGTCCCCTGCACCTGTTGCTCCAAAAGCTCACTGCCAAACCAACACTGAACATTCCTCTCCTTTCAGCTTTTTTTCTCCCTAAAAGTGAACATTCTCCTCAGGTTTCTTTCAGTTAGTGACAATAAGAACTAATGTAGGTCTTTCATAAAAGCAAGTGACGTGCTATGGTGAGTGCTGTGAATTGTGTAAGACTGTTGAATCACAGATCTGTACCTCTGAAACAAATATTACATTATATGTTAAAAAAAAAAAAAGAAGAAGAAGAAGAAGAAGGTAGCAGGAGGGGAAGAATGAAGGGGGGGGAATCGGAGGGGGAGAAGAACCATGAGGGACGATGGACTCTGAGAAACAAACTGAGGGTTCTAGAGGGGAGGGGGGTGGGGGGATGGGTTAGCCTGGTGATGGGTATTAAGGAGGGCACGTACTGCATGGAGCACTGGGTGTTATGCACAAACAATGAATCATGGAACACTACATCAAAAACTAATGATGTAATGTATGCTGATTAACATAACATAATAAAATAAAATTAAAAAAAATAAAAATGGACAGAAAAAAAAAAGCAAGTGACGTAAAGGGAACATTTGAATCAGAAGTAAATGGGGTAAAATTGTCCTTGGAAAGAGGGCTTCATGTTTCAGTCAGGTTATTAAATATTGTCCTTGTTTGTATGGTTTTGGCAATTAGTACACAACCACTAACCCTTTCTTCAACACCTCAACCACTAACGAGCCCTTTTTTTTTGCTTGGGTAGTAAATATCTAATGTTCTTCTGGTTTTTAATCTGATTGCCACAGTCTTAGGATGCTGATTTTTCTCAAATATGATATCTAAAAGTACACACCTTTCTTATTTTGGGAAAATAAGGCAGAGGAGAACAGATACTTGCCAGAGCAGAGACCCTGGTGTGTGGGCGAGAGGTTCAGAAGTCACTCCTGGTGTTTGTACACCACCCGTGAGCGATCTGACTTTTACAAGTGTGCTTGAAGAGCTGAATTACATTAATTGCACAATTATAGTCATCTTGCTTCTTCAACATTATTATTGATTAATAAGCCAAGTGGTTGCACTTCTAATTTTCTAACTAATCTCTCTGCACATTAAAAAAAAATCATTTTTTGGGTTCTTCTAGGACCGAGGGACTGATGATTGGTAACTATGAAGACCTTGATAGAGTGCTATTTTTAAAAATGTAAATCAAACTCAAAACTATACTTATTTTTTGACATTCTACAAGCCATGTTAAACTGTGAAAGTTTAAAGTCATTAATAAATCAATATATCAAACATTAGGTACACTGTTATATTGGCAAAACATTACACAAGTAAAACTTATACTTCAGATTTTACATCTACGCCCCTGGATACAAACACGGTCCTTGAAATGTGCTGGTAATACCGCAAAGTGACCCTTTTCATGAAGGCAGATTGCTTTGTCATCATGAGAGGAAATGGCTTAGCCTCTTGTCCCCTTGACATTTGTGAGGACCTTGACTGGACAGGATGCAGTTGGGGCTCCTTGTGTCTACAAGCTCCCACGGTTTTCATCACACAGCCCCTGTGATTGTTCTGATGGCAGTGGTCACTGAGAATGGCTGAGAGGGTCCAGAGAGAGAAGAAGATGTGTGTAATCACAACAGCAGAAAGAAGACAGAATGACAGGATCAAAGAATGCTCTCGAAGGCAAAAAATGATCCATTCACAGCGAGTTTCTCTGCACTGCCTCAAGTCATAAGCCTGACAACATTACAGTGAGCTCTGATCAATATCCTTTCTGGACTCATTCCTCTGTAACAATTGTGACTGTTTACATAGGAGTCTCATTATAAAGAGAGGCCTCAATACTGCACTGATAACTCTGCATCACATTAAAAACAGAGCATTGAAAATAACAATAATAAATCAGTAGTCGATCATTGTGTCCAAGCTACATAACCATTGTTTTCTCTTTTATTATTAAATTCAGGCTACTTTTACAATGTCTTGTGTTGTCACGCAATCACCAAAAGCATGCCTATCTGAGTAAAGTATTGTGCAACCATTCTAACCATTTTATCATGTGATGCCATGGAGAGTGTTAGTATTTAAACAAAATCCTGTGGATGTCATTTTACTATCCAAAACTTTAATGTACTCAAAACACGTAGTGTGCTTTTTATTTTAAGTGACTCTTCTTAAATAGTGAGACACAACCATGTTCTTTAATACAGTAATAACATTTAAACACAGCTTTCTTCACAGAAAGAAACAGTGTTCTGAAATATGTTTTAAGAAGTCAAGGAATGAGTCTTAAATTGATATAATTTGGATTATGGCAGATTTTCTGCCTAGAAGATTATTTAAGGCAATGAAAGCAGAACGTTAGAAAATAATTTTGTTTATTTTCTATAGAGACCATTTTCCTGGTGTTCTGAAATCAGAAAGCCTTTCTTAACCTAAGCAATGGGGTTTCCAGAAGTAAAGGCATTAACCCTTCTCTCCTGATGGGGCAAACATATAATGCCAGGGCTTAGGGAGATGAGGTCAGCTGGAGTGCCCCCTGGACATGGGGCAGGCTGTGAGTGGGGAAATGGAGTAACAGCATCATGACAAAGAGATCTACTTCTAGGCTTGAGGCAGATATTGAGTCAATAGACAAAGTAAATAGGCAAAGTAAATATATACATTGTATATACATTGTGCATTTGGTGGGAGGCACGGAATGCTTAGAACCTCTAAGAGAAAAAACAGTGTGTGAGACAATGCAGTTAAGTAAGAAAGCAAAGGAAACCATCCAGAAAGCAAATTTTACATATTTATAGCAAGAGAAGCAAAAGTCTAATATTAACCAGATATTATCATTATGGAGACCATCTGTGAGTTTGGGGAAAATGCCTTTTATACTTATTCTATAGTAATATGAAAACCTCCATGGTTTCGTCATGCAGAAGGCTATTTTGCATGTCTTTTCCATTGCATGCTTTCTTCTTGTTGTGCACGCATCCCTCCAGCCTGCAGGCATAACCCGAGCACCTGTTAGGCAGTCTGGGAGGGGATTTGCAAAGCCTAGGGGCTCACCTAAGTGACTGAGTACTGAAAACCTGTTGCATCCAAAATTTGAAGTTAAAACCATCAAAATTATAATCAACAAATGCTATGTCTGTAACACGTGGATTCTGTCAACTTTAATGTTTATTTATAATTCATAATCTAAAAAGTTCATTATGTTTATACCAGTTCAGGGTTATTTTTTCTTATTTCCATGCTTGCTCAGCTAAGTTACCTATAATGATTACTGGGAGTGCGTAGCCAACCATAACTAATATCTTAAGAGCTGAGCTATAAAATTCCTTAAAAATTCTTTTTTTAATGTTTATACCCATTTTTTTTTTTTTTTTGAGAGAGAGAGAGAGTATGTGTGCAAGAGTGGGGGGTGTGGTTTGGAGGGGCAGAGGGAGAGAGAGAATATTAAGCATGCTGAGCACAGAGCCTGACATGAGGCTTGATCTCACGACCCTGAGATCATGACCTGAGCCGAAACCAGGAGCCAGACACTTAACCAACTGAGCCAATCAAGTGCCCCTAAAATTCCTTTAAAAATTAAAATGCAGAAATCATTTTTATGATGATATGGATTCATGAGTATATTTTATAAAATCTCTGTGTTTGAGGTGTGGGAGACTGGTCTACACAAAGGCCCTGAGGACTTGCAAGCTGCCCTACCCACTTTGGGAACCTGGTTAGCAGCTCATTCCTCAACATGCTGCTTAAGTGTCAACCCTTGTGAAAAGCTCTCCCTAATCTCCTCAGACAGTGTGTCACTGTCCTCCGTCCACTTCCCTGGAGGTTACCATGCTCTGTGTGCACATGTGACCCCCCACCTAGATTATGAACTTCTTGGGGTTAGAGTCGACATCTTCTTCTTCTTATCCTTAGAGCCTTTCAACATTCCTGAAATTTTATAGGACTTAATATTGATTGGATCAAACTAAATATAAAGGCAAAACCACCAGCACAAAAAGCAAAAATAAAAATAATGAGGAAAGAAGAGGCAGCATTTCAAGACCTAAAAAGTGTAGTAATAAAACCAAAGCTTGGAGCAAACGTTTGGTCTCTTGGCTGGAGAGCGTTGGCCATCACCACCATCATCCCCCAGTAAGGAAGGGCTGAGGAGCTCTTGTCCCTCACCCAACATGCGCTGAGCACTGGTTTTATATCAGGGACCGTATTATTTGATGAGGACAAGAAGCAAGTATATATCGCCTGAAAGATCATAGCCAGTAGTAAAACATAATGAAAACATAACCTAAAGAGTCCAGTAATGACTCATACACAAGAGTTTGGGAGAACCAAGGATATAAGTGTTTGGTTGCAGAAGGTTCAAGGAAATGTTACAGGTAAGTAGGATCTGTGTTATGTATGGAAGAGTAAATAAAACTCCACTAGCTTACAATGGACAGCTGGTCTGTGATGGGCAAAGGTTGGGTCAGGTGGGACATCCCAAAGAGTCCTGCGTGACTGGAACTGAGGATAATTAACAGTCACAGGAGGTGAAGGTGGGCATGCAGGGTGGTCCCAGGAGGTCAGGTCCTGCATGTTTGGCTTGTGCTTAACCCTACAGAAAACAGTCGAATGTTCTATATTTGTGGGCGCCTGGGTGGCTCAGTTGGTTAAGCGACTGCCTTTAGCTCGGGTCATGATCCTGGAGTCCCAGGATCGAGTCCCATATAGGGTTCCCTACTCAGCAGGGAGTCTGCTTCTCCCTTTGGCCCTCCCCCTGCTCATTCTCTCTCTCTCAAATAAATAAATAAAATATTTTTTAAAATGTTCTATCTTTGCATGTGGGTATGTGCTTGTATGAGTACTTACATCTATATCTCTCATAGGTCCACAAGTATGACTACATCGTAACATACATACATAAAAATTGATATTTGTGAGTGTAAGAAAAGGGAGATTTCTGAAACCATTTGGTTTTACTTCAAATCCTAGCTCTACCCCCTAGTGACTGCATGATCTTGGGCACACTGCTTACATACTTTGTACCCCAGTTTATTCATCTGAATGAAAGGGACAACAGTAATGACCTCATAAGTCATCCTGAGTTAATGCAGGCCAAGAGCGTAGGAGAGGGTCTGGCAGAAATGTGCAATCAGTGAATCCATGGTCTTTCCAAAGAGAGTGTGAGCACCTGTGGACAGGAATGGTTTCTTGTACTCGCATTTATGTCTTTCAAAGACCGAAGTGATCATAGGAAATAGGTTGACATTCGTTGATTAAGTGTTAGACAGAGGGAAATATGAACAATGTTTAGATAAATTTCAACTTTTTCTGGGTGGTCTTCCCTATTCCTATCTCCTCCACCTTCTTTATTACGAGGTCAAACTATTTTGCATTTCTTACTGTTATGCTCTCCCTCCCGGCTCTGCATTTGGTCACTTTCTAGTTCCTCTGTTTGCAATGCATGAGGTTATGTGCTGTTTCTCTGAGACCCATTAGTGTACTTAGCTAACTTCTGTGACTCATCTCAGTGGGGTAACATCCTCTGTCAGCATCTCCTTTCCCCCTTCCTAAACTGTAAACTCATGAGGGTAAAGAATATGCTCCCCATGCCGGCACCCCCAAAACCTAGCATATGGTCTTGCACACGTGTGTGTCTAACAAGTGTTTGTCCAAACTGGTATGAAGATGCTATAGGTCATCCGATTCCACTTCTGATACGCTCCACTCTTCTTTCAAAGTTGATGAGTATTGTGCTGTGCACACTAGTTGGTCTTTCTCAGCTAACTTAGCACTTTTGTGTGGAGAGTGGGCTCCCATTGTCACCACTTCCTCTTCTTAACCAGCTCACATCTCAGAGGTGAACTTGGGACTCCACCATTCCTCCGTGCCCCTCCCTGCTCCTGTCTTTGTCTCTTTCATGTTTGTTTTTTCCTCTCAAACAAAGGGAATGTGTATGCTTTCTTCACAAGAAACAGTTTGCAACATTTCAGGGAACACCCTAGAAGGAAATACAGTAAACACGACCAGAGGAGCTAGTTTTGTATGGAAGGAAGACAAAACGGATCAGACCAGACTTGGCTGAGTCCTTCCCTCTGGTACATCAGAAGGTGGGTAGCTAAGTCTTCATGAATTTCTGGTCTTAGAGTAAATCGAAAGAATAAAGGACACTGTTTGAAAGACTTAAAAGACCCAACTGTGTCAATACCTGTGGGAAATATTTTGATAAGAGACACTTCCAAATCCAACTGTCGGATTTCTGGTAAGGATAAAATTATCTCGAAAAACAACTCTGAGGAGTTTAGATGAATATTTTTATGCAAAATCCCACATAAATAAAAAAAAAATTCCGGGGCGCCTGGGTGGCTCAGTCGTTAAGCGTCTGCCTTCGGCTCAGGTCATGGTCCCAAGGTCCTGGGATCAAGCCCCGCATCGGGCTCCCTGCTCCGCGGGAAGCCTGCTTCTCCCTCTCCCCCTCCCCCTGCTTGTGTTCCCTCTCTCGCTGTGTCTCTGTCAAATAAATAAATAAAATCTTTAAAAAATAAAAATAAAAAAAATAAAATAAAAAAAATTCCTCTTAAATTTTTATCAAACTGGCTTGCTTTGGCCTTCCTGAGAGAGATTTTTGTGTTTAGCGGCAACTCCTGCCAAGCTCACCCATTGTATGGATGAGTTAGAGTGAGCTTAATTTAATGATTACATATTCTTTCTTTTTATGTTTCTAAATTTATCTGTTGAAATTGTTATGTGATTATACTTTTAACTGAGTAAAAAAAAATACTGTGAAATAATGCCTAGATAAGCAGTAAGAAAAATAAAAATCATTTCTGAATGGTAACTTGGACTTTTTTTTTTTTTTTTTTAAAGATTTTATTTATTTATTTGACAGAGAGAGACACAGCGAGAGCAGGAACACAAGCAGGGGGAGTGGGAGAGGGAGAAGCAGGCTTCCTGCCGAGCAGGGAGCCCGATGTGGGACTCGATCCCAGGACCCTGGGATCATGACCTGAGCCGAAGGCAGACGCTTAACGACTGAGCCACCCAGGCGCCCGACTTGGACGTTTTGAAACATTATCTTTTTAAGAAAAATTTAGTTAGCTTTTAGAAGTTTCATTCTGTTTTCTACCACTTCAAATTTAGTCAAGAAACTGGAAAGGTAATGTATGGGGATTAACATAACAATAAAAAAAATTAAAAAAAAAAAAAAAGAAACTGGAAAGGAAAAAAAAAAAAGCATTAAGGAAAAAAAACCCACCTCTGTGTAGCACCATCTTACACACCTGTCAATAAAGGTGATGGCTACTTTGGAAGACAAGTGCGGCATTCGTGGGGAGCACTTTCTGTTGGGAACCATAACAAAATGAGCATGAATCAAATGTCTATTAGGTGTTCACAATATGCAGAGAACCACCTATGCCCAAGAGAGTTACAGGTAACAGCAAGTTGGATCGAGATGGTTCTCAGGGGGAAGTTCAGGACAGCCTGCCCTCGAGAGCATGTCCGTCAAGGGTAAGGTCTACAGCTTGGTCTCCGGAGTCAACAGCAGCAGAGTCTGTGATCCTCCCAGCTGGAGATGCTCCCTACCGCATGATGGATTGCAAAGAGCACAGGCTTTGGGTTCAGACATTCTCGCTTACGACTTCAGTGTTATCACTTACTGAGTGGCTTTCAGCAAATTAGCTGCCACGCCTCTCTTACTTCACCAGCAAAATGAGGATAATACCCACTTTTAATCCTTGAGCCTGGCATAGTATGTGCTGTAAGCCACAGTCCATCACTGGACATTCCTGTTACTATTACTAAATTTCCAATTATTTATCACTTCATTTACACTGCTGAGATATCCTGGTTCTCTTCTTTTGTTTCTATTTCCTCCTCCCGCTACAACCCAAGTGCTTGAGAGCGAAGACCCAGCGTACCTTCCGTTGCATTCCCCCCCGGTACTTGGCAGAGCTAGGTGATGCACGTATAAGCATATGAGTTGGTTCTGTGGGCCGAGTGCTGTACAAATCATCTGTAGCAAATCTTAGAAAGTATTTGGATTCTGGAGATTTTGAAGCACCTACTTTGGGAGTCCTTCTGCCCTGTGGCTCCCAGATTCCAGCCAGTTTTAGAGTGGTTATTCTCACTTAGCTATCCCGCAAGAAAGTAAGACTTTTGGAGCAATTGGCATCTCCCCAAAGACTCTTTAATTCTGTCAATAACATAACATTTTTGATTCAAATATGGGCTTTCTTCCCCCACAAACTTCAGCTTGACCTAAATTTCCTTTGCAGAATAGCAAGCCCATATTCGCCCATTAATCAAACACAGAATAAACTCACCGCCCTGTTTCCCTCTTTGGCTCCTTATCTCTGTGAGCTATTGGTTGTTACTTTAACAAACTGCTGATTTTTAATAACATTTGTGAAACTGAAACCCAATCTAGATCAGATTTTGTTTGTCCCTTTTGTCAGATTCGGGCCAGTATAACTCTTGATATTATGCCTCAAGTATTAAAAAAAAAAAAAATTTGAATAAAATTATTTTTCAATTTGCAAAATTACAAGCCTTGAATTAAAGTTGTTTTTCTGGTTGGTTGATGACTGAGTTCCCCTAGTTAATCATAAGCTAGTGCTGCAAAGCACTCTTGTCCCCACCCAAGCCGACTTCCAAGAAAGCCTCAGACGGGACGCCAAAGCCCTCAGGATCGCCGGGAGCCAGGACAGTGGTCCTACCAAACCTGAGTGCGTGAGGCCTCCTCACACAGTGTTCTGAAATCCTCCTCCAGGAAGGAAGAGTCACTGGGGATCTGCTTAACGAGCACGTGAGCAATGACAGAGCAGGAGAGCCTTGAACCTGTTCTGTCGTGGCCTAGCTGGGTGAACCAAGGCGATTCGCCCGGCTTCTGTGAATCTGTTTTTCATGCCAAAAATTGAGAATACAATTAGTTTCCTGATGAGCTTATTATGGAAAAAAACAAAACCAAAAATGGCCGACACATTGCTTTCACGTGGCAGTTCCCTAAATCATTTTTTCCTCTTCTACCAAAAGGAAACTTACTTCCTCTTTTCCACCTCTGGACAACTTAGGCTTTTTTTTTTTTTTTTTTTTTTATAAAGATTTTATTTATTTATTTGAGAGAGAGAGAATGAGAGAGAGCACATGAGAGGAGGGAGGGTCAGAGGGAGAAGCAGACTCCCTGCCGAGCAGGGAGCCCGATGCGGGACTCGATCCAGGGACTCCAGGATCATGACCTGAGCCGAAGGCAGTCGCTTAACCAACTGAGCCACCCAGGCGCCCCAATTTAGGCTTTTTAATAGTTATGTTTTTAAACTGAAGTGAAATTTTTCCTCAGAGCTGCATTTGGTCTTGGTTAATCCTTCGGGCCTGAGAACATACGTCTAATTCTTTACTCCACTTGATTTTCCTTGACACATGAAATTAGATTTTATGTTCTCCTCAGCCTGTTTTCCATCAAGCCAAAGAGTGGAATTTCTTTAACGAATTCTTAAAATATATAGTTTATAACCTCACACTCTTGCAGTTACTCCCATCTGCACAGCTCCTAGTTTGCTGACATCCCTCTTACGAGTGTGGACCTGGACTCAGGGAGATATTTTGGCTGGAGGTAAAAAGCACGGATGTCTGAGCCATAGCCTCCCCACCCCCATGCAAACTTTTAGGTACTTTGTTGGCTGGTGAATGATGGGAACATCACTAAAGAGGAGAAGAACAATACACTGTGGAAAGTATCATCAGTATAATCCATATAATCAGTCTGATGAATCCAGGACATCGGGAGCTGACTTTGAAGCCATCAATTTATTCAGAGCAGGCTTTTCCAGAGAGAACATTGAAGTTTGAAAGAGACATAGGAGGTGCTGTGAACTGGATTTGACAATTCCCAATTTCAGTGAGTTTTGAGCAAAAGGAAAACCATCCATGGAAGGCTGGGTATCCTTAAAAGCTTTCCGACAATTAAATACCTAAATATTTCTAAGGAATTTCTAAGTGATAAGGACATCTATATCGGTGAAATGTAATCGTTTTTAGTTCAGGTGATCCAAACGCGATGACGAGTAGCTGCGTGCACGAGTGGATGTGAGCCTTGCTTCGGGGACCCGCCCATGCCCACGGGCGCACCTGACATCGAGTCCCGCAGGGCGGCCTGGAGGAGGCTGCCTGCGCGTCTGGCTCACCCCGCACCTTGCATTCCAGAGGAAGGGTCACCTTGGATTTATATTCAGCTTGTTTCTAATGACATGTGTAACTTCTGCAAGTTTCTAAAACACATGAGCTTCATTTTGCGTGTATTTAAAATGTGAATGGTAATACTGATCTCAAGAATCACTGAGAGCATGTACATAGCCCCTGCTCCATGGAGCCTCTCTTCTCTTGTGAAGAAATGCAGGTGGTGCCGCCCACAGCTGGTCTTTAAGTGACAAAAGGACACAGCAGGGAAAGACAGCAGACATAAAAAATGGGCCTTATATTCGTTGTTCAAAAAATTTTCAGGTTTATGTCTTCTTTAAAAACAAACAAAAGACAGAGTGGCTGGGTGGCTCAGTTGTTAAGTGTCCGACTCCTGGTTTCAGCTCCGGTCCTGATCTCAGGGTGGCCGGATCGAGCCCCGCGTTGGGCTCCGCGCAACTGAGGAAAACATGGAAAGATACCGAGGAAAGATAACTAACTGCACAGTGGGGCAAAAGGCCACTTCATAGTGGTTGAGAGCAAGACCATGAGTCAGTGAAAAGGAACAGAAGACATTTTACCAGGTGAAATATGGTAACATTATTTATCTGTATAAGTCTGTCTATGGACAGATTATTTATCTGTCTAAGTCTGTCTTTTCTCATTTGTAAGATGGAGGTACTAATGCACAATTCTTAATGTCATTTTATGGCAAAAATTTACTAAGATAATATTTTCAAATACTGCGCAACTTTAAATTTGTGCACATAGCTATATGTTATCACATTTATATGTACATATATTTACATATGTAGACATACACACACATATATATGAATGCTACATATAATATATCTTTTTCCCCGAGGTGATATAAACATCACATGAAATAAACATGCGTTCTCATAGCAGGCCTATGAATGGAAAGAGAAGGGTTTTCCTTAGAAGCAAAGGCAAGAAGCCCAACTTCTAAATCCAAATTGGGGCATTTTCATTTTTTCTTACCAGTTTTTCTGGTTTACCTATTACTGTAAAGAAGATCATTTTTGCTGCCTCAGGGCTTACGATGATGAAGTTTTGTTCTTCTGTGACGTTGACAAAAATCACAGAATTCTTTTTGATGATCTTTTATGATAATCCAGATCTATTATTATTCCATTTTTATAGTAATCATCTCTGAAGTAAAAGGAAAAAATGCAGTCCTATGAAAAATAATCATGCCTTCAAATTATATAAAAATATTGAAAGCTTTTTAGCTTTCCCAGATGATTCTAGCAAAGGCAAATTCAGCATCTACTCCACACTAAGATAAAGTTGTCTTCTGATGGCAAGCATATGCATTTTTAAAGATCACCTAATTTGTGGGAGAGCATAAAAGCAAACAAGAGTAAATGATCGGGCCCCTAAAATGTTTAGAAGACGGGAATTTATACGTAGCATGCCATCCTCGCCGTGCTCTGAAAACTGCTTCCTAGTCATGGACGGAAGTGATTTTAGTATGTATATTCCAGGCTTCAGATCAATACTGGGTAAATACATGAGCTTTTCTTAGACCTTAATCTTGAACCCTTCAGATCATTCTAACCTGAAAATAAGCCTCTTTAAACTGTAAAGGATCCTACAAAAGGATTTCAGATCAAGCTGGTGGCAGGATGACATGATTAAATCATTGATCTTGCTGAATGGCTGCAGGCCATTAAGGAAGAAGCTACTATTGAATGGAATCAGCAAAACCCTTTAATTACTGATTAAAGATATAAGCAAGTGACAGGGGCTACAATTTTAGCCTTGGGTTTCATCATTCCTGTTCCTTGTAATTGGTAGAGTTCTACCACAAATCTACATTTTAAATGGCTTTTTAGTTAAAAGAAAAAGGAAAGAAAGGCAGAAAGGAAGGCCCTTCAATTTTATATCCATGCTGCATATACATACATGTGCACACATATCATTATATCTATCTGTCTAGCTCCCCCAGAGGCAGAAAAACATGAGCGTGCCGTAAGATACATAAATCAGGGAGAGCTTTAAATGGAATATAGTAAGATAAAAAGAGCAGTTTTCTTTGGATAGGGGGATTATATGTGATTTTTTCATCTTATTTTGTGTGTTTTTCCTTCCATAATGAAGATATATTACTTTTATTATTTGAAGATAAGTAAATTCTATTATATCTTTTGCTACTAACTTCTTCAGACTTTATGCACAGAAATCTCTTAGTGCTAACCACTTTTAAAATAATGTTAACTGATATAATCCTTTCCTTGTTATTGACACGTGTCATGTCATATTATATTAGTAGTTAAAAATGCATCATTCTGTGTAATTCGATGTCAAGATACATGATATTTTCTAATAATTAATAATTGTGGATTTTTCCTGAATTTCTAGTCAGTGCCCCCAACCACCACCACTCTACCAGTATATTTCAACTGAAGCAGAGTGTTTGACATCTATTCAGCAGGTAATAATTGCACCCTAGGTTGTACGAAGGGGATAAAGCGTGAGGTTTTTTGTTATTTTTTTTTTCTTTTTATTTCTTTTTTCTCTTCTCTTCTCTTCCCTTCCCTTCTTTCCTTTTCTTTTTACTGTAGGGGCTTCCGAGGTATGTTTAGCAGCAATCATCTGTCTCTCATGTGTAGGGAAAATAGCTGATGGGACAAGTCTAGAGGCAAGAACACCAGTTAATTAACATTTGATTTTGTTTTACTCAGTGACACATCCATTTCTCTCTCGAGCTGGTGTTTAACCCATATGTCACTAGTTACTTGTTTGTGACTTGTGTCCCTAAGTCTGTTGCAAGCTCCTTAGGAGAAAGGACTGTATTTCTTGCTTCTGGGTCTTCTGTCCCAGCACAGGGCCCAGTGCTTCTTCCTATCTTTTAGGAGAAGCCCAGGAAGTGTTCTTACAGGTGTCACTCAGACTAGTGTAGTCCAGTTCAGACCCAAAGGAGTTAATTGCATGCATTTTCCCCTCCTTCGTCAGGTAATAGAGTAGACATCATTTACAGATTTCTTAACTGTAAGTCACACGTGTAATCCTGGGTAAATCCAATGTGACCAAAGTTAATAGTTTTTGGGTGTGAATTGAACTATCTGGATTGCTATGTTTTCTTAAAGATTTAAAAATTAATTGAGGTTCATTCTGCATTTGGCCAATCATTATCTCTTCTTTGCTACTTTCAGTATTACTTCCCAAGTCTGGTTTGGGAAAGAATGTTTTGCTGTTTTCATAAATCAAAAGAAGGCACATAGTCTCAGTCCCCATGAGACAGAATGATTTGCTTATTGTGAGAAATTTTAATGAAATCACTTCTATAGATATTCAGCTTCTTGTTTTCTTCGTAGGAATGCATTTAAGCTACTGATTCAACTTCTTTAATGTTAAATAATTATTTCTCTACATATTTCATCTCATCCATTTTAAGTTAAATATTTTCTAGGATTTTTCCTATTTCCCTTAAACTTTCAAAATGATTGCCCTAAAGTTTTTTTTATTAAGTTTTTAATTTTAATTCCAGTATAGTTAACACATGGTGTTGTATTAGTTTCACGTGCACAATACAGTGATTCAACAATTCTGTACATTACTCAGCGCTCATCATGAGAAGTGTGCTCTTTAATCCCCATCACCTATTTCCCCCATCCCCCCACCCACCTGCCCTCTGGTAACCATCAGTATATTCTCTGTAGTTAAGAGTCTGTTTCTCAGTTTGTCTCTTTCTCTCTCTCTTTTTTCCCTTTGCTTGTTTGTTTTGTTTCTTAAATTCCATACCTGAGTGAGATCATATGGTATTTGTCTTTCTTTGGCTTGTTTCACTTAGCATGATATTCTCTAGCTCCATCTATGTTGTTGCAAATGGCAAGATTTCATTTTCGCTGTGGCTGAACAGCATTTCATTGTACATACACACCACATCTTTTTTATCCACTCATCAGTCAAGGGATCCTCGGGCTGCTTCCATAGTTTGGCTACTGTAAATAATGCTGTGATAAACATAGGGGTGCATGTATCCTTTGAATTAGTATTTTTGTATCCTTTGGATAAATACTTAGTAGTGTAATTACTGGATCATAGGGTAGTTTTATTTTTAACTTTTTGAGGACCCTCCATACTGTTTTCCAGAGCGGCTGCCCCAGTTTGCATTCCCACCAACAGTGCATGAGGGTCCCCTTTCTCCGCACCCTCACCAACACTTGTTGTTTCTTGTCTTTTTGGTTCTAGCCATTCTGACGGGTGTGAGGTGGTATCTCATGGTGGTTTTGATCTGCATTTCCCTGATGATGAGTGATGCTGAGCATCTTTTCATGTGTCTGTCATCTGTGTGTCTTCATTATTTGCAGACAATATGACACTATATAGAGAAAACCTTAAAGAATCCACCGAAAAAATGACTAGAACTGATAAATGAATTCATTAAGGTTGCAGGATACAAAATCAATGTACAGAAATCAGTGGCATTTTTTATTCTAATAACGCCCTAAACTTTTTGATGGCATTTTCCTATTTTTTTCAAGTTAGCTGGATATGTAGCTGTCTCCTCTCTCACTAGCAATATTATTTGGGCCTTATCTCTTTATTTCCTTGATGAATCATATCAGAGGGTTGTTGATTATTTAAATAAACTTTTAAAAATGTCCAAAGGGTTTTAATACTTTTAGGATTTATAGAAATGTTGCCAGTACAGTACAGAGACTTGCCATATGCCAGTCTCATACATTTGTGACAAATACAAAACTAACATGAGTATTATTAATGAAACTCCAAATATTATTCAAGTTTTACTTTTTTGAATAATGTCTTTTTCATGTCCCAGGATCCCAACCAAGACACCACCTTATATTCGATCACCACTCTGTCTGCCTGCTCTGTTCTGCGACAGTTTCTTAGACTTTGGCTATTTTCCAGATATTGACAGTTTTGAGGCCAAGTATTTTGTAAAAGACTCCTCCATTTGGGTTTACCTGATGTTTTCTGCATGGTCAGCTTGGGTTACAGGTTTGGGGGAAGAATCACACAGAAAAGAGGTCCCTTCTCATCACACTGCCTCAAAGGTCAATGTTATCCACATGGCGTCCTGGGAGATGTTCCCCTTGACCCCCTGGGTGATGGCGAGTTTGCCAGATTTCTTCACCATGAGTCTCTCCTTGTCTCCCCTTCCACACTGGGTTCTTTGAAGCAAGTGACTAAGTGCCCACCCACTGGAGTAGAGGACGGGCCATGAGGTAGGGAAATAAGTCCCACTCCCAGAGGGGTGAATATCCACGTGCGTTATTTGGAATTCTGTATGGAAGACCTGCATCTTCCATAATTACTTACGTATTCAGTCATTTATGTATGTATTTTATACTTCAGGTTATAAACCAGTGCTATGCTATTTACTTCATTTGTCTGATTGTTCTAACTTTGGCCTTTGGGGGCCACCTCCAGTCATCTCCTGTGTGCCTTCAATTTACCCCATACTTTGGTTTTTCTGAGCACGTCTTTCCTTTGAGGGAATATTAGATGATCCAGGTACATTTTTATTTCCCTTGACCCAGGTCTAGAATGAGCTATTTCTCCAAGGAGCCCATGGGGCTTTTATTAGCTCTGTTTTTCTACGTTTAATTAACTTCTGACTTAATTGCTTTGCTTTCAGGGAATGTGCTCTGTACTCGATTGTTCGGTTTTTTATTTTTGAAATTTGTTAATTCTTACTTTATGGCCTAGCATCTGGCAAATTTTTGTAAATGTGTTATGTATGCTCTGGAACAACATTAGATAATTGCTGAGTGCAATATTTTCTGGGTATCTAGTAAATCAAGCTTGTTGATATTTATTTTCTGATTTTATGTATCATTTTAACTTTTGGACGTCCTAACCTATTAACTGAGAGAAAAAGACACATTGAAATCTTACAGTAGGATGCTAGATAGGGTATCTGTGATGTAATTCTACCATATTTTCATTTTTGCTCATTTTTGTTCATTTAAGCCATTTAATGGTACATCCATGAAGCAATATGACATACTAAGCCAGGCCCAGTGCCGAAGGATAGTAGAGGACCCTGGCCATGGGCGAGGAGGTTAAGATCTTCTTCCCACTGGCCACCACCCTGGCCTGCAGGAGAAGGATGAGTCCCACTGCACTGCAACATCACAGCAGGGCAGGACAGGTGCCTGGGCTGAGGGTGAACCAGAGGTCTCAGCAAGTCCCTTGCCAAATGCACCATGGTGCTGCCTTGTTGCTCTGCTCTCAGACATTGTGGGGTACACGCCCAGCCTTCCCATGCCCATGCCCAGTCCGTTTCTAGGGGCAGAAGATAACGGCAGAATGTGAGCATCCCCCACTGCTATGACCCAGGAGGTAGGGGAGGGACCAGGGCTGCAGGGGACAGGTGTGAGGACCTGGGAATATATCCCTGGGAGGTGGGAGAGCAGGACAAGTCATGAGCATGTGTGAGCTGAAGCTCCAGGTCCCTGACATATATATTTTCCACTGTTTCATTGGATTTTGGTTTACGAAAACAATCTCTAATTTAATATTTTTTAAAATTTCATTATTATAACTATTATTTTATGAGTTTCAGGTACACAACGGAGTGATTTGACAACTGTGTACGTTATGAAAGGCTCGCCACGACAAGTGTAGTCCGAACTGCCACTATCCTGCGTTATCACAATACCGTTGACGATATTCCACAATGCTGTACATTTCATCTTTGCAACTTATTTATCTTAAAACTGGAAGTCTGTACCTCCCAGTCCCCTTCACCTATCTCTCCCACCCCCCCCACCCCTTCCCCTCTGGCAGCCACCTCAAATTTAATATTATTAAAAATTTGAAGCTAATACAAAGCACTAAAGCCCCAATGGGGACCTTCTGAGCACAGGGCTCTGTGTGACGGAGCTGACCACGCCCACGAGGCTGGTCCTGCACGTGGCCTTCCTGCTGTAGTTCCTGTTGAATTTTTAAAATTAATTTTATAATGAATCTATCCATACACGTACTTTGTATCTTAACATTTATTCTTGCTTTTTGGTGATTATTAGCCAAATATATCTTTGTTTTTCACTTTTACTAATTTTCGGATAGTTTAAATTGTGTCTCTTGCAAACCATATATAATTTCATTTAGTCATGTTTTTGTTTATGAAATCTGAGGTGTTTTGCAATCGCACTAGAGTTTTCCCCATCTGCACTTGTTTGCTTAATGAACATTTTGCTTCACCCATTTTACTTTGTGTTTTCTACTGTCATGATTTTCCAATACATTTTATCATTGTCTCCCTTTTTACACATGATTGAGTTTTTGAAAACATTATTTCAGTTCTCCTCTCCCTGGGAGAATATAAAGGATCGATTTCTATATATGTTACTCTTCAATTTTAACATGCATATAACCAGTTACAAAGTGCATTCTTAAGCCCATCCTACATAACAAAATAGTTTTAGAATCAGTTATGCTGATTCTTCCCCCCACAGACCCCCTGTCTCTGCACACCTGCTGTTATCACTGGTGGTTCAGTCCCTGCTAGTATTTCTTTCCATTTCTTTCCATTAGCTTATTTTTGTCCATAAAATCCTTTTCTGCAGGCATAACTGAGAATTGGCATCTATTTTCATCTCCTCATTTTGGAGACAAATTGTCCACTATCTTCCAGGTCCTATGAATAGATTGAGGAGTCTAATATAAACCAGATTGGTTTTTCTTGGTGAGAAATCTGTCTTTTCTCTATTTGAAATTTCTCTTTGACTTTTGAGTTCTGTGGTTTCACTATAATTTGTCTAAACATAGTTTTCTCCTTATTCATTCTGTTGGGACCTGTTCTTGCTGTAGCTGTGGTCTGACTGGACTTACACATTTCATTAGCCCTAAACAGTGCTGTTTATCACCTTTTCCAGTGGGGCCGTTCCTCTGTTCTTTGTAGTGTCACCAACTGGGATGTTCGATAGAACGTTTCATACCCTCCCCATAGCTCTTCACTTTTTCTGCAAATTTTCTGACTTCTGTGCCTTAGGGCTACATTCTGGGTCATTTTTGTGCATGTTTTCTGTGAATATGCTTTTTCACTTTGGTTGAATCAGCTGTTTAACAATTGAGTCGTTGAGTCTTATAAGTATTTATGTATGTATGTTACACACACACATATATTTACAGATAGATCTGGAGCATCTAGATCCGTCTCTCCATCCATCTGTAACTCTAGTTATGCTTATACCTCTATCTGTATCTACATTGTACTGGTCATTTTTCAGCTGTCCTCGTATTTAGAATAGTTTTTTTTGTTGCTTCCACAGCTCAACAATTTTTTTAGAAAAATATATACAGGTCTGATATGTCTATACTAGGTAATATTTATTTTATTTTATTTTCACTTGGAAAGAAATTCTTTCCTGAAATAATAATATTCCAGCCTGAATCTCTTCAAAATCTCTATTAATTTGACAAATTCTTTTTTTTATTATGTTCAGTTAGCCACCATATAGTACATCACTAGTTTTTGATGTAGTGTTCAACGAGTCATCAGTTGCCCGTAACACCCAGTGTTCATATTAAGGAGCCCAAAGGTAATGCCTGCATTTCCAGCTGACTTTCATGCACAGTGCTGGCTCCTTTTGTAACGTTTACTGATCTTTGATTGTGGTCTCTCATATTTGGTTGCTTTTAACTTGTGGAAAACCAGAATCTCTAATCTGAGGATATTTTTTCAGGGAGGATGTATGTCTGCTTCTTCTGAGATCTTGGGACACCACTGACGTGGGACCATTCCATCCTGAAACACTGGAAAATGTCGGTGCCATTAGAAATAGTGAATGAGTCTGAAGGGGTGGGAGGATAGGTTTTGTTTGATAGTGAGAAGTGGCCTCCAAGCAGTTTGGAGAGTTCATGTGAGTACAGGGGAAGTCTAGAACTAGGGGAAGATTTCACAATGGCTCCTGTAGAAATATAAACATTGGAGCCCAACGTGGGGATTAGAACATGAAAGGACTGGAAAACCGACCTGTAATTTTAAAGCTCATCCATACGTTTTCAAATGAGGATATTTCATGAAAGGTAACTGAAAGAAGTAAACATTATTTATGATAAAAATATATGTCATCGTCAGTGTGAGTTCAGATACAATGTGTTCAAATGAGTGAGGAGGATGTGGCTTCTAGCTTCTGCTCTGTAGCAGAAAGACTATGTTCAGAGTGACTTCTAGTTGTTCTTTCTTAGGAATAGAGCCCTGCCCTTACTCGGGACGGCAAAGGACGGCAACTCTCCATCTCCCCTGCACACAGGTGCAGTCAAGTGCGTGTAATCAGGGACAGTCATTAGTAAAGGTCCTGCAACATGGGCTGGCTCATCTAGAAAGTGAACTCTCTTATGCTTTCCCCTTTCCTCCTGCCAGAAACTAAGGTCCATGGCTAGACCTATAGTAGTCATCTCTGAACCTCAAAGACAGAAAAGTGATGTCAGAAAAACAAAGACGTCTGGCCTCTGATAACTTCTGGAGCCACCACACCCATCCTCGATGGTCCAATTCTAGAATAACAACCAAGAGTATCCCTGCCTGACACACTATGGGAACTTTATCAAGAAATTTATAACTAAACTAAGATGCAGACGACATGTACCTCACAGAGGTAGGGTGAGATAAGATGACACGTGTGAAAGAATTTGCAAGACTCTGAAATACTAAAAGATGGAATTCATAAGCCAGGAAGCATTCCTCTACTGCTTAAGTTCCACATAAACAGCATCTTGTTCATGTAATGTTAAGGAATTTTAAATCCTCTCTCTATTCAAAATTTGTGTGTTAAACTTGTCATTATTTATGGATTAGGGATGCTAAGTTTCTGTTTCACATTTTGGTGCCAAATGTCCAATTCTGTGGATTAGTAGGAGAAAAAGAAGAAGGAAAATTGATTTCTAAGGCAGCCACTTGATAGAAGCCAACATTTTTGTTCTTGATCCCAATGTTATCTTCTCTGAACTGTTTCCTTGTGAAAGTGCCCTTTGCACTAGTGAGGCAGGGCATCCTCTTGCATCCTGCGTCTTCCCCGATACAGCTGGGATGGCTCCCCAAGTCTTGGGCTCCTGAACCATAACCCCTTCTTGCCTGTCACATGCTTATCCTCTCAGACACAGCTATTCCCCCCTGAAGCGGTCAGTAAAAAGCTTCCATTCGCCATATAATGAGTCATTTCTGAATCCGTAGAAATGGAACAAATTAATCCACGCTGGATTGGCTTCACTGGCTCTTAGTTCCACATCGATAGTCACTCAGCCTCTGTGGAAATAATGGCATAATGGTTGACACAATTCGTGTCAACCATTATGCCATCATTTCTTATATATTCTTATATATTCTAAGCATCCAGCCTTGTGGACGAGGTCACCAGCAAGTGTACATACATCTGTAAAGACTCAAAGAGAGTAAGAGTGATCACACATGTGACATCGCTCGAAAGGAATGTGGAGAATACTCTGAAAATTCTCGGGAAGCAATCACATGAGCTCTGTTGAAGACCCCCTAGAGAAATGCCCTTGACCACCAGCATCAGGGCGGACAGGAATGGTGGAGTGTTAGATTATAATAAGGGTCGTTGAAACAGTTCCATAATTTCATCCAATTATAACTTTTAAAGCAGAGATGATCCTTGTCTGCAATTCTTTATAAGAAAAATCAGCTTCTAACAAGAAGCCTTCCTAAGACCTAAATGAGGAAAAGGCTCTCAAGACTGGAAGGTACAATGTACTTGCATCGAAGGCGCCGGCAACTTGGAAAGAACCGAACACCCCAGGAAAATGATTTTCTTCTAGGGAAAATTTTCAATTAAATTCAACAACTATTTACCATCTCTGTATTCTCTGGAAGGCAAAGTGTACTTAGACGTGGTCCCTGTCCTGGAGGAGACTTTACTGCAGAAAGGCAGGTGAAGACCCAGCCATAGATAATGGCCAAAACCAAAGTGGGTATGAGAAACATTGTGTTTTGGGGCTCGGGGTTTTTCCACTGAGGGAAGTGAGCAGGAAAACACTGGTGAGCAATGGCGTGGAGGCATGGAGGGGAGCACTGAGAGCAGAGGGTGCTCATGAAAACTCTGGTTGCCAAGACGGCAACCCCTGAGATCCTGATGCGGTCACAGGAAGAAAGAGGGAAGGAAGAGACAAGGAGATGAATCTCCATTTCTCCAACTCTCATGGAAACAGAAGCAATTCTTTTAAATTTCATAATATGGAGTCTTTAGATGGTTGTGTGAGAAAATAACTAAAATTATTTGAAAGGCATTAAATTAGACTACAGAGCAGAAGTCAGAGGCTCCCTAAGATTCTTTCAAGGTGACCGTGAGGTCAAAACTGTCTTCACCATAACACTAAGACATTATTCGCTGTTTTAACTTCACTGGCATTCACACTGATGGCGCAAAAGCAGCGTTGAGTAAACTGTAGGTGCCTTACCGTGAATCAGAGCAGCTCCAGAGCATATGGAAATCACTGTGTTCATGGCCACTCCATATTCAGGGGGGCTTTAGTATTTTGGAAAATTTATGTTTGCCACCATGACCCTAACAGCTTCCCATTGCTTAAAGACTTTTAGGATGAATGTGGTGTCTAGATGTTATTTAATGAAATGTGTCAACATTTGGGAGTGCTGCATAACTCAGTGAACCAGTATTTTCCAAATAACCAATGAATGATGCTACAAAATCATGGGAAGTAAATGATCCATTCAAAGTGCAAAATAGATGGAGACAATTTAAGGTAACATATTACAAAATCATAATTGATATGTTCTGGATTCCGCATTGCAAATAAACTTGAAGAGAATTGAATTTTGGTTTGCATTTAAGTAGACTGACTAGTCACAAACATCAGAAAAGCTATTAAAATAGCCCTGTCTTTTCCAACTGCATATTTGTGTGAAAATGAATTTTCTGTATATATTTTAAACAAATGAACACATGATAATGAATTAAATCAATCTCATATATGATTACCAGCTTTTATTTATGAAGCCAGATGTTAAAGAGATTTGCCAACATGGAAAGCAATGTCACTCTTCCTACTGTTTTGTGTTTTTGTTTTTGTTTTTTTTTTTAGTTTGGAAAATAATCATTATTTTTCACAAGAAAGTTTATGTTCATATGTAATGAACATATTGCTACTTTTACATGAATTAACAAATAATTTAACAATTTTATATTTAACTTCTATCTATAAATAAACATAAATAAAAGATTTTTGGTGTCCTCAATAGTTTTTAAGAGTATAAATGAGTCCTGAGACAAAAGTCTTTGGGAATCTCTGATGCACCAAGAAAGTAACTGGAGACAAATATGGAAAGAGATGCTAGCTCAAAATTATAGAATGACACTATAGGGATGACACTGTGAGGAGCTGGCTTTTCATCTGCAGGGCAATGGGTAATCCATGAAGGTCTGGTGACTAAAGAGCAATGACGCTTTCCTAATTTTACTGGACTTAAAATATAGCACTGATTAGAATGCAACAGAAGGCAGGAAGTCCAGGTGAAACAAAGCCTTGCTGGTGGAAACTTATAATAGAAAATAAATGAGTGTCATTTGAGAATTTCCAAGAGTGTGATTTAGTGGCTGATTAGGTATGGAAGGACAAATTGCAAAGCACTGAGATTTAGGGGTAATAATTTGGAGGATCAAGGTGTTCCTGAGACTTCGAAGTACAAAGATACACAGAGAGCAGGGGTTGAGGCTTTAATTTAGGGCATGTTGAATTTTTGCTTCCAGACACTCACAAAGTAGACTGGGGGTGGTGGGGAAGAGGTAGCTCACAGGTGGTTGGAAAAGTTAGAATTCAATCTGAGAACAGTAGCAGGGCTGGGGGTCCATGGTTCAGTCCATCAAGATGGAAGGAGTTGTGCAAGACTTGAGAACAGAACAGGACAGCAACGAAGAGAATAGGCACAGAGATGAGAAGTGGATAGAAGATATTTCCAGTTAGGGGGCCAGAAAAAACAGGAGGAATGAGAGAAAGAATAATCAGAGGCAGGAGAATATAGAAAGTGCCATATCAAAGAAGTCAAGACAGAAAATTGTTGCAAAGGGGAGACTTCGTTGGACTTTTCACTCAAACGTAGCTGATTTTAACTATTGCATTTTTTGTTGTTGTGTCACATTTCTAAGATTTGCGTGGTATTCAGATACTTAATATTCATGTAACTCAGCGTATTCATTGCCTAGGGCTGCTGGAAAAAAACAACGAAACAGAGTGCCTTACAGTCATATAGATCAGATATCTGACATGGAGGTCACTGGGCTAAAACCAAGGTGCCCAATGGGTGCATTGCTCTCTAGAGGCTGCAGGAAGAATCCATTCTCTTGCCTTTTCCAGACTCTAGACGCCACCTGCGTTCCTTGGCTCATGGCTTGCTTCCATCTTCAAAGCCCAGCATAGCCAATTGAATCTTAACATCACATCATTTGTCACTGACCGCACTGTTGCCCTCTTTCACCTGTAAAGACCCTTATTATCACAGCAGACCCACTGGGGTAATCCAGGATAATCTCCTTACTTTAAGGTCTGGCGATTAGCAACCTTAATTCGATCTGCTGTCTTCACCCGCCTTCGTATCTTTGGGGGACTGTGATTCTGCCTACCACACTCGTGTACTTGTTGACTCATTAACTATGTAATAACTATTTATAGAGTCATAAGAAACCAAATCATAAACAGAGTCCTATTGAATTCCTTTCCTTAACTGAAAAAGTGCATAAATTTTAATGCTTTTCATTTGGGAAGGATTTTATTAATAACAAATGCATTTTATAAAATGGCAAAATACTGCCCTACTTAAGTTATATTAATCAAAGCATAGCCAACATCTGGCAAATCATGTCTCTGACAAAAGATTATCTTTGGTAGAGAGAAGTTTCTGGGAAGGTGTTGATGGCCGAAGTCCCCCCAGGGGTAAGAAGAAGATACGCTTTTTGTGCTGTATGATCTATTGTATGGCTGAATGTTATTTTTTTAAACATAAACATATGCAATTTTCATAATAAAGTTGATTTATTCCTTCCTTGATCTAATACAATATGGTTTTCTATTTTACAAAACACTTTTGATATACTGTATGATCTGTTTCCCATAACAAGTTTATGGGTTATTATCATTTGGTGGTGAAAAATTCAAAGTATATTTCAGAGAAGTGAAGTAATTTGCCCAATGTAGCACATCCACTAAATATTAACAATAGAATTTAAACACGTATCTTTTCACTAGAGAGCTTTCTCTTTCCACCTTGCCATTTTATTGTTACAATATGTAATTTGGAGTTAATAGTTAAAGGATAATGTCAAGTCTGTTGATGACTTATTTTATTATATTGCCTGAGAGGCCCTATGGTCATGGAAATTGACTCTATTCACTGGAGGCCCACAATTAAAGCTGATTTCTGGAAACTGTGTATTCCAAGTGGGCCTCCTAGCAGATGCAGACACAAGGGTTTCTGCAGGTTTGCTGGCAGTTTCTATTGTTAGAAGCAGCACAGGTACACCATTCGGAAGAGTAGGAAACAGTAACACATCTCCACCCGCCACCCATCCCTCTGAGAGAAAATATCATTCTGGTAAAAAAGACAGTCCCTCGTAAAGACAGGTGAGAGAGTGTTTGTTCGTGTTATGTCAAATGCAATGTTTGAAAAATGGGTGTTAAGAATAAAGGTCTTACCACTGGGGAGACTCTGAAGCAAACTGAGGGTGGTCTGTTTTGACCTGGGGAGCACCCGTTTGATTGTTTGATGAAAGGATATTAACACAGCCTAAAAACAAGCTTTACAATTCATATTTATTAATTTCTTCATTTATTTCTAATTCCATAAAGGAGTTGAGGGACATAAACAAAATAAGACAAATATATAGGACATCAAAACAAAACAAATTACTCAATGAAGTTCTCAATAACTAATCTGTCCTAAATAACCCACGATGGAGATCCCTTTTCTTCGACTCTAAATGTAATCTACTGGCCACATTAATTCTGTCTCTCCCTCTCTGTTTTTCTTTTTTAACTTGACCAAAACAGCTGCTTTGGTTTTGGAAACAGAACCCTGGGCCATGTCTTATTCACCTTTCACAGTGGAAAACTGGAAGACTCAGCAAGCATAGAAGCTTACAATTTTAAATATAAAGGAACTCCTGGTCAAATTCTCTTTCAAGACTGAAATCATGTCTAATTTAAGCTCTCGATTTCAATATCTTGCCTCCCCAATATACTTATGATGGTCAACATTTGTCTCACTTGGAAAGCCACAGCAATGGGTTGCTGCATCTGCACTCGTTGAGAAAATGCCACGAAGCTACGTGAATGAGCTAGCTCTGCCCCATAATAGGATTGTACACAAAAGTAGGGGTGGAAGATGGGAGCAGTAGAAAGGCCTAAACTGTTTACATTTGACAAAAGGGCATAACTTGACCCCCAGATTTCTGTAAGTTTGTTATTATTTCTCAGTATTTCATTTCTGTGTTACATGAAATAGAAAAGTCATATGAGACATACTAGGAGTCAGCATACTTTTTCTGTAAAGAGTTAAACGTAAGTATTTTAGGTTTTGTGGGCTTCTGTCACAACTACTCAATTCTGCTACGGAAGTGCAAAAACAGCAGAGACAATACATAAATGAATGAATGTACATGTGGCTGCGTGCCAATAAAACCTTATTTCCCAGAACAAGTGCTGGGCCAGATTTGACCCATGGGTTGTAATCTGCTGACCACTGGGTTACAGGCTCAGAACCACAAGCAACCTTACCTTATAATAAAATTTAACAAGAATTCATTCATCTGAAATCATATTGAAAAATGCAAAATAAGAACACTAGCCCTAAGGAGGTTATGTGGTACAGTGGGAGATACGTAGTTTCTGTTCCTAATCTTCAATAAGAAATCTAGAATGCGAATGATTAGCTCTCTAACCTTGGCCAGACTATCTGATCTTCAGATTCTTCATCTGAAAAATAATAATTCAGAAGCATCATTATAAAAAAATCGAGTACTGTTCTATCCACCTCACTAGAAGATAAACCACGTCACTGGGCCTCAATTTCTCATTATATCAATCAGGGCACCAGCAGGACACAAATGACATGCATTGGTCAATGAGTCACTTACTGAAGGTGCGGTTTATAGGAGTAAAGTCAAGGTCAGAAAAACCGACAGGAAAGCGGAAGCATCTCAGGGACTGAATCAGCGGAAGGCATCCGCACTCCTAGACCTGAAGGATAAAGGGAAAGAGCTACTGCAGGAATTCCGGGAGCGGGGAGCAGGGAAATGCTGGAGGCGGCTGCCTGGCATGGCTCCCTTCAGCCTGTGGCCAGACAAGGAGGGAGCTGGGGACATAAACAGCATGACTTCTACATTTGTGTCAGCTGGCAAATGTGGGGGGAGAACATTTTCAATACAGTGTGGGAAAAGAATTGAATCCAGAAATCAGTGTTTAAAATGCTGTTTTGGGGGGGGCTTTGTTGGTCAATGTCATCGAGGTAGAGATGGGGCAGTGGCCCGCACAGAGGGGGGCTCAGCAGCGGACACAGGGAGAATACCCACAGGAAGCAGCACCAGGAGCATATTGTCGGCATCGTCAAAAGACTGGGTGAGCCCAGTGGGGGTGGGGAACAGACGAGGAACAGAAGTCCGTCTGGGAAAGAGCTCTGGGTGCTTCAACATTTCAAGTTCTGCTAGAAAAAGAAAGCAACAGTGAAGACTGAGAAGTGTCCAGTGAAGCAGGGACAGGACGAGGGGAGTTTGGCGTTATCAATTCCCCAGGGAAAAAACTATTTTAATTAGACGAAGAGGGTCACGGGTATTGGGTACCTTTGCAAGGCCACTTAGGGTGAGGGCAGAGTTTTGCCCATTCAATTTCACCTCTCTTATGTAATCTGAGAGGGATAGAAGCCACATCGGAAGATTGACTGACAGGTAGAAATGCAGAGAGAAACATCTAAATATACTGTAGAGAATTTCTTCTGTGAATAAGGAGAATCAAAAATGAATGATGGCTTAGGAGAACAAAGGATTAATTTAAAGGGTGGAATTAATTTTATGGTGATGACAAATGTCCTGTAGAAAGAGAGAATTGATGAGTAGGGAATAAAGATTTTTTTCATTAAAAAAGGGGAAATAAGGGTTAAATAATTATTTGCTTTTAGAAAAGCGGAGAGAAGCACCTTCCTCTGTACCCACCGAGAAGGGTATATATGGTTAGGGGTATGAAGAGGGTTGTGGGCTTTGAGATACTAATAAGAAAAAGGACACTTCTGATTGCTTCTATTTTCCCAGAAAAGGTGTGAGATGATGTCATCAGCTGAGAAGGACTGGAAGAGGTTAGGGGCTGGGGCTTGAGAGCACAGGGGATCTGGCAAAGTTGTGACAGGATCACACTGAAGATGCAGAAAGAGTATTTGCTAAGGAACAGAAAAGAATCCCCCAGACCTGGGGTAGGATAAGCTCCTTTCCTGTTGGCTCTGGGCGCCGCTGCCAGGTGAGACACACTGGGAGGGCTGGGGGAGATGAGGGTGTCTAGGGTGTCCACCGGGAGGGCCAGGGGAGATGGAGGCGTCCACCAAGAGTGTCGGGGGAGATGGGGTGACCACTGGGAGGGCCAAGGGAGATAAGGGTGTCTGCCGGGCGTGGGGAGCGGGGGACATGGGCTGTCTGCCGGGCCTGCAGTGGAGGATGGGACAAAGCCATAAAACCATGGGCGATGATGGGGGAAGGAAACCAATCAAGGGAAACGGGACAGTGGAGGGGTGGGGGCCTTCACAGAGTTCAAACTCTGGTGGACACCTGGAAGGACAGAGGCAGTGGCCAGAGAAAGCATGCTCGCGAGGGAGTTCTGGGGGAGGCACCAGTGTTGGTGATCAGGAGTCTGGGGAGCATGAGCCCCAAAGTGGAGGATGCTTGTTGCTGGAGACTGTGATGAGTGAGTAGAGATGAGGCAGGTTATTTATTATTTATTAACTTACTGAACATCTATTATGTGCAGACACTGTTAGGAAAGAATGGAAATCTTATATTATAGCCCTGTATGCTTTTGTGGGGTGGAGATGTAAGAATTACATCTAAAAGTTTACAAACCAAGTCAAATATTTGACATAAAAAGGGAAATAAAAGTGACAGGGAGGGACCTGACATTTTTTGTGTTCCTTTTCTGTTTCAGGCCCTGCTGGGCTGTGTGGAATTTTTTATCATTATTTACTCTGTTCTGCATGATGGGGAATATTTAGTAATGTGTCTGATGTCTTGAAAGTATTGAGACAGAGAGCCAGAACATTTTTTCAGCACCGGCGTTTCAATTTGATTAAAATTTAAGCAATTTTGAATTTCCCCTCCTGTGTGGCACCTTCAGGGAATTGCATTGTGCCACAGGTGGGACCAATCTTTATGTCACCTGTCACCTACATGCCTCCTTTTCCTTGTCCCACATTTAAGGACAGGGGAGCCAAGACCTATAGAAATCAGGAGAGTTGTCTGGAAATTTCCACTGAGTAAGTGTGTCCTCACCCATCGGTGTCTGAGCACTGCATCCCAGGAGGTGGGCCATGGTCCCCAGCTCCCCACATCCCTGCCAGGCCTCAAGGGCCAGGACCTCAACCAGGAAGTTAGAACGGTGGAAGCGATCATCATTGTCGTGAGGATAGCAAGTACCATCTGAAATATTTTATGTAGGAACATCAGTGGCAAAATCTTCAGGCTGTGAGCAATGATGGTCCTCCTAACTAAACCTCATTCCCAGTAGGACTTTACCTAAAATCATAATTGTTTTCCCTATGCCCGGTTTTTTAAGAAATCCAAACCCTATGTTATATACTGAATGCAAAACTCTCCAAAAGGATCTCTAAAGAAGTTTTATTTTTTTTAATAAAAAATCAATTGGTTAAACTAATACATTTTAACTTATTAAGAGCTGTCAGATGGAAAACTTTTTTGGTGGAAAATCTGAAGTATATCATTTAATGTACCAACTTAATTACAGAGTAGCCTGAAGTTGCCTGTAGCAAAACCTCAATTTTATAAGACTTTGACTATATGCCTAAGTAATAGTGGAATTATAGACAACCTCTAGTTCATTATGTGATAATATGAGGATGTAATGTGAACACAAAGAAAGCTGAGTCAACTATTTCCATCTTAGATTCTAAGAAATGTATTGACATCATAGGCGTGCTAAATATTTTTATTTTTAATTAAATTAAGCAATTTATCTGTTAATTTATCCAGTATATGTGCTTTATCATTTTATACACATACTACACTAAATAAATCTCATCCAGGTACCATTAAATTAAAAATAAAGGCTAGGGCGCCTGGGTGGGCGTTAAGCGTCTGCCTTCAGCTCAGGTCATGGTCCCAGGGTCCTGGGATCGAGTCCCAGGGATCGAGTCCCACATCGGGCTCCCTGCTTGGCAGGAAGCCTGCTTCTCCCTCCCCCACTCCCCCTGCTTGTGTTCCCTCTCTCACTGTGTCTCTCTCTGTCAAATAAATAAATAAAATCTTTTTTTAAAAAAAAATAAATAAATGCTAAAGTATTTATCACAGGTACTCAGTTCAACAGACCATATCTCTGTATGTAAAAAAAAATACTCCTGTAGGAAACTTTTTTCTCTCGTTATACAAACATAGATGTTTGAAATAACTGGTGTTAATAGCTCTACAGAAAAATCCCAGAAATACGTAAACAGGCATATTCAAATACTGATAAGACACTTGCCTGAGACCAAGGATATAGCTATTTCTTGGAGAGCTTTAAAACACCTGGGGAGCACGATGCATGTGTTATCATTCCTCTTATAAAATTACTTGTTAGCTCTCTAAGATATCATGCAATAAAAGATCTCAGATATTCATGTAAAATGAAAGCCTAACTCTGCAGAGCTAAAAGCACTGAGGAGACAGGACTGACAAGACATTTGCAAAATCTTTGGGCGACTTAGAAACTGGAAGACAGAGGACCACAGAGAGAGGAATGTAATTTTATAGGATGAGTTGGTTGTGAAGCAAGTTGGATGTTCTTCTAGTTCAAGACTTGTGTAGAGACACTCCTCATCTTCGTGGGTGACTACCACCCAAGTACCTACTCTGTACCAAGCACTGTGATATATATTGATTATTGATGAGTTCACGACCACAACAACTCTGTACCTTACTGCGTCCCAGTTTTACTGATGAAGAAATTAAGTCCCCAGGCCCAGGTGAAGACAATCCACAGCGAGTGTTTTCCAGAGACAGGACGAGAGCCCGTATTTCCACTATCAACATTGACTGTTCCTCCACCACCCTTCAGTGGAAGTCATATTCCTTCAGGGTCTTCATCAAAATTATGATAATTGCTCAGTAAAAGGTAATGGCTAGAATAAAGGTCTACATTAAAATGTGCTGTGGCTAATGTCAGTACCCTTACTAACTCAGGAGTAGATGGTGGGAAATGAAACCTGCCCCACCAATCCCCCCACACCTTCCCCAAACACAAACAGTGGGTATCTGTGAAGCAGGGAGAGCCTCTTAGACCAGGGACAGTGGAAGACAAGGAACCTCCCATGGCCATGGTGGCAGGCCCTGCCCTGGATGTGGAGAAATCCTTGATTAGGTGCAGATTCTGCTTCCTATGTAGAATTTCTCTATTCTGTTTTCTCTATTGCCCTCCACATCCCTCTCCAGGAGACTCTCTCTTGCTCAGTATCCTTACTGGAATTATCCTAGTGGGTACTGAGTAGAATGCTTTCCCTGGGACAGAACAGGTTTCATAGCTCAGTTCCTGCTGGTGCTAGTTTAGGTGTCCAGATATTGTTTTGATGTTACAACAGTTAGTCACAGGCTTGGGGTTCCATTAGCAAAAAAACAGTAAACATCTGTCGTAACTCCTTTCTATCGGTTCCTGTAGCGACAAACACCTTGAAGTTCTTTGTGAGAGGAGATTCTGCCGCTGGTTTGTTCCATCACTTGCTGGTCCTCCAGGCTCTCTGCCTCAAGTTCATGGTGGCTGGAAACCATCTGGCTTGACTCAGAAAGCCATCCCCCTCTCATGATCTTCCCATTGGGTTGAGTTTTCATGGCCATGGGCATTTTCAGTTTCTCAACACTTTCTTGATCACATTTCCTAACCAGCTCCAGTCAGAGATTTGGCTGGTGAAGATGCTCTGCTCTCCTCAACGCAAGATTTCCAGGTGTGCCTCCAGGCCTGATGTCCAGCCATGGTGGGGGTGTGAGGGAAGGCAAAGGGTGCTGTTTGTCCAGGTGGAGATGGACAAAGTTCTCTTCACACAGCCACACCTCTCTGTAAGGGAAGCTGAAAAGCGTAGTCTAGTCATGTGCCCAAGACAAATGGGAAAAATCAAGTAAACAGCTTATTAGTCTCTGGGAAATCAGCCTGAACTCCACGTCATCCACTTACAATCCAATTCTTCAAAAACTAGCAGATGCTAGTTCTCGAGGACACTTCCTAATATCTAAAGCTTTCCTTTTGTTCTTTGAGAGATGTCTAAATTTGATGTTAGAATTTATATTTCAATGTGAATTTATTTTGTCTATCATTATAAATTAGATGCATCAAGTTCAGTTGACAAAAATATGTCTTTTATAATAAATAGTTTAATTTTTAAAACATTTGTAATAATAGTACTTCACAATAAATATTTTAATAGAAGTATTGTATAATGAATATTTTAATCAAAATCATGCTTATGATTAAAATAAGTAGGAAATAAAATTTTAATAACAAATAATATCCTCCACTCCCTAGCCCCACTCCTTTTCTCATTCCTCAAATATAGCCAATTTTAACTCTTTTAGCTCTTTGTTCTGTTATTTTCTTTACTTCTCTAGATGACACTGCTGCCATTTTATTGTATCCTATAGACATTATCTCTTTACACCTTTCTACAATGAAGGTTTACTTGGTTGCTTTCCCCATATCCTTCTCTGTATCTGCCCAGTGTAGTTATATTTACTTTAACATTCTCTGTGCCAGCCACTTTTCAAGGGCCACTCTCCTTCTTAAGGCTCCAGGGAAGGATTCTTCCTCTCCTTTCCAGCTTTTGGTATTTGCCAGCAATCTCGAAGTCCCCTGGCTTATGGCTACATCCCTCCAGTCTCTGTCTGTCATCACATGGCCTGCCCTTGTGTGTCCCCATCTCTGTGTCTTTTCTCTTCCTACAAGGATGGCAGTCACATTGGAGTAGGACAAACCTACTGCAGTATGACTTCATTTTAACTAATTATATCCACAACAACCTTATTTCCAAATAAAGTCATATTCTGAGGTATGAATAGTGAAAACTTCAACATTTATTTTCAGAAGACACAATACAAACCATGGTACTCTCTTTCTCTCTTTAGTTTTATTGTTCTTCTCCTCATCTTTTTGTTGCTTCCTCTACTCCTTCTACATCGTGAGATTTTTCTTTATTTTCCAAAACCCCTGTTACATTTTTATTCTGGTAATTATATGTCTAATTGGTGAATAGTTATTTCTCAGTTTTAGGTAGTTCCTTTCCTGATTTTTTTCACTCAGAACTGTCCAAATATTCTATTTAGAATAATACCTATTTTGGGGCACCTTGGTGGCTCAGTTGGTTAAGCGTCTGACTCTTGATTTTGGCTCAGGTCATGATCTCAGAGTCATGAGATTGAGCCCCGTGTGGGGCTCCGCACTGGGCATGGAGCCTGTTTAAGATTCTCTCTCTCCCTCTCCCTCTGCCTCTGTTCCTCCCTCACCCCCCCAAAAAAGGATAACACCCATTTACCTTTGCTTTTTATGAATAATTAGTTTTTCTGTTTATCTTTTATCCCTTTTTATTGTTAGAAGTTCTCCTCAAATCTTGGCTGATCATTAGGTGACCCTTTATATCTCAGTGCGAGACCTGGGGATGTGCTTTCACCAATCTGTGTGCATGGGAGAAGTTCCTTACGTGAGCTGTATTTTCATGTAGACTGATATCCACTTTCCACTCTTTCCACCTTTGTGATTTTAAAAAAAGGAACTATATTGCTGTCATTATAGGAGGATCTCAGAGTAGATAAAATATAACAGGATTACTGATGGATTGGGTGTGTGGGTTCCATCTGCAATATTTGCTATATTTTTAAGGATTCTGAAAAAAAATGATACTAAAAAGATGCCCCAGTCCAGGCATCTGTTAAATTTAATTTAAACTCCAGTAGTCTTTGCTTATTCCAGTTGAAAACAATAAGACCACATAATGCTGAATTTGCAGACCCTGATAATTTTATAAAGCTTTACAGTGGCATCCATTTTGGCTCCCTAATTTTCATATATTATCATGTGTTAATCAATTCAGTGTTTGACACTTAACAAAATGATTTGAAAAACACAACTACAGAATTACCATTTTATTCAAAAGAGATTCTTGTTAGTGAAGTTCACTCATCATATGGGCCAGGTTTATTTTGTCCATCAAGCAAAATGATTGCTTTAATAAGGAGATCCTTTATATCCATTTAAAGAGAAATACTACCGCATGAAGATTTTGATTAGTTTTTTCCTGCACTTTTACTTGGATAATGTGGTTCCTGATCCTCAGGTGCTTCCCTTATGATGATAGAAGAGAAGGAAACTCATTACATTCCCATCTGTCAACTCTTCTGTTAACTAGGGACGTGGTTTCCATTTTTCTGCAAACAATGAAGTTCTATTTGGAGGGTTAACTATATGGTTTCACACACGATCTGCCAAGGCTGTTTTCATTAATGATATTAATACTGCCCACAATTGTTATTTTAAAATATTCTTTGCTCTTCTCTTGATATTAGAGAGAGAACATGTATAAAATTATCTTAGACTCCAGGTCCGGCATGAAAAGAAATAAAGTTAAATAAATGGCTACCCTGTTGAAAGATTCAGAAGTATTTATTTACATTTAACCTGCCTTTTTCAGACATGGCTTCCTGGCTGCCAAGCAGTGTCACAAGGAGACCCAATACTTCCTCCAGAGCTGAGACTTGATGAGATCCCCCTGAAACACAAATTATCAAAATAATTCACAAGGTTATTGTTTCCACGAGGCAAGTCCATACAATGTTCTTCAAAAGGGGTCTTTTGTGCCAGCAGATCCTCAACTTCTGTGAACCCAAAGCCTGGCTTGGACAGACTTCAGGCCGGGCTGAAGCCCGAGGCAACACGTGGTGGTTGTCCTCCCTTTGGGTCTCACAACCAACCGTGGCCAATAAAGGCTTAAAATAGCTGGTCTTGCTAGGGATCAGAATAGTCACTGTTTTCAAAATGAAGAGATTCCCACAGAAGTAAGTCACTCTTCACATTTGTCATCATAAAAGTATGCTTTTAGGGTAAATAATTTTCAAACATGAGATATACAGTCTAGTTTTGATTTGCAAGATGATAGGTCTACCTCTCAGATATTTACTAGTCACTATTTGTGTTAACATGCCAACAGTCATATACCTCTTTGAAGTAAAGTATTTATAAAGGTATGAAATATCTTTGAGGTACTATTTCTGTGTCTGCTCCACAACTGTGAGTTAGCGATCTGGATGAAATTAATGTTTAACTAACATAATGACTGGTAACTTACAGACACTGTGTTTAACAAAATTGTAAGAAACCATCCTTTAATATGGATTATGTGATCATATATGCTGATCTTGTCATATATGTGATCATATATGCTGAACAAAGAGCATATGAAGTGATGCTTTAAAAGCATAAGCTCCAGCCTCTGATGGCCTGTCTCTGCCCCTCACCTTCCCCAGCACCTTCCAACTTGGCACATGACAAGGCCAGGTGGCTGACAGTTGGAGAAATCGAAACTCCTACAACATGGGGGCACAACATATGTTTCAAAATGTTTTTTAAGTCTGTTGTTTGAAGCCACTGAGAACAAACTGAGGGGTATTTGGCTTTTGAAAGAATGAAGCATAGTCACTGAGTGAGATCCAGATTCAAATGGCTTTTTCATTGAGAGAACTTCCCGGTTGATCCCACATAAGTATGGGTCTGGAACTCAAACAGAATCTACAGTCATCCTGGCTTGAAGCAACAGAGAACCAGGTTTGGGGATGTCAGAGTGGCTGGAATCAGTAAAAAATCCCTGAGTGGAGGACACCACAGAAGAGTAGCCCCCAAATCTGTGTATAGTATCCTCGGCTGATGTCCAAACTACAGATGTGCTGTTGAGACTGTAAGAACCCAGACAGAAAGGCAGCAAGATGGGGATGGAACCAGAGCAAAGACCACAGGTTCGGCCCACAGAAGGGAGACATGATTTGGAGACCCGACACATGCCAGACAGAGGAGCTTAGGAAACACTTTGGGCTTTCCCAATATTTGCCCTACCAGAGTGTGAGACCAAGCAAGCTTCTACAAGTTCAAGGCCATCAGACAGTGATTTAACTGCCTCCCAGAATGAAAGTCAGTCTGCTCAGAGGATCATGCCCATGCATCCTCTGCAATGTTCACTATGCAGTAAAAAAAGTAAGAGATTTGTGGAAATAGAGGAAAATTTGAACAATGGTGAAGAAAAAAAAAGTTACTATAAACAGACCCTAAAATGACCTCCCAATGTTGGAAATAGCAGACAAGAAATTTAAAGCAGCTGCTATGAACATGACCAAGAACTTGCATAGAATGACAGTCACAGTGAGTGAGCACAAAAAGAATCTTAACTGGAAAATGAAGCTATTAAAAAAAATGAAAATTCTAGACATGAAAGTTACAATATTTGAAATGAAAATATAACAATATGGGTTTAGCAGAAAGAAGGGCCAGTAAACATAAGTAATAAATAATTTGAGAACAAAAGACAGAGGAAAAGATAATGTGCCACAACATGAAAAAGAAAGAAGGATAAAGCAAAGTAAAGAGCACTTCCTTCTGACAAATCAAAAAAATGAAATAACACATTTTTCTACTGGAGCCGTTCCACTGGAGTTCATGAGACAGCTAATACCCCCCATAACTTACTTCATATTTTTACATTTATTATTACGTTTATTATATGTTTTACTTATGAATATATGAGAGGAATTTTTGTACTTTTTTTAAACTGAAGAAGAACCTGAGTTTCAAAGAGATTATATGATTTATCCAATGTCCAAGTTCAGAAGCCTACAGTTTCCAATATACAAGATATTCTAATATACAGCAGATTCTAAACCCAGACCCTTTTGTCACCCAAGGATTTATACATAAGAACTTACAGTTTTTAGGCATAAATGCATACTGGTTAAATAATGAGAGTATTAAGTGAGTAGTATTTTATGTCTTAATGAGATTTTTCTGAAGATTATGCCTACACTGTATGTATTATCTTGAATTATGAAATTTTCAGGGCTTAGTCTGTAGGGAAAAAGTGATTTAAGGCAGAAGAGACCTTCATACACAACCTTAAATTTAGAATGATTCCAGGACAGGCTGCTCTCATGAACCAGTGTTTTAGGACATACAGGCACTCACACGAAGTTTTAAAGACAATTTAATAGAACGTATCCTAAACCAAATAAACTGTAAACACCCAAAATATAAATTTATAACCTCACCTCCTGGCTAATTACAGAAAGGGATATAAAACAATAATAAAATAAAACATTTGTTATTTAAATTGCAAAGACAATTGAAAAAATATTTTCATATAGTGCTGGTAGTAATGCAAGTTACAGCAATTCCTGAAGAAAAGTTAAGAAAGTAGATAAAAAGAATCATATGTAAAAATGTGGATATACACTCAAGATGTATTAGTAGTCAAGGTTATTGTGCAAACATTAAACTTATATTGACTTAGTCATGTAACTTAACACTTAACATATTAATCAAAAGGACAACACAGGGGCGCCTGGGTGGCTCAGTCGGTTAAGCGGCTGCCTTCGGCTCAGGTCATGATCCCAGGGTCCTGGGATCAAGCCCCGCGTCAGGCTCCCTGCTCAGTGGAGAGTCTGCTTCTCCCTCTCCCTCTGCCTGCCTCTCTGCCTACTTGTGCTCTCTCTCTATCTCTCTGTCAAATAAATAAATAAAATCTTTAAAAAAAAAAAAAAAAGGACAACACAAATACAGATGTATACCATCTCAATTTGCACAAGGCAATATGTAGAATAAAATAGAAAGAGGTATAACATACCTCTTGGTGGTAGGGATATGGTAATTTTATGTATATATTAGGCTTTTACAAACATTCATTCATTCATCCTACCAGCAATATCAGTTACAACATTTTATGATAAGAAAAACATTTTAAACTATTATTGCCCATTAGGTAGTCCGTAATAACTTATCTTCCGTATATACTCCTTTTCTCCTGAACTTGATCTTTTTGAAATTGTACTCATTCTCCAAAGTACAGCTTGGGTAATTGTCTCAAGATGTATTTAGAACATATAGAGTGTAAATAAGTAAATTATATCTCCCACGGTTTTTCTTTGGTCAGACCTTTCCTGACTCCCTCGGTGCAGGGCAAAACCAAGAACGCTGTGATTTCTGGTTCCCGATCACACTTCGCTCCTCTTCCACATTTCTTCCAGCAACTCAACAGTAGTAAGTTCCAAATTTTCAGGAGAAGGATTATAGAACACTTAATATTCTGTTCTCCAGAAGATCTCTTAGAGCACCTCGCACAGAGGAGGTATGCCAATAGACTTTATGCTGCTTTGAAATCTTTGGCTCTTTTTAAAAACAACAGTTGAAAACCTTGTGGCAGGATCAAGGAAACAAAGTGAAGAAAATTAAAAATTGATGGAGTAATGGTTTGCTTTTCTTTCAAAGGTGATGTGACATTTTCATTTCTTTCAAAAAAGCCTAAATTTGTTGGATATATCCCCTGCCATGCTCCATTTCCAGAAATTAGATAAAACACTATGCATGTATATTTAGTTCTATATAAGTTCTATATATTTAATTTTATTTCACACTTTCCCTGTAGAATCTAAACTGTATTTAGAAGTTAACCACTGCACTCCACATCTAATTAAGGATGTAAGGGTTGATATTCAAGGAACATAATCTCCACTGTAGTCCATTATATTTTTTAAAGAAATACTTGAGACATATAGTCCCACAGACTATTTGCAGTGAGAAAAAAAGAAATATTTCTTTCATGCAGACATTAAGTTTTTTATGCTCAATAGGTATATATATACACACATGTAGAACTATTTTTAATTAGTCCTTCCATATCATCCCATTAGAACCCATGCAACCCTGTGAGGTAGGTAGCTTTATTAACTACATATGAAAGCAAGGGAAACAGTTGATGGGAGTTACCATTTTTTTGGCAACTAGCATATCTAGTTGAAGTAAGTTGAACGGAAAAGGACACCTTATTATAAAGATATAGGAATGGGCCACAGAAGGTCTTTGTTCGTTGTGTCCATCTCTTGGCTCCCCGCTGGTGCCATTCTGTTCTCCTTCTTGCTCTCTCACCATCTCTTGATGGGGTTCTATGTGTCTGCTTCTTGTGGAAGGGGGAGAAACATGCCAAGGCCACAGGCCCCATTTTACAAGGCACAGGCTCATCTTGAAGAGAGACAGTCTTCTTTCGTCCAAATTCCCCACAAGAGGGGCTTTCTATAGGCCCAGCGTAGCTCGGGTCCACCACCTACGCTTGGACCCCTTAGGCCATGGGTACAGTGGTCAGAGCTGAGACCTCACTACATGGCTGGCTGTATTGCTGGCCACATGAGTGGAGACAGGGTGTAAGTGGACCCAGGAGGAAGAGGAGGCATTAGGTAGGTATTTCCTTCCCTGCAAGATGTCCAGACCCAGTCACGTGGGGAGCATCACAGAGCCTCGGAGAAGAAGCCAACTGGAGGACCACCCTCGACTTCCAGATGGGAGGATTCTTTCTTGCTAAAGGAAGAGGAAATGTTTTGACAGGAACCAAGATTGGGAATCTAGATTGAAATCTCTGGCTCAGTGTTCTATTTTCTGAGTGAGAATGAGTCTGGGATTTAAATGAGTCCAGGAGAGCTTTAGCCAGAGAGGGAACATGAAGTATTAGCCCTCCCAGGTCTTGACTGAAGGGATACTATTGAAGGTGGAAGAATTTTTTTTTCTTTGTATATATGGAAAAAGGCATTAACTTTAACCATAGCAATACCACATCTTGATTTGCATGCTATGGACTATGCATCATTTTATTATTAAATAAAACCATGATTTTACTCTCCCTATTTTACTGATAAGGAATATGGGGCAACGGTTAAGAGAATTGTCTCAAAACATAAAGTTAATGACAGAGAGGGCCAGCATGTATCTTCATGAGTTAAAGGTGGTTCCTAGATCACTCAGGCAGGTCTGGAGGGTCAGGAGTAGGATGCGTCCCCTGACGCCATCTGGGTGGCCCCAAACAGGGCAGCACAAACACAGATGTACGCCATCTCAGTTTGTGTGAAACATGGGAGCAGTGCTGACTTCTGGCTGAGTGTGGAGGACTGATGGTGTCAGACTCAGCTTGCTGGAATAGGAGAGCGTATAATGAAGAAGTCCAGAAACTGTTTCTTTGAGACTGAGATCACACAACACTTGAGTCACTGGGCTGGGCCCTGAGCACCCCCTGCACTGTTGGATGGTCACTTGTGCCATTGGCCCATCTAACATCTTCTAAGGGCAGGCTCCCCATTGCTGACCAGTGCCTTGCTTGGACTCCCAGGATACGTGCTGTCCTGTGTCAGCCAAGTGCACGTTCAGACCCGTGGAAACCAAGCCTCCTGGAGCAGGGGCCGACTGACAGGACAGAGACTCCTTCTGAGCAAGGAACTGGTTGTAGGTGCGCAAACACGGCTCAGAAAAAAGCAGAAGAAAGATGAGCAGTAAGAATGAATGGATTTTTATTGTCCAGACAGGAAGTTCTCCAGTGAAGTGTCCCCAGAGAGCAGCCCAGCAAGGTCTGAACTGCTGGGGGAGCTGTTTGAGCTTCAACCTAGAATTACGGAGAGCTGAATATTCAGGAGTCCTTAGGAATCACTTGAAAATGTCACCAAGGAAGACAGGATTCAGAAAAACCCAAACAGAGAAGGGGACTGCAGGCAAAGAGAGTCTCACTAATCATGTTGTTTGCAAGATGCCTGACAATAGATCTTTATTAGGTCATAATAATGAGGCATTTCTTAAGGGCTTAGATCAGAAACTGACCATAACCTGTAATCTCGGTTTAAAATTATGAGATAAAAATATGACAGCTTCCAAAATACAAATAACAGTTGGGACTGTGCATCCTTAGTCTTTGCTCTTACTAAACTTATTTAAATTAGTGCTGAAGGAAATCTCAATTATCCAACTACAGTGCATCCAATGGGCATGTGGCTTTATGAGTGCGTGCATCTTAAGTGACCCTACAGCAGAGAGACCACTGTGTGCTGTCTGCACGTACAGTAATGGTTACAAGTGACTGTCACCCCACGTCGGTCCCTCGCTGGGAATTAATGGGCAGTCTGTTGAAAGCCAACTCATATGTTCAAAGGTCATGATGATGTGACTTAGGCTCACATTTATCACAGGGATAAGATAAGACCCACTTTCTGTGAAAAGGCCAGCTTCAGAAAGAGCATCAGCATCAGTGTGTCAGCTGGTCTCTGGTGACTTTATTGTGTGCTGCACTTTCTTTATAGCCTGCCTTTGAAACCACCTGTCCAGGACACTTCCTGCTTGTGACAGTAACAGTTCCAGCATCCCACGGACACCACGCTAATTAGGACTATCCTCCACTCACTGAGAATACCTGACTCTGGCACATGGCCAGCAACAGGCAGACAAGGGTCCTGTTGCCACTCCAGTAAGAGAGGGGGAAGGATGCTTTCAAGTTGCTAATTGTTAGCCATGGAAGAGGGTTAGTGGGGAGCTGCCCGTGGGTAGAGTTAACTCAAATGCAAAAGACAGTATTAAGAAAGTCTTCTGTTCTGATGGGTGTGATTACAGAATGTAGAGTGTCAAAATACAGTGATGCAGCAATCCTCTTTCAGAAATATTTTGAAGCACCAAATAAAACAACCTTATTTTAATTTGATCTTATATTAAAATAGCTTTTTCAGTGGGCAGTGCTTTGGGAGTTAGGCTCCATTTTAGCATTGAATAAAAAACTTGCAGAGATTCAAGAGCCACATCAAGATAAAGAATCAAGTATAGTCATTTAGATGCAGCTCAAAGAGTGGAGGGCATTTATTCTTGTGATTGATCATGGATTAAGTTTTCTTTCTAAAAATCTTTTTAACATATAGTATTGCCTTCTCATTGATGTGATATAGATAACTGATGGTCTTGTTTTATTTTACAAAATAACTGAAATAGCATTCAAAAAAGAAACTTAAAATAAATATTATTGGAGCATCTCTGTAAAGAGACAAAACAATTTTTGCAAAATCTTCCAACCTCTCAACCTCTAGTATAAGCACCAACCAATTCACACTGCCTCTCTAAGGATGCAGACATATCATGAGTCCCCATTTGGAAGACCTAGAATTCCAAATGTGAATTTGGGACTTGAATTCTTACTGTACTAAGCATGCTTTTCATTGACATTATAAGAGTGCTTTATTTCACAGAATCTATACACCAAATTTTATAAATCTCTTTATAATTTCAATTTTCAAAGTTTCTTTTAGGTCAGAAGAAATTGTGGAATCCATCAACTTGAAGAAGTTGAGATTTCCTCAGAAAAATGCCTCATCTGTCTACCCTAGAGGCACCCAGCGCTCCTGAGTTGTGCGCTCTCCTCTATGCCACCCAAATCATGTGAACCATATTTCAAGAAGATTCCTAGAATGTTGTTTTGTACTACTTTAGTGGTTGAGGGAGCAGAGCTAATTTTAACTCACTTTTGAAAACTTGATCACCCAAAATAAATTGCATCCACAAAAATAATATTTGATATTTATGCAAAAAATGTTTTTATTAATAAGTCAACTTATGAATAATTCTCTTGCAGATGTCAACCAATTCAGTAGCTGTTCTGGCTTCCATGTTAGAACATATTCAAATTAAAAGTAAGTTCAATGTCTAAAACTAATGATGTAATGTATGGGGATTAACATAACAATAAAAAAAATTTAAAAAAAAAAAAAAGTAAGTTCATAGAAAGTTACACAGAAGATGAAAATAATTCCTGGGCCAGAGATTTTTCAAAACCACTTTTTTAAAAAGATTTTATGTATTTATTTGTCAGAGAGAGAGAGAGAGAGCACAAGCAGGGGGGCTGCAGGGTGAGAGGGAGAAGCAGGCTCCGGAGGAGGGACTCAATCCCAGGAACCTGGAATCATGACCTGAGCCGAAGGCAGATGCTTCACCGACTGAGCCACCCAGGTGCCCTCAAAACTACTTTTTCTTAAGAGTTTTATGTGTCTATTTACCCTTTATTTGTTAGTAAATATTTATATAAATACAGCAATCCTCCTCTAGAGCATCATTTTATTTTCCTACTAGTATTTCACTTACAGATCAAATTTTTTAAATCTAATTTCCCAATTATAGTCTTTGGAGTAGTCCAGCACTCTAAGACTTTATACCTAAAGGTCCATGTTTAAAATAGTAATAAACAGACAATGAACTTGTTCTGTATTATACTTAAATATTAGAGATTAATCACTGAGCTTATTTTTAGAGCGGTTGACCATCTTTTCAATTCTTTTCAAAGGAATATGTGGGGAATGTCTCAGAAATAAACTCATATTTAAGAACAAGAGCACAGAAGTAACAAACATTTCTCAAGATAGGAATTTTAAAAGAACTAAATTTAAAAAGTTAAAAACTAGTATGGTTTTAGGTAAAGGTTACAAAGCTACAAAAACTAGTCATGAATAAAAATGCTATCTTAATCTATATAGTACAATGTTTAAAGCTGAATTTTTAATAACTGTAAATATGCCATTAAGATACTCTTTCATTGTGTTTTATCTCTTTATGTTAATATGCATGTTTTAATTAAAATAAGCTGGAGATTTGGCATTTTATAACTAAGCTAAAGCAAGAGTATTTGGTTTTTTCCACGCCATTAGGGGGCGACGTCCCCCAGGGCACAGCCCGCCAAGTAACCCCAGGGAGGCTCAAGGCTTGGAATTGTGGCCTCTGCAATATACCCTCAATAAAACTATTCTCTTATCTTTTCTCCTCCCCTCATTCTGTTTTGCAAGTTGAATAGAGATAAGCCTGGTCAATGTTTACACCAGAGGTCAAGGATGCCTCAGGAGTTGCTTGAAGTCACTGAAGATAAATTTGCCAGTGAGACCCCTTCTCCCCTTGAAGCAAAAGGATGAGGGGCAGGGGAAACATGGCACCAAACCAGGCGACCTGATTGGGTTTAGTGAGCTTTAAACACACACACACACACACACACACACACACACACACACACACACTACCGTATAGTATATATAGCTCAGAACACCAGAATACCTGTTCAACCCACCAAAACAAATGTCAACAAACAGCAGAAACCTACTGTTTCTTGCAAAACCAGTATAGATGGAAGTGTTGGCTCCAGAGGGTCTTTCTCCCCAACCAGAGGATATCTCCATGAAGGAAGAGAACCTCAGCCAAGATTTCTATGATGCCTTGCTCTGCAAAACTGAAGACAGTGATAATGAGGACTGGGAGAACCCTCAGGTCCTCAGTGACCAGGTTAAGGCTGTCTACCAGGTAGGTAGATCTAAGGTCTCTAAGGCAATCCATAAATCCCCACTTCTTATGGAAGAGAGATACACTGACCCATGCGGCCCTCCTGGTGGATGGGCTGGTGGAGGCCACTCCAAGCTTAGGCTGCTGCAGGAGACCCTGTTCATAGGCATTGTCATCATGGACCCATTTTTACAGGTTGAGCTGGCTTCTCGTAAGAAGCTTCAACTGGTTGGAATTATTGCTCTGCTCTTGGCTTCCAAATATGAGATGTTTTCTCCAAATATTGAAGACTTCATTTACATCACAGACAATGCTTATACCAGTTCCCAAATCTGAGAAGTGGAAACACTGATTTTGAAAGAACTGAAATTTGAGTTGGGTCAACGTTTGCCACTACATTTTAGTGTGTGTGTGTGTGTGTGTGTGTGTGTGTGTGTGTATAATCAATTTAGATTTCTGGCTATTTGTTGTCATTACATCACACACACTATTTTACACACACTATTTTACAACAAGGTCTACTGGAATTTGGAGTTTTCAGTTCAGCTACTCTGGCAAAATTCCAATTGTGGGATTATACGTTCCCTGTTCTAACCCCTTCTATCCTGTTAATTCAAGAAATGGCAATCTTCACCTGTCTTATTTAGTTATTCGCCCCTGGTTACATTAGACTGTAGCATTAACTCATGGATTCCATTTTAATTTATCCATTGGTGACTCTAGGAGATACACACTCATCAACATAACCCCTAATTCTCACAGGCCAACTAACAGGACTTGGGTTCAGCTCTTTAATCTCCCTGGAGCTTCCTTTCCTGACATTCCCCACCCCACTCTTGGTATTCTAGAAACACCAGGTGTCTTGTAGCTCCTCACACTGTGTGGGTTCATGCTATCCCTCCTTCTTTTCTCGCTCCTTCCATATTTTCTTTGCCTGAATCACCCCTATTTGTCTTTCAATCCCAAGTGAAGCGTCTTCTCATCAAGGCTGTGTACTCATCCACGTGACCAAATTCAGTTGACTCTTTTCTCAAGGTGACAACATTATACTAGAATCAAATTGTGTTTATTTCTTTTTTTAAAAATGTATTTATTTGAGAGAGAGAGAGAGAGAGTGGGGGAAGGGCAGAGGGTAGGGGAGAGAGAGAATCTCAAGCAAACTCCACACTGAACAGGGAGCTCAATTCAGGGCCCAATCTCACGACCCTGAAATCATAACCTGAGACAAAATCAACAGTCAGACACTTAACTGACTGAGCTTCCCAGGCACCCCAAAGTGTGTTTATTTCTATTTCCCCACAAACTTATAAGCACTTTCAAAATAAGTACAAAGATAAGTCTTTCTCAAATCAGACCCCAAGCTCTGGTTTACAGTGACGACTTCTGTTATATTGAACTCAATTAATGCTGGGGAGGAAAATCAGATTGTGGAAACGGGATAACGTGGTTCCAAAGAATCCTGAAGTTAATAAGAATGAAAGAAAGAGAAAATATTGAGTTAGGCAAAAGAGAATTGAGTTGGTAGAAGATAATTATTTGTATGAAAAGGCAATAAGGAACATCCAGGGCTGACAATCAACAATGAGTTAAAACAGCATATTTCTATCCTTGGAAAAGGGCAAAAGCTAAAGGAAATGAATCAATAAGTTTATTTTAGTCCATGCATATTGTCTGAATTATATTTGTATCTCCTATGCTGCGACTCTCCATCCCTTCCACCCCATAGCTTGCTAAAATCATGACTGTCTGGTAGCAATGCTGGAGTGAGCAAATGAACAATAGCCAGGTACTGAGGCATTATTATATTTTCCTGATAGAGCAAACAATAAGCTATATATTTTATATCACAGCATAAAACTGTCCACATCCTGTATTAAGTGTCAGGTACAAACAATACTGCATTGATGTTCATACCAATATTGTATAACAATTCTTACTTCTCAGAATTGACAATGTTTTTTTTTTTTTTTAAGATTTTATTTATTTATTTGACAGAGAGAACACAAGCAGGGGGAGTGGGAGAGGGAGAAGCAGGCTTCCCACTGAGCAGGGAGCCCGACGTGGGACTCGATCCCAGGACCCTGGGATCATGACCTGAGCCTAAGGCAGATGCTTAACCGACTGAGCCACCCAGGCACCCCCAAAAGTGACAATGTTAAATTCCCTGCACAGCAAGAGGGAGAAAGGGGGAAGAAAAGTTAGGTGGATAAACACTGAAATACTGAGTATTCACGGTGAGTGCTAGAAATGTTTGCAGCAAGCAGGAAGTATTATTCAAGCCTCGTATCATTACTGCAAAACTATTTCCTGAGCTTTCTTGGAAAACTACCCAACACTGACTTAAACCACAGTATCCAACAGTTGTTCTCTCTTTTTACCAGGTACTCAATAAACCGGCGATCCTGGCTTTAGAGGTGTTGGCATTAAAACACATGAATTAAAAAAAAAAACAGTAATATCAGTTATTTTATTTTTAAAATTTTTTAAAGATTTTATTTATTTATTTTAGAGAGAAAGAGCAGTAGGGAGGGACAGTGGGAAAGGGAGAGAGAGTCCCAAGCAGACTCCGCACTGAGTACAGAGTCCCACACGAGGCTTGGTCTCATGACCCCGAGTCACAACCTGAGCCAAAACCAAGAGTCAGATGCTTCACTGACTGCACCACTCAGGTGCTCCTCATTTATTTTATATATATAATATATGATTTATACGTATCATTATTTATTATACTAATAATTGTTATTACTTACAACAGCTCTGTGACGTAGGTTTTATTGGTTCAGCCATACGGGTGTGAGAGCTGTGTCTCAGAGGGCGCATACTGCAGGATCCAGGGCTTACCACCTGTCTACACTCATGCTGATATTGGAACGCAAATTGTTCTGACCCAAAATGCCAATGGTGCAAGCGTATAGGCAACTTGGATAATCCTAGATGCAAAATAAAGTCATACATTATGGGTGACGTTGTGCCTCTTGTTCATGGTCAATATTCTCCTGCCATCAGTCACCACTGGGGTTGTACTGTTTTGTGCTGATTAATACCACCTCCTGGGATCCAAACAGAAGGAATCACCACAGAGACTCTGGGCGCATGTACATGGAGTCAGCTTGAGGAATGAGAGGGAAGGCCTGATACTTTGGGGCCAGGAAGAAACTAACTAACACACTATACCTAGAAAACTTTGTTCTATTCCTGATATGGCCACCAACCAGCTATCCAATCTGAGAGATGTCACTTAGCCTTAATCTTGTCATAGCAAAATGCAAGACATGGGGCAAGATTTTTATATCCACTTCTAGCTTTCCAATTATTTGAGCTTATGTTTGTCGACAATCTGAAGGATCAAATCTAAAAAAGTGATTTTAGAATTTGAGAGGCCACAGTCTGCATCGTGACTCAGCTGCGTATTAGCTATGAGACTTCGGACAAGTTATGTAATCTTTTTAAACATCTGTCTGCTCACCTAGGAAGTTAGTAATAACTATTTTATGAACTTACAAAAAGCATTAGAGTTAGTACAGAGAGTCTACTGTGCAATGTGTCTATGGATATCATTGTGGTTGTTGTTAATTGCTTATGTGATTCAATTGTTTATCTGAAAAGCTGAGTGCTACCCCTGGAGGGGTCCCAATTCTCCCATTCTAACTCTTTCTCATCTATGCAGGGACTTAGAATTCATAACACAGAGCTATCTTTCTGACTTATCCCTGCAGCAATTTAACAATCATAGGCAGGACTAGCCTTTAGTATTGTCAAAAATCAACCTGCTTATAATCCCACAAAATTAGCTCTATCTCTAAGACAAAAAGCTGTCTTAACTGACAGAATCGCCTTTGAAAGTGCAAGTTCCCAGAGAGTGGCCATCTTGAATTTCTAGTTCAGCTTTCAATAGAACCAGTTAATGAGAATAGGCTGGGTATGTGGGGAGAAAGAATGCAAATCCAGAGAAAAGGAAGGAGTAAGGGCATCAGAGAAAGGAGCAGGAAGGAAGGTGGGCTTCTAGAGCTTCTCTTGTCCTTAGTAGAGTTCTCTTTCTTCCTATCTCTCTTGGCTCTGTGGACCCATGATTCAGGAAGAGGTAGAAGAGGCATAAGCTTTGAGATTTGGCTCCAGAGTTCATGTGATACTTGCAGAAACCTATTCCTTGACCTTGGCTATAACTCTTAATTGCTGGGACACCTAAGCTCTTCTGGTAAGATTGGTGTCATCTCTGACCTGCTTATCTGAAAAGTTTCATATGGGACTCAAAGGAGAAGAGAAATATAGGAATGTTTTGAAGGTAGAACTCCTCATGCAATGGGGAGTAATCATTTGCAGTAATTTTACATACATTCTGTACTCTTTGCCAACTTTCTATATTATCCAGTTTCTTCCAGTACTACCACTTCTTTTATGGGCCGTAAGATTAGATTTAATTATCATTAGAATCAGGTGTATTTCTTATGTAAAATTAATAGAATTGTATGGAAATGCAAATTTATGCAAATATCATGCAAATGAAACCTCAGTGCATCATGTTGAGCTCCCCATAGAATACAGAAAACCAGGCATGGATCCTCTTACAGGAGTAAACATAAGCTTGAACATACACATTTTATGGCATAATTAATCATATGCAATATTACAAGAGTTGTAAGCCAAATTTCCAGTAAATAAAAATGAATTATGAGGCACATACACTTTTAATTCGAGAAGCTGTCCTAGGGTTTGTGATACACACGATTACTCTTGCAATTACCAGAGGTGAGGCATGATTCTCATTTCCTTTAAGGAGGTATGAGAATGAGGACATGATTCAGGGCAGAATGGGTGTCAGAAATAAAGACTGAAAGTGTTCCCAAGTAAAAGGACATAGTCTTCAAGGTAAGGTCTCCAAGTTGGATTTATTTGTATTTATTTACACTTTGCATAATTGTGGTCTAATGTGATGACTGGGTCCTAATACGTCTTCCATTAGTGCTTCCTGGTATTTAGTATTCTGTAATAAATCACCCTGGATGTGTTTATTTATTCAGTAGAGGTTTAATAGTTACTTAATATGCACAAAATGGAATGCTAAATACAAAGGGAAGTTCTTTGCTCTCCTGAAGTTCTTGGATAACTCAGGAGATAAGACAAGAGCAAGATTCATTAGAATTCATGGTAGAAGACCAGGGGAGGTTCAAGAAGCCTTTAGGGAGGCAATATGTTGGCTCGTGGTATTGAAAGATAAATAGAATTTATAACCTTGATATATGTTTAGGATTTTGTCAGAACCTCTGTTCAGAAAGAATTAATTTTCAGACTAATTTGATATCAAGGGGCCTTCATGAAATTTCTATAAGCTGGCTTTCTCTTTAAAAAGATGTTTTATTATCCAATATGCTTCATTAGTTGTTTCTATGTGGTCTCTAAGTGTTCCTTTTATTAGACAAATAATTTCTAATTCCTATTATGTGTCAGGCACTAGGTACCAGGTGTTGGGAATATAAAGTTAACAAGGTAGGGTCATTCCTGGCCTTCATGAAGCATTTAGATTAGTCGGGGAGATAGATATTAAGTAATCAAATAGATAATGACAGTGATTGTGAGTGCTGTGGGAGAAGTGGAAGATCCTGTTGTGTGCCTTGCATGGTAATGCTTACTGTATGACTGACACACTAGTTAGGAGGACACCAAATAAAGCAGAAAGAAGGATGGTCTGGGATGCAAAGTGGACAGTGAGGGCAGAGAATAGTAATCAATGGACAGGACGTCCAGAGGTGCGGACAGGTGCCAGGTCACAGTGATGGTCTTGCAGACCTGGTGACTTTTCACACTAGGAGTGTTTTAAAGAGTTGTTTTGTTTTTTGTTTGTTGTTGTTGTTTAGAAAGGGAGAGAGAGCAGGGGGAGAGGGAAGGGCAGAGGGAGAGAGAGAATCTCGAGCAGGCTCCCGGCTGCGTGTGGTGCCCAATGTGGGGCATCAATCTCATGGCCCTAAGATCACAACCTGAGCTGAAACCAAGAATCAGAGACTTAACTGACTGCACCACCTGTTTTAAAGAGTTTTATATAAGCCTATAGTATGATCACTTTTACTTTTTTCTTTAGAATCTCTCTGGCTTCTGTGAGAAGAAAGTGTTCACAAGAGGTGAGAGTGTTTCTAAGGAGAAAGTTTGGGACATTTGGCCATATGCCCAGAGGAAAGGAAAGCAGTTCAGCCTAAAGCAGCACTAAAGGCTGAGATACATGGACACACATGAGGGAAAAGGAAGGGCAGTGGCTGCACTTAGGGGTGGTCCAGGTGGGTTAACGGACAGGAAAAGCTGAAGGATCATTTCCGGTACTTTGTCACACACAGGTGAAGAGGAAAGCTCTTCATAGAGAAGAGTGCCACTAGAGAAGGAACATATTTTTCATTGTGCTGAAATTAACTGTGGTTTATCCAAGTGGTGATATTAGGGATCACCGGGTAGATATGTTTGGAACTTGGAACAAAGTTCTAAAAATAGCATATAAAAGTGATAATCTTAGACACCAGTAATAATCGGTCTCCACAGTGGAATGAACCGAGAGAAGCGGTCTCTTAACGCAGTATGCTCAGTTTCCGCATTTTCTGCCCCAAATGGAACAAAAGAAAGGCAGAAGAAGCACCCAATCACACAAAAAGAGGTGAGCAAATCTCAGAGCTCTGGATGACTAGATGTATGGCTTTGGTCAAATGCCCTGATCACTTAGAACCTCAGGTCCACTGCTGTGGAATGAGGACACACATGGATTTCCACAGAACATTTGGTTTACTAAGTATGATGGTATATGGAAAGTTCAGGGCAAAATTGAAGTTAACCTTCCCTGACTCAAAACTCTCCTTTCTCCCCCCGACTCTTTCTCCCAACAAAAACATACAGACTTGGGGATGGGGGCCACCTAACTGGCTCAGTCGGTTAAGCAACCCACTCTTGATTTCGGCTCAGGTCATGATCTCAGGGTGTTGAGATTGAGCCCCGTGTCCGGCTCTGTGCTGGGTGTGTTGCCCGTGTAAGATTTTCTCTCTCCTCCCTCTACCCCTTCCCCACCCCATGTGGCACATGTGTGCTCTCTCTCTCTAAAAAAAAATAAAATAAAATAAAAATAAAAATAAAGTAATAATAATACAGACTTGGGCTTTCATTTCCTCTTTTCTCCATCTCAAGAAAATGTTCAAAACATCCTAGAATATATTGATTACAATAACTTTTCTCTCCCGTGCACACACATAAGCACACACACCCAGATACAAACTTACAAAAGCCTCGAATTGGAAAATGGAGACAATTTAGCTACCTGAGAGCAAGTGCTTTGTAGCCTAACGCTATAGAGTTTTAAACTAAAAGCCAAAGAATGAACAAAACAAAAAATATAGCCACTGGATTTGTAAATTTTTAATTACTAAGGACAAAGAGGAAATCAAAAGAGGAGAATATTTAGAAAGTAACAAACCCTGAATAAAAAAAAAAAAATGAACCTAGTAAAAGTCTTAAAATACTTCATATCTAACCAAATGGGTACTAAAAATGGAACTAAACAGCCAACCTGGAGGGAAAACAAACAAAAACCCCACAGGAAAGGAGAAGACCTGTGTTTTCCCTCTGGTTTCCCTCCAGGCACCTGCTGATGAACTTTGGAGCCACCGGAAGTCAGACATGGCATTAACTCTTTGGCCGAGGGATGTGTGTCATTTGCACATTGGGAGCTCTAAAGGCCAGGTCTCATCAGTTCCTCCGTCTTGTCCCTGTGTGCCATGGACCACAGTGCTGGTTACATCCTGGAGTCAGGGTCACCCAGAGAGGTGTGCTTGCCCCCCTGCAGTGGGAGGGGGGCTGGAGACAGACGGGGATTTGATGCTTTAAGCCACTGAGATTCTGCGGTGCTTGTTACCGCAGGCCCCTTATCCTGATGGACAGGCCAGCCAAATGTATTCAAATAAGGGAAAACACTAAAAGATAACAGCAGGAATTAGTAAAAGGGAATGTCCCGTGCCACAGGAAAGGAGGAATAAATCTAAGACCTCTGATAAAGTTCTGATTGATTAAATTAAAAAATTGAGCAAGAATACACACGTAAAAAATTTTAGCAACAAATCAGGGGGTATAACCTCAATTCTAGAGGAGAAAAATGTTTAACTTTTATGAATGTTATACATTATATAAAGTACTATGTTAATAAGTTTGCAAATATACTAAAAGATATTTTTTCTAGGGAACTGTAAGTGAAAAGAATTCTATAAAAAAGTAACTGGTTCACGTGTTTTAGGAGCTTTATATGTTCTTCAAGGAATACATACTTTCTAAAGCATTTCAAGTTTCAAAACATAGAAAAAAGATCAATATGTTTAAAAGACTGATGACCTAGATATCTATCTATACCTGCATGAATGCAAATACACACACAATTTCAAGGTTACAAGGATGTTCCAATACTGCAAGAATTTAATGCATATTTCCTAATTAATGTGTATAATTCATCTAAGTAATAGTTTAGAAGTGGAAATCCATCCACTCTTTTTGAGTGGCAAAAAAACTAATTTTAAAATGTAAAATACTTTCCTGATTAAAGGAGATGTCAGTAAATTTGTTATGGAAGAGAAATGCCTTAATATGATAAATGGAGTATATCTAACACTGGTTTTAAGTATCCTAATTAATTCAAAGCACAGTGGAATTCCTATTAAAATCAGGAACAAAACAATCAGCCCCATTATCACTGTTATAATTCAACATTGTTCTTGAAGTTCCAGCCAAGGCATCAGGCAAGAAATATAAATCTTTGTATAAACAATGGAGAGGTTACCATTACACTCAAAAGGCCTGATAGTCAAAATAGAAAGTTTAGTAGTCTCAAATGAGGACTTATTCAAATTTTTAAGAATTCATAAAGCTGAAATAATGACATCCAAATTTCATCTGTTTAAGATTAGATGTGTCACATGAATTGCTTCCAGGCCAGGAAATTACACTGGGTTAGAGTCCACTAAAACTAAGCTAACAAAGACAGCATAGAGACATGTTTATTAATTATACTTTATCATAAAAATAAAATATCGTTTAATAAAATATTATTTAATAAAAATATATCATTTAATAAACATATTAGGATTTTGTCAATATATACTATTATAAATAGCTCTTCATAAGGACTCAGCCATAGTTCTGAAATGGTGCCCATGATAATTTACATCCACACATCTTCTTCTGTTCAAGACTTAAAGAAAATTGTTGTCTCTTTGATTAAGGTATTTTGTAAGGGTTACCATTCCTCTCCACGCATACTGGCTGAAGTTGTCTGCAAACTTTTACAAGAAATAAAAGCCAAGTCCTTTGCTATTTCGAAGCATGATGCCCCAGCAGCTTGTCTGATACTCAGCATTGCTTCTTCAGCAGTAACTAAGAAATGACCCCCCCCCCCCCCCCGCCCAGGACCACCACCTCCTTCCAGTTTGGATAACTGTTGCTCTTGCTTAATATAGAACAATAAGCTTAGATGGCATAGCATGACTGACTATTACCTATTTTATTTCTATTCCCTAAGCTAAGTATGAGTTTTTTGCCTCGCTAGAGAACTCTAATGTAAATAAATATTTTTCAACTCTTGAAACCCTTTATTGCATTTATTACTGCTAAGTTGTTGGGTGTTGTCATCCAGACCACAAGAATTCCTGTTAAGTGGCTCTATTGAACAAACTCACTATGAGTTCAGGATCAAAAACAGCTAAATTGATTGACTTGTTTGCTCCAATCTTACGGAGAGTTAATTCATGTAATTGTCGTATTTTATCTTGGCTTGGCTGCTAGGGAAATTGAACTCCATCTAGCACAAAATGGTATGCTAAGCATTTCTCTGTGCTGGGTTTACCCTGGCTGCAAGTTACTCTACCCCCTCCTGTTCCCTCACACTATTCCAACTTTATTGTTTATTGTCTCTTATTGAGATTTCTTAGTGTGTTACCTTAACTTATTTTATCAATGAACTAAGCAATATGCATATATAAATTCTGCTTAAATTTCACAAGTTGGCATCACATACTATTTTTTTAATTGTCTCCCTGTTTTCTTCCCTCTTCATTCTCAACCATTTCCATCTATCTTTTGCCTGTGTGTCTACCATTTCCCCTGTCAGAATATTTTAATCAAAGGAATAGCCTCAGTGAAGCCGTAAACAGGCTCCGCTCTGTGAAGGTGGTGATCGTATTCTCACTGTGGATTTCGAGTCTTCTTACCAACAGCATGGTCACATGTCTGAAGAAAGGCAAAAAGGTGAATTTTCAGAAAGAACTAATGCAGATCAGTCCTTTGGGACGTCCAAGTACCCGTAGGATCTTGTGAACTGCTAATTGCTTTAAATACCACTCTTGAAAGTGGTCCAGGGACGGTGAGTCCGTACAGTGTCTTATTAGCTGAATCAATATCTATGCTTTAAAAATTGGCAAGAACACGAAGACCTTGAAGCTTCTTTTGTTACAAGGAAACCAAAATGGAATATTAAATATTTAAAAAGTAGGTCAGACTTAATAAATGCATTTTCAAGTAATCCAGCCTTTAAATTAAGCCGCAGTATGGAATAGATGGATTTGAGACGATGTGCCGGCAGCCACGCCAGTCCACATCGGTGCTCCTATTATGTCAAAATTCTATTTACACAGAAATAGCTTAATGCAAATTTACATCCAAAAAGCCACAATAAGGACCCAGAAAATTAAACACCTAATTCTCAGTAGAGGCAAATGTGCTGGCAGGGCGGAGATTATGCCAAGACTTGGTGTCATAAAGTCTGGAAGGCACGGTGACAAGGAAAAGAGGTTGTGACAAACACACACACACATTACCACGGAGATGTCAGAATTCCCATCTTGCTTCCACCACACGATGACAGGATTTTCCCCACTGCATTGAGAATGATGTTTTCCAGCCACTGCTAACAGGCTCTGGGAATGGGGTGGTTTTAATGAAATACACCCTGGGCTCTGCAATCTTTCAATGCACGAGCTAGGTGGATGCATTGTATAACCTTTTCTCTGTCACTGAGTCGGGGACGGTGCTGCTGGCCTGGTTCCATGAAGATCGTCTTCCTGGGGAAGATGGGCGGGCCAGAACTGTCAGCATCTGTCTCTATTTGAGGCAAAGACCAGAGGACTTGGCTGATACTTGTCTCCTGAATAAAGCAGTAATGAACAAGGCACAGATCAACGCTCTATTTAAACTCCATCAATCTGCTCCCGGTGCTTTGCACGGGGACTGCTTTGCCGGGCACGAGGGCAATCTGGATTGATCCCCAACTATCCTCAATTGTTTTAACCCTGCTCAGCACGGGTATCTACTAAAAGCACAAGATCCATCCGATGAGAAACAACTCTAGAGATCAGTTAGCATACATTTTCTGACTTCTGGGTGCACCTTAGAACACCTAGGGAGTTATTCTATCCATGGCTTAGAGAAGATCATGATGAGGGCCTGCCCAGACCGGCAGAATCTGCATGGTTACCATGGGGGCCCAGGCATCCTGTCGCAAAATGCACCCAGGCAACTCTAATGTGTCATCCAGAGGGTGAACGTTTTACTTCCAATCTCTGTCAGATATGTGGACAGGCTTAAACATCCTTTACAAGAACTTGTCTACTCTGTAAAAATTACATTACCTGATACTTCCTCCTGCAAAAGGTGGCCTATTTCAATTTCAGAAACTCTGATTTTTCTAAAGCAATTCCTTCTAGGAAAAAGAAAAATGTCCCCTTGCTACCTTCACCTTTTGGAACCACAGAGAATATATTTTACCCCTTTCTATATTTGAAGGTAAAATTGTCATTATTATGACTCCATTATGTTTCTTTTCAAAGATATCTCCACGTCCTCCTTGTGGTTTCAGGCTGTGTGTCCACACAAACGGATGCTTCTTCATCACCAATTGAAATGAACATAAAGAGTGAGAACAACTCCCTTGGTTTGATGGTAAAATGTTGTTGGTTACATTTGAGAACAGTATTTCAAAAGGTAGTCCATACAAGAGAAAAGTCTTAGGAAAAGCCCTCGCAAACAGTAAAGTCTAACTTCCACAGAAGTATTCCTGTGCAAGGCTGTTGTAACTAAGAAATTCTCATAATATCTGAGTGAGGCCACTTAAAATGCTTTGGCCCTGAACTGAAAAGAATTCATTTATCTTACAAGTTAAATAACCCTGTCTTCACAAACTCCTGCAAACCTTGGATGCACTGGGAAGACACAGAGATGTATGATCTATCCCTTGTAGTCGTGTGCTATTTTCAGCTAAAATGTATTAAAAATTCTAATATCAATAATGTTCAGTCTTATTTGCATTCACTGACTCCACCACATGTTTAATTTTGATTTTAAAACATTATAGACATTATTTTTTAAATAGCTTCACCTTGAGAAAGCTGTAATAAAACAAAGTGAGGGAGAAAGTTCTTAATTTGAATTGCAATGCATCTTTCCTTTAACTGTATGGTAACAGGAATATTATGTGATTTGAAGACAAAACTTGACTTGTGTTCAGAGTTTAGTTACTTACCTTTAGTCCTCAAATCACCTCATTTAATCCTAAAATATTTCTGCAAATAGGCATAATTATTATTAGCAAATCATTTTACAAATGTGACTACAAAATGTCAGAGAGGATAAAAAATTTAAGCAATCCAATAAACTGTGCACCTGTATTGATTTTAATTATTTTACCTCCAAATTGATTAATCTTTCCACGTTTTCACATAAGTCAAGGTAAGGTACACATTTCTTTTTCTCTTTCTTTCTTTCTTTCTTTTCTTTTCCTTTTTTTTTTTTTTTTGGTGCACTTTTCTGATAAGAAAGCTATCCTTCCCTCCAAACTCTCAATCTCTCCCATATATGCATTCCAAAACTGAAGAAAAGAAAGAATTCCATATCACCACAGTCAGAGCAAAGGAGGATATTTACGTGAAATGGGTCTTTACTGAAATTCCTAAAAGCTGAATGTACATTGGTCCCTTACTAGATTTTGCTTTCTCTCAATATTCCATTCAATTTCTTATACTAGGTCATTGATGTCCAATGACTTATAAGAGAAAAAGAGGGTAACTATCTTTATTTGTACGTGTTCTACACGGCATAGAACCTCCAATCAGATTGCGGAGGGGTGCACTGTCTGCCGCATCAGGGAGCGATAGGCTCCCAAAAATGGCTTTCAGGAGGGTTCTCCACGAGAACCTCTCTCACCTGCTGCTCTGACCAATGCTTGGCTTCTCATGTTTAACTTAGAACTTCCTCTGCCCCAACACCTTCGAAATATAATGAGCTTCTCTGCATGTTTCATTAGATTCAAGATGCCAGGCACGGGGAACTCTGCCTCGTTCACTGTTCACCTTTGTCATCCAGGAGTCTGGGACTGTGCCCTGTACCTTGCGGACACTCAGTAACTACTAATAATTTAATAAATTTAACAAATGAATGAAAACACAAGCTGGTGACATTGTGGGGCAATAGGACAGGTGTCCGGATGCAAACCCCTTTTGGCCTTTAGCTTTTCTAAGGGAAAGCTCATACCGTACAAAATGAATGGAAGGACTCAGGTGAGGGAGAAGATACATACAAGAGGCAAGCGTGTTTTCTAAACTTGAAAATTATCCTGCTAATCTCGAGCAGAAATGACAAAACTAAATTCGTTATGAGACGTACACATTCGTCGTTCACTTGTTTGTTTGTTCATTCACAAATAGCTTCTCAATCCTTCCATGTGCCAGGCAATCTTCCCCGCTTGGGAATACCATAGGGAATCAAAACAAGACATCTGCCATTGTAGATCTCACATCCCAGTGTTTATGTTCCTGTTCCAAGTTGACATCTATAGAATCCTTCCCAGAAAGGAAATGCAGGTCAGGCTTCTCTCATGACTCAGAACACACCAGTCAGGGTGCGGGATGATGGGATGGGAGGGCTGTGGTTTGCTAAGCTGAAATCTGAAAATAAGTCAGTTAAACAAAACATTTTGATTCCACGGTGGGGGAAAATGTGTGTGTGTGTGTGTGTGTGTGTGTGTGTAAGAGATTTTAAAAACATTGTTGACATTTGAACATGGAATATAATGGCCTATAGCACAACAAAGAAGTCATGGCTTAGGTGAGGGCGCAGGGAGGCAAAGGGTCAGTCCCTCCCCCCTGAGTGGAAAGACAGAGGTCCTCAGAGGCTCCAAATACCAGCAGTTTATCTATCTTTTTGATGCCGTTCTGAGAGCATGCAGTGCCGGGCAGGTGAGGGGCAGGTGCCTGCGTGCAGGAGCGAGGGCGGCTGTGTTCCCCAAGTCACTGTCTGTCCTTGCCTGGATGGTGCGCCCGGGGCCGGGATGGCCCCCTCTCTGGCCTCACAGCGCAGGCGAGGCCGGCCGAGGCGCCACGCGGAGCCCGGAGACCGGCTGTCACTCAAGGAATCATTAGCAGCGAAGCTCATGGTGTTGTCATGGTCGTCACCCTGAGAGAAGGCTGGCTGCCGACCACATCAGCTTGCTTAGGGAGTGTGAATCCAAATGACATGGAATCTGAATGTTAATGAAAATTTTCTCTTGCTTCAGGCTTCAGATTCCATCCAGAAAGCTGTCATCTGGAAGACATTATCTTCCTTCTCTTTCTCTTTCTCTTTCTTTTTCTCTTTCTCTTTCTCTTTCTCTCTGTGTGTGTGTTTGTGTGTGTGTGTGTGTGTGTGTGTGTGTGTGTGTCGTTTTGATTGGAATTTTCAAGTTTATGGACAATGTAAAAATAATTTTTAACCAGCAGTGCTTAGTTCTTGGGCAATGAATGTTTAGTAAATTACAGAGCTGAGTCAGTGGTGGGGGTCCTTCCCTGAGGAAGGGAAAGATTTCAGGATGGTAATACAGTTTTTTGCTTGGATTTGTCTATGAAATGTGACAACTCTAATCCCAAGTGAAAATACTTTTAAAACAAGAGGTCCAATCGTTAATGTTAACAGGGGTGCATCTCTGTTTCCTCCACACAGAAGGATGCACAGTAACATCTGATGTGAGGGGGCGTGAAACAGCTCTTGTTTTAAAAAGGCTGCTGTGCAACCACCTAGTATTTACTTATTACAAAGGCCTCTATCAAATCGCTTAACCTCACAATTGCTAATGTTTTCCCATAAAATATTTTAAGAATTTTGATTTTGAAAAGTGAAGTCAGGTGACTAGAGGCATGCAGATCCAGAATAGTGCGCGTGCATGCGGATTATGCCCTCTGATCTCGCAGTACTCGAGTGCAGAGGTTCCCAGCTCACATTCATTGCTAACAAGTTAAAAATATAGAAAAATACGGCAATAATCCTGTTCCATGGGGCAGGGGGATTATTAGAAAGGGAGTTAGTGCAGGCTCGGAGGAGAAAGATGTCCCATATCACTTTCTGTTTTACTCATCCTTTCCTAAATATAGCAAAGTTAGAATTGGAGGAAACTAATCTCAAAATTTATCTAACAGAGTAACCATATGTGTGGCTTCTGAACCATAAATGAGCCAAAAGTAAGTTTCCTGAGTCTTCCTATCAAAAATCATATGAAGATATTGAAAAGGAAATGTCTATCTTGATCCTGCCCAATATTTGCAAACATTAATACTCCTTTTTTCCCCTTTTTTTATAGCAGAGAGGTCACTCATCTGCAAGAAGAAATACCTATACTCCAATTCTACCTCCCTAATTATTACCTAGTTGCAAAAATTTTGAAAAATCATTCACTGGCTCCTTATCTTGACTCCCCATATTTGTAATATATAAGCATTACTTTAGATTTTTGCAGTTCTAAGATACTAGTAAAATAATTTAGGATCCGTGAACTTATATATGAATAATGATAATAATATCACTTTGCCACATGCCAAGAACTGTGCTAAATACCTAACAAGCAACACTCCACTTACTTTCCACACAAATACTACAAAATATCTTTAACTTTGTTTTAAGATGAGAAAACAGAGGCCTGGAGAGATTAAGTGACTTATTCAAAAGTATGGGATATACTGGGTGGCACGGCTTGTTTAGAATCCAAATCCACCAGAATCCAAAGTAGATTTCATGAACACACATTCAGCTACCTCCCCAAGTGGTTCAGAAGCCTATGGATGTCTCCAAGGTAGTTGTTTTCCAATACACTGACGTGTATTCTTTTTTAAAAGGGAAGGTGCAGAGGGAGAGGGAGAAGCAGACTCCTCACTGAGCAGGGACCCCGATGTGGGACTCGATCCCAGGACCCTGAGATCATGACCTGAGCCGAAGGCAGACGCTTCACTGACTGAGCCACCCAGACGTCCCTACACTGGTGTGTATTCTTTTAAGAAGTTTTGAATTGTGGCAACTTTGATATTTGAAAATAATAAAAATAAATGAATACATATTCTTTCCTCAGCGAATTCTAAAACCAGCAACCCTAAAATGGTGCTAGTTATGGAGCTGCAGAGATCATTATTGCCCATCCACTCGGGGACCGTACTATGAGATTTTAACCCCCCAGCAGCACTATCAAGTAATTATTGAAATTTAAAAGAAAAGGAAACTAAGATGTAACTGGAATAAGCTGCTAGAAAAAGTAGCCCAGCATGGCTACTTTGTGATTATTATTTTTTACTATGCTTTGTATTCTTGAGGAGTTTTAGATTAAAAATATAAAAAAGTTGAATATAGAACAACATAGAAAACTTGAGAAGATAGTACAGAGACTTCCCATATGGTGACACAGAGAGCTCCTGCTTTATTAACATCTTATACGGTATGTCTGTTACGATTAATGAAATGATACTGATACATTGTTATCAACCAAAGTCCACAGTTTATTCAGATTTCCTTAGTTTTTACCTAATTGACTTTTTTTCTGTTCAGAATCTCATTGGCATTACGTGTTAGATTCAGTTGCCATGTCTCTTTAAGCTGCTTCTGCTTCAGACGGTTTTTCATACTTTCTCTTGTTTTTTGTGAACTTGACAGTTTTGAGGAATATTGGTCAGGTAGGGTTTTCCTCTATTAGAACTGGTCTGATGTTTTACTCATGGTTGGATTGGGGTTATGGGGTTTAAGGAATGAGATCACGGAAAGCAAAATGCATTTTCATCAGATTATATCAAGGACACGTAATCAACATAGTTTATGACCGTCGTTGATTTTGAGCACTTGGCTATGGTAGCGTTTGTCAGGTCTTGCAGCCGCTCAGCCCCCACCCCACCTTCCACTCTGTCCTCTATGTGCAGGTCACACTTGAAGAGTGGAGGGTTATGTTCTTTCTCCTTCAGGGAAGAACAAATATATATGTATAAATACATTATTTTGAATTCTGTGTGGGAAATTGATCTCCCTCATTTGTTAGGTAGAAATAATTTATTTATATCAGTATGGACTCATGGATATTTATTTTGTATTTTGCGTCGGAACCCAACACTATCTTATTTATTACTGCAGCATGGTCCAACTGGAGCTCCTTTAGCCCCCGTGCTCCTCTGACTTACCCCTGTCGTTAGGGATTGGCATTGTTCCCTCTGAGCTTTCCTCACTTCCTGGCATTGCTGTGTGCTCATCCTGCATACTTCCTGCCCCAGTCCTAGAATCAGTCATTTCTCCAAGAAGCTTTGGTTCCCTTTATTGGTGAACAGTGTTGGAAACCAAGACCTGGGCACTAGATGGGCTCACGGGACTGAAGTACTTTTTCCTTTAATCGGTCAGTGCTGACAGAGCAAGGAATTATTTCTGTGTATGTTAACCTGAGTAGATAGAAATCGCTGTACATGTAACCACCTGGAACTATATTTGGTTATATATGAGTTCCAATATGATGTCTCCAACTTCAGCCCATCACCACATGGAACATTTCAGCCCCCTCCCCTTGCTTATCTGCAAACTCCCCGCCAGGGAGGGATCTGGCTCTGACCACCTGCCATACGTGTCCTTCGTCATTCGCTTCCTATATCCACATACGGCACCCTGAGGGTTGTTATCCAGTTCCCTGTGGGAAACCACTTGAACAGCCAGGAAGCAGTGCTTATGGGCAGTTGCTCTTGTCTTTGCTCTCTCCGAGCCCCTCATTCCCAAAGTTATGTGGGCCAGCACTTTCCTCTATGCCTTCTTCATTGAGCCTGTGTTCGATTATTTGCAAGGACATTGGAATCTTATCACCGTCTGCATTCCTTCCCAGAATCCCTCAGCTTCCCAAACTACTTATATCTTAACTTACGTACAGTAAGGTTCACTCTTTGTGCTGTAAAATTCTGTGCCTTTGGACAAATGCACAATGTCATGTACCGACCATTAGACGGTCATATGGATTAGTTACACCACCCTAAAAGTCCCCAGTGGTTCGCCTCTTCGTGTCTATCTTCTCCCCCTTAAAACCTGGCACCTGCTAACGTGTCATGTAATTGGCGTCATAGAATATACCGCCTTTTCCCACTGGCTTCTTTCACTTCGCAACAAGCATTTCAGATCTCTCTGTGTATCCATTTGTTTGTTTGTTTTTGCTCGATAGCTTATTTGATCCAAATAGCTAGTTCTTTGAATAATTTTGATACGATTTTTAATCAAATATACATTTTATAAGTATTCTCTCACAGTCTGTGGTTTGTCTTTTTATTCTCTTAACTTTGGAAAAGCAAAAGTTTTTAATTTTAATAGAGTCCAATTATCAGTTTTTTTCTTTCAAGGATCATGCTTTTGATGTTCCATCTTTAAATCTACCAAACCCTAGATCATTTCTTACATTTTATAGTTTTGCATTTTTACATTTAGATGTCTCACTGAATTAAATTTTCTGAAAGATATAAAGTCTAGATTGATTTTTTTTGTTGTTGTTTTTTGGCTTATGGGCATTTATTAGTTCCAACACCATTTGTTGAAAAGACAATCCTTTCTCTACTGAATTGCCTTTGCATCGCTGTCAAAGAGCATTTGAATACCTTTGTGTGGGTCTACGTCAAAGCTCTCTATTCTGTCCTGTCGATCATTGCTTCTGTGTTTTTATTTCTTCCACTGACACTAAGCTCTCTTGACCGCTGTGGATTTACAGTCTTGAAGTTTGGTAGTGTCAATCCTCCTTTTTTTTTTTTCAGTACTGTGGCTGCTATTCTGTGTCTCTAGCATTTCCATATAAACTTTCAAATCAGTTTGTCAGTGTTTACAAAAGAGATGCTGGGATTTTGATTGGGATTACATAGAATCTATAGATCAATTTGGAAAGAATTGACATTTCAACAATACTGGGTCTTGTAATCCGTAAACTATCTTTCAATTTATTTGGGTTCATGAGTGATTAGGCACATTATTTTCTCTTGATGAATTGACACATTTATCACTATAAAATGACCTTCTATACCTCTGAAAGTGATTTGCTCTGAAATTGAATTTGTCAAATATTTATATAGTCCCTCTAGTTTCTTTGAGTGCTGTTACTGTGTGACACCTTTTCTATCCAATTTCATTTAACCCAGTATTGTATTTATAATGTGGCACATTTCTTTTAAGCAGCATGCAGTTGAGCCTTGTTTAGCATCCAAACTGACCATCTCTGATTTTTAATTGAGGCGTTTAGTCCCATTACATTGATGTAATACCATATTCCTATTTTTTTCTTATTTCCATTTCCAATTCCTTTTTTTTCTTTTACTTCTCTGTTTCGGATATTTTTAAATTTTTTTTTATCCATAACTATTATTATTATTTTTTAGTACTTTAGTGTGCCCATTAAGACTTCTTATTGACATTTTTCCCCCCTCTAGGATTCAGGTGTGAACCCAGAGGTCAAGGATTGGAGAAAATCTGAGTGACACGCAGAGAACTATATTGAAATTCATGTGTCCGTTTTGTCAAAGGTCTGGTTCCTCAGAGCAAACATGTACGTGTGGATGGTAAAGTTCCTGAAGGTCACAGGGTCACGTGTGCATGTGGAACGAGGGTCAGCTAGCTCTTCCTACAGTTTTCCAGATGTCTCCCGAAACATATGAATTACTGTTTAACAAAATTAACTCAAATTATATAGAGGAAGTCCGGTAAAACATACCTTTAAGATGCAATTTTTTTTTTCTCAAATAGCCTCCTTATGAATCATTTTGCCGAATATATGTCTCATATGTTGTGACTTTATCACGTGACAAAAACATCTAGGAATAGTGACAATATTTTGCATTATCAAGCTCACATGACCACCTAATATTCTGTTTAAGGATGTGATTATACTGCCATGTAGAGAAATGAATTACAGCTCAGAGGAGTTAAGATGAGTTGGAAGCAGGTGGGTTTCACCTCATGCAGGAGAATAATGATTTATAAAGTGGCCGTGGGGATATATAAAGGAATGCCAAAATTATTAGAAAGGTCTTCCATTTCAGTATTTCCAAAGACTTTATCTGTTTTACCCTCTTTACAAATAAGAAACATTGTCTATCTTTGCAAAAAGCTTCAACAACAAACAATCACTTTAAAATTCAATTCTGAACAGATGTGGAATGGGAAAAAAAATCCCCAGGGAATATGTGTGCATAAAATTTGACATGCTAATATTTCTGTGAGAATGTATTTCAATATTTTTTCATAAAGAAGCAATCTCCACATTCTACCAACTAATATGTGAGGTGATAAGTGTGGAAGAGAAAACTAGGTAATTTTTAAAATACTCTGACCCTAAAACCCCTGCTGTGGTAGGCTCGAATTATCCAGACTGGCTCTCGTGGAAGCTGCTGATCAAGTTAGACGGCTTTCTCCACACGAGGGAGGCTTCTGGAGTTGGGGCAGCTGTGTGTGGATCTTAGTCAGCTCCCCTCCCTGCCCCTCCCACACACACCACGTTCACACCCACACCTCTCTCTTGTTTTGCATCCATGGCCTCAATATTTAAGAGCAGGGGAGAAATAGAAACTGGCATTTGCTCAGATGGAACGCTGTTGCTTGCCATCAGAGACTTGGACCGAGAATAGATTGCAAATGGAAGGAATTGATTATCAAACTCCCACTGTAGACCAGGGGACCTGGACTCGGCTTTTTACAAAGAAAAGGTGACTCTACCACATCACACGGGGCCTGACAGGGCCCCTTTCCCTGCAGTGTCTGCACAGATTTTATTCAGAGAAAAAGATTTTAAGTGCTGTTACACAGAAATGCAGCGAATAAGGCCCAAAGAGAGAATAAAAGTAAACATAATCCTAAGAAAATTGAAGTAACCACTTTCTCTGAATACCCTTCTCTTTAATATAATGTTTATTTAAATATCCTGCTTGTGCCAATCTCCTGATTATAACCCAAATAATTCATCTGTGTTCACTTTAAGATGGTATTGGAAGATATGTAACACTTTATTAGGATACTGTGAAATGGTACCTGGGAGGTTAAAATTCTATACTTTTGTTTGTTCTAGTGATTCTCTAAGGGACTAATTAGAGGGAACTTTGGATTTCTTATGCTTTTCCAAAATTGTGTATATATTCTCAAGTGGACTTTAGAAAACTGTTTGAATTGTGAGAACTCTATGATTCGGCTTTTAAATAAATCGATGGTCTGATAGAAAGCAGAATGGATTTAGATGTTAATATACACAAATGAAATTTGAGGCCGTATGAAAATACAGAGAAAAGCATTGAATTGGAATTTTCATTGAGAAAGGAAGTCACAGGTGAATAAAATAGTAGGTCTGCACTTGAATGGATCTTTTCCCCTCATCAGACCCACACGTGGAAAAACTGGAAGACAGGGTGGAAATTTCTTCACAGCTTTATTTTTTTATCTACAACTTACTATGTTGATTTTGCAAAACCTGTTACAAGATATGAAGAGGATTAAATTTACATCTATTAATATAAAACAATGAAAATTTAGATGAGTCAATTTGCATATTAGAAATGGAGGTTGTAAATACAAAATCGTAGGCCATATTATGTATTTTAAGCTAGTATTTTGGTGTTATGTTTCCTGGAAGCCAAGAAAAGAAAATGACCACGTCCACATTTACCAAGTTCCTATTTTCTGACTAAAGAAAGCAAAGTAGATTCTCTGAAAACTGGAAAAGTTTACAGGGAGTCAAGATCTTCAAGATATTTATCACATGGGGCTTTACAAAGGGGCAATGAAATATCACAGAGTGAGCAAGTATAATATTGTAGAAAATGAAAAAAATTGATACTAAGTAAAAGCTAGGAATATGATTTGAATATCTCTATTATTGACTTTACTTTTGTGAGAGTTTGAACTAAATAGACCTATTTAGCTTTCTTATTCCAGGATGGACAATGTCTCATAGCATGCCACCCTGAATAAAAATTTTCTGGACAATGCTTTCGACTTTGTAGCTACACGAAATTTCTACACATCAGTCGCTCAGTTGCTCATACTTGCTAAGTTTGTGTTTGAGCCAGGATATACATACTTAGTATTCACTAAGTATACAACATATCTCAGAAGTGATGTTTACGGTTCTGGTTCTGGAAAAGAAGGAGTAAGCACATTTTATCCAGTCCTTTCCACTGAATGCACCCGTAAACATGGAACAAATCCCTGAAGCAGCTATTTGAGAGTTCTGTGAAGCAAATAGCAGGTGTATTGGAGAGGAACCCTGGGATGTGAAGTTCTACCCGGCTGGAGGTGAGTTTAATATTTTGCTTTTCTTTTTGGGTCTTCCAGCCTTGAATCAAGACACAGAAACCCAAAAGTGGGCACTGATGAGGAAAGAGAGTTCTGGGAGGGGCCCTCAGGGTGTGAGCGTGGCTCCTTGGCTGGGAGAGCCACCGCGGGGCAGGCAGCGTGTGAAACCCCGAGGAAGGGAAGGACGCCTCCTTTCCACCTGGAGGGAGTGGAGTTCGAGGGAGGGGGGCAATCCCACCGCTTATTTTCTGTCTCTATGTTCCCAGGGCTTGGAGCCAGATGTGGGTACGGTTCTAGTAAGTGTGGCAGAGCAGGATAACTGAAGTTGATAGCTGAAGGACCAAAGGGAGGTCTCGGGAAATCAGGGAGGGCCAGAGAGATTGCAGAGCTAGAAGCACTGTGACAACCCTCCCGCTGTGTTGTCTGTGAGCTGCAGAGTCCCTGGGCCGCTCACGCACGACGCGGCTGCTGGTTCGCTTACCAAGGACCTGAGGGGAACCGAGCTAAATAAAGGGTGCATATCCTTCCAGGCCTTGAACACTGGATGATTTTACACCCATGGAAAGATCTGAATAGTGCTTCCCAGACTCTGAAAATTGAATGAGCTTTGGAGCCACAACCACTGATGGTAGGCAGAACTTGTGATCTGAAACCAAGCCAGTCAATGGCCTACTGAATGAATAATGCCAACACTGAACAGGTCCCATAACCTTATAAGGTAATATTGGAAATGTGCAGGATACAATCTAAAGGTACTCATTGTAGGACAAAAGCACAAATATCTCAATTTGTAAAAAAAAAAAAAAAAGTCCATCAACTGACAGCCCCCAATGATGGGATGGTATAGATGCTGAGAGTACCAAGCAAGGACCTTAAACCAACTACTACAAAAGTACTCAAAAAGGCTACTGGAACATGGTTGAAACAATATTGATTTTAAAAAGTATTAGCAAAATAAATAAATACACATCAAGAACAGTCAGAAAATTTAGAAATAAAAAAAATGTCATAATGTAAAAACTCACTGAATGGCCTTGGTAGTATAATGGGTACATAAGAGGAGAGGAAAACTAAGAGGAATATTATCTCAAAAGGAAAATAAACAGTCTCAGTAGCCTCTGGAATAAGAGCAAAAAATAAGCCGTTTATGTCATCAGAGTTTCAAGAGAAGGGAAAAGTGCAGTGCCAAACAATTGTGTTGACGAAATCATGACTGAAAATCTCCCAAATTTGGTGAAAGATGTAAACATACAGATAATTGTTGTTCATTGAATCTAAACAGACAAAATCAAAAGGAACCCATGGCCAGATGCATCGTAATCAAATTGCCTAAAACTAAAGTCAAATTAAAAAGTCATGAAAGCAGAGCAAGAAAGTGGGTTTCTTATTTTCAGGGGATGATAACCTCAGTGACTACTCATTTCTCATCACCAACCTTGGAGGGAAGAATGAAGCGGAACCTATTTAAAGCACTGAAAGAAATGAACTGTAAGCCCCAAATTCTGTGTCTAGCAAAAGTATCCTTCAGGAATGACTATGAGAGAAAGATATTCTTGATAAAGAAAGACTAACTGAATTCACTGAGGGAAGATCATTCTGTAAGTGTTGCTAAAGACGGTTCTCATTCAGGGGAAACGATGCAGTAGGAAGTTGGAACGGCCAGGAGAGAGAAAAGCAGCGAGGATAGTGACTATCTGGGGAAAATATAACACATCGTTCTTCCATTATGTTCTTCCAAATAAGTTTGGAGATTGAAAACAAATAAAATAACATCCTTTAATATGATTGCCAAGGTATATAGATGCAATATGTATGACACCCCGAAGTGTGTCGCGTGCGTTATTTAAGGTGAAGGACCTATGTGGCAGCAAGGCTTATGCATTGCATTGAAAGTGGTAAAATATCGATTCTACGTAAACTGAAAAGCATGTATTTGTACTGCAATCACTAAATAAAATACTAAAAATGTACAAATCAGCAAGAATACGGAAGCTGAACGCTACCAAATTCAATCGATATTTATAGAACACTCTACCCAAAGGCAACAGAAAACAAGCTCTTTTCAAGACCACATGAAACAGTTGCTGAGAAGTATCCTGTCTGGCATCATAAAGCAAACTAAACAAATTTCAAAGGACTGAAATCACATCAAGTATTTTTTATTGCTATAATTGATTTGAAAAATAAATCAGTATTCGAAAAATAGTCAAAACATCTCCCAACACTCAAAAAATAAATAGCAGATTTCTACAAAATCAATGGGTAAAAGAGGAAGCCTCCAGAAAACTATTTTAAAGGTATTTTAAACTAACCACAAATAAAAATACAACATACAGTTGATGGGATGGCCAAAGTGGTGTCTGGAGACTCAAAGCTTCATATGCTCCTGTGAGAATAGAAAGACCCAGATCAATCGCTTACCCCTCTACCTTGGGGACTTAGAAACAGGTAAGCAAAATAAATGCAAATAATGTAGAAAGATAATAATGAATACCAAAGCAGAAAACAATAGAGAAAATCAACCAAACCAGAGCTGGTTCTCTGAACATACCGATGAAGTTGATAAAACTCTTGCGAGGGTAACCAAGAAAAGAGAGAGGACAAGCAAACGAATTACCAATATAAGAAATAAAAAAAAAAGATATCCATACAGCATGCAATAGAAGTATAATACATTAAAAGTATAGTAAAAGAATATTATGAAAAATTCTATGAATTTTAATTGGAAACTTGGAAAAATGGGCCAATTCCTCAAAAAACACAAATTACCAAAACCTACCCAAGAATATAGTTAGCGTGGATAGTCCCATAACTATTAGATATATTTAATTGTAGTTAAATGTACCACCCTCCCCACACCACTGAGACACACACACACACGCACGCACACACAATCTCTAGGCCCACTGGTGAATTTAAGTGTTTAAAGAAGAAATAATACCAATTCTATACGATCTGTTCTAAAAGATAATAGGACATGAGGAAAGAACCCCTAACATTTTATATTACCAATGTCACTCTCATATCAAAACCAAAGACAGTACAAGAAAAAAAAAACCAAATCCCAAATGTACAAACCCTCAATACAATATTAGCAAATCAATTCCAGTAATATATAACATGATCATCATGACCTGAGAATTTAAATTGCTCTGTGTGCAACAGTGAAATGTTATAGTCCATGAGGATAAAGGCACCAAAATCAAGTGCGCACTAACATTCTCCTCACTCAGTAGTGCTAGCTGGAGGCATTTCGGTTAAACTGATCAAACCCTCCTCAAAACTATAATTTCCTTTTCTTTCTGCCCTGTCATCTGCCCAATCTGAAACAAGTCTTTCACACTGGAATTAGGTAGTAAATCAGACCTGACTTCTGACTATGTAGATCTTTGCTAAGTTACTGTTTGGTGGGTATCTGATGAACACATTTGAAAAAGCAAAACAGAAATGATTCCTTGAACAAACTGTTAAAAAAAATACCACTTTCTATGTGGTCCTTTTCATAAAATATCCATAGTGTTTCTCAGACTATGGCCCTGGCATGGTGACAAATACCTAGGGATATTAAAAAACGTGAATCACACTTGCCCTCAGAACCAAGCCATGTAGAAGTATAATTACTAAGGGTCCCAGATGTATACATATGTAAAATACCGCACGAGTCCAGAGGCAGGAGACCAGCCTTTGGCTAGAAATTTAAATCCCCAAATCTCATTATGTTTGTTTATTCATTCAAAAAACATTGATTGCTCATTTTGTGCCAGGTTTTAAGATACCTTACTGGATATACAAGGATTATCAGTGCATCTATTCTGTTTTTCGACACATATTTTTCAAGGGCTTACTATTTTCCAGGCACATAGGCTGTCCTCTCAAATGGGGGAGAGGCAGACAGAAATCTATACCAGAGTAAAAAGCACCCAAACAAGAGCACGCACCGTACGTTGTGGGGAATAGAGGGAAACTCAATGCAGTCAGTCCTGCAGGTCAGGGCATGCTTCGTGGAGGACTGTCACCTGCACCAAGCACAGGGGAAGAGGAGCTGCCTGAGGAGATGTCCAGGCAGAGGCGTCCTGTCCAAAGCCTCACCTATGAGGTCATGTGGCAAATCTGAAGATTAAAAAAAAATTGGAGGGGCGCCTGGATGGCTCAGTCGATTAAGCATCTGCCTTTGGCTCAGGACATGATCCCAGGGTCCTGGGATCGAGCCCCGCATCGGGCTCCCTGCTCAGTGCGGGGGTCTGCTTCTCCTTCTCTTCCCTGATCCTGTTCTCTCTCTCTCTCAAATAAATAAATAAAATCTAAAAAAAAAAGAAGAAGAAAGAAAGAAAGAAAAGAAAAAAAAAAAAACAAGAGCAGCTCCACGTTTAGGATCCGGGTGGGGGAGGTGGTGAGAGTGCAGGTGGCAGAGGTCGCTGGACCAGGAAAGTAAAGACCACAGACCTCGGGGGAGCAGTGGAGTTGTTATGTAAGTAGCCGCTAATGGATTTAAATTGTTGAGCAACTGGACAGATTTGCAAGTAGGAAGAATTGCTGGTATTTACAGAGATGAGGAGAAGAGACCTTCCCCCAAGAAACTCAGGGTCTTCAAACAAAGGTATTTTTCTTTCATCCGCCACTCATGGAAGACGTTATTTGGACTGGCAACCAGTGGACCGTATTTTGTTTATATTCTTCATTGGGATCACATTCCTTTAAAATCTGAGCCTCTAACATCCTCTTGTAGGTACTTGTTAACATCAGGAAGTTAGGGTACACACCAGGACCCGGCTGCTGCGGGCAGAACAGATACGCCTGTCTACTACTTAGAGAGAAAACACTGCTCCCTGGAGTACTCGCTCCACAGCAGGACCGTGTCCACCCCACGGACCCCAGCCGCCATGTCCACCCTTGCGTGACCGAGATCCAGGTAATGCTGTAGTAACCCGAGTCTCATCTTTTTTTTAAGATTTTATTTATTATTTGAGAGAGAGAGAGCACAAGCAGGGGGAGCGGCAGAGGGAGACGCAGACGCGCAGCTGAGCAGGGAGCCCGACCCAGGGTTCGATCCCAGGACCCTGAGATCATGACCTGAGCCGAGGGCAGACAGACGGTTAACCAACTGAGCCCCCCAGCTGCCCCTACCTGAGTCTCATCTTCAATGCCACCACCCTACCTGCTGTGATTGCTGCACAAGGGGTTTTTCGCCCAAAATACTTGACCATCAACACCTATTTTATTGTGTTATGCAGTGTTCTGTGTGTGTGTGAGAGAGAGAGTAATTTTTCTTACTTTGCCTCATTTATGTGGACAATTCAAGCAAACGACGCTGTCTATTTTCAAACATCTATAACTACAGGTGGATAGACTCTGCTTTGCAATAAGCCAAACCCCCTTATGAAATATATAAAGAAACGTGAGAGGTTCCTGTTTAGGGACACGTACATTTGTGCACACACTGCATGTCTCCCGCATGTCAAGAACCAAGGTCACCCACAGAATGTTCATACATCTTTCCTGGAGAAGTTCAAAATCCAGTGGAAAGGAGAAACAATGAGCATCGAGCGTCAGCGCAGCACAAAATGTAACTTGACAGAGATTGGTACAAATGTCTCTAGAAGCCCGGGCCCTAAAAATTGTGGGCACTTCCTCTTTAAGAAATTTTCAGGCCAATACCGGAAATATTTATTCTTTAGTATCATTGAAAGGTGTGTGTATAATGTGTATGCACATACAAATACATATTTATATGGCACAATTACAATGTATTATGAAGTATATTTTGGGTATGAAATAAACATAGGCATACTCAAATGGTACTGAACACCACTGTTAAATCCAATGTGGTTGTGGCTTTCGGGCTCATGGAGCACCGTGGGTGCATTAACGGGGATGGGCCGACCTGTGTGGGGCACCCCAGGGAATCAGGAGCATCTTGAATTTGATAATTCTTGACAAGAAGGAAGAAAGCCCTGAAATCCTGAGGTCAGTTTGGTTCAGCACACGTCTAGCAATATGGGCCACACCTACCGCTCTCGGCCACTGGAGAGGTCGGGATACGTGCCTGTAAGAAGAGCAGCGCCGGGTCGCGATAAACTTGCCACAGACAACAGTGAGTCCGCAGGGACGATCAGGCACGGAGCTGCGGACAGAAGGAGGACAGCTAGCATGCTGTGCGCAAGGCAAGAAAAGCTTCTTGGAGGAGGTTATGCTGAAACCGAGTCTTCAAGGACCAGTTCGTATGGGGCGCCTGGGTGGCTCAGTTGTTAAGCATCTGCCTTCGGCTCAGGTCATGATCCCGGGGTCCTGGGATCGAGCCCCGCATCAGGCTCCCTGCTCAGCAGGAAGCCTGCTTCTCCCTTTCCCACTCCCCATGCTGTGTTCCCTCTCTTGCTGTGTCTCTCTCTGTCAAACAAATAAAATCTTTGAAAAAAAAAATCAAAATTTAGTTTACTCTTTCATTAGTTAAATCAATAAGTATTTATTGTCCACCTTCTATATGAAATGACTGTTATTATAGACCAGTGGTTCTCAAACTTGCTCCCAAAGAAGATTTGGAAATTCGGGAGGCTTTTTTGTTGCTGTTGTCATAACTGGGGGGAGGGATGCTATTGGCATCTGATGGGTAGAGGCCAAGGATGCTGTTAAACATCCTATAATGCACAGGACAGCCCCACAGCAGAGTTATCTGACCAACAAGTCAACAGTGCTGAGGTCAAGAGACCCAGGGAGTAATGTGTCACAGAACGGACTACATGAATGATTTACCTTCACCCTATAACAACTCAGGAATTCAACAGTCATCAACGTAGGGCATCATTCTGGCGGGAATTTTAAAGCTAAACATCCCATCCATTACCCAACCTGTTACCACTCCACATATTTTTATGACCTTGTAGCACTATGTAGGGAAAAGGGTTCAAGGTTTTTCAGAAATTATGGGTGGAATTTATGTGCCCAGAACAAATAACGTTATCCTGAGTATCAGGTACTATAAACCCACATTATCAAAGTAGTTGACATTACGTTGTACCTAATTCTGTCTCCAAGGGTACAGATCTGAAGATTAATTGTATCCCGATGAGATAAGAGAGTTACCCCTGATGTATAGATGCATGACGGTATAGTTAGGTGACTTGCCCAGGGCTTTTCCAGGGGTGTGATTTAAGTTCTGAAATTTAAAACCATAAAGAGCACAAACCAATGCATCGCTATGCACTAGTTTCCAGCTGTAAACGCCGCGGGCCAGTCGATGCTTAGGAAAAACATGAGTATATATTTTACTTGCCTTCTTTTGCCATATTATCCATATAAATCCTAACTTCTGCTCTACAAGGGTTTTCTTTGAGAAAGCGTTTGTCATGTGTATTCCTCTGCCCTCTTCACTATGCCCTATCAGTCGGCTCGGGTGGCCATAGCAAACACCACAAACCGGGAGCTGAAACGACATTTATGGGGGTTGGAAGTCTAAGATCAAGGTGCCAGTGATTCTATTCCTGATGAGGGCTCTCGTCCTGGCTTGCAGATGGCCACCTCCTCATTGAGATGGAAAGCAAGCTTTCTAGCGGCTCTTCTCTGAAGGGCACTGGCCCCATACTGGGGGCCCCACCCTCATGACCTCATCGAAGCTCAATCACCTCCCAAAGGGCTCCACCTCCAAATACCGTCACACTGGGGGATTAGGGCTTCAACATATGAATTATGTTTTTTCTTGGGGAGGGGGACACAATTCAGTTCACAGAGTGTATCATTTGATGCCAAAAAATTAAGTGGCCTCTTCTGACCAAACAGGTAAGGTAAAGTAAAAAGCAGGCATAAAAACAATAACACTAAAAGGACTAAACTTTTAGTTAAGAATACTTCAACCCCCAAAAATATAATTTCCACTTTTAAGATGACGGACATGTTCTGCCAGCTAATGTGTCGGAGCGCACTATGCTCTCTGATAACTCGTAAAAGCAGTCGGTGTGTCTATATCTGAGGATGTATTTATTTGAACAATTCAGCATGCCCTAAAGAAAAGAAAATGCAATTATTTCTATGTGAGATCCCAACTAGCCTTCTCAGGTATGGGTTAACTTTTCTGAGTGTGGCAAGCAGGCTGTTAGATCAGACAGACGTTCCAAGTATCACAAACTGGTATGGTTTAGTTGTCTGCAGCTCCTGCCTGTGAAGCCTACCTTTGTCTGTTTAAAGCAGACCAATTCACCTGCCCCTCTTCCTCGTGCAGGTGAGTCCTGAGCATACCTGACTGTCTCTGGTCCTCAGTCGGCCTCCCCAGCCACTGTACCTGGCATCTCCTTTCCCTCCTCCCTGCCAAGTGCTTTCCCTAATCCTGACCTGCCCGTGAGTCGTCCCCCCTCTCTGAAAGTTTGTCTCTACAACCATGACTTTCACCTTTGCTAACCTTTTCGAACCTGGCTGTGCTCTGTCTCTGGAATGTTTTAACAATGGCTTCCACCTGATCCTGAGATGAACAGAGATATGAATTCTGTCTCTAGCTCACAGTTTTGTAGAACACAGCTCTGTCGTCTGAGTCAGCCTCCTTCTTCCAGAGGAGCAGAGAATCTAAAGAGTTCCTTGCACCAAACAGTATCTGCTTATGAAGATATCAAGGGACTTGTCATCCGGAAGGTAGTTTTTCAAGGCCTTACAAGATCCTCAGATAGATGTCATATTTCACTTAAAATGTTTACAAGCAGACACTACTCAGAATGGTTAAAATGAATCATACTGACCACAGTAAATATGGGAGCAGATGCAGAGCGGCTGGGCCTTCCCACTCTGCTGATACAACCATTTCAGAAAACGGTCTGAAGTCACTTGCTAACGTTTAAGCTACCCGTTACTCATGAGCAAACACCTTCATTCCGAGATAGATACAGAGATGCATGCACGCAGAGTGGTGTTATTTTTTTAATGGGATTTTTGAAGAGTTTATCTATTTATTTGAGATAGAGAGAGAGTGAGAGAAAGAACAAGAGCAGCAGAGGGAGAGGGAGAAGCAGGCTCCCCACAGAGCAGGGAGCCCGATGTGGGGCTCCATCCCAGGACCCCGGGATCATGACCTGAGCCGAAGGCAGACACTTAACTGACTCAGCAGCCCGGGTGTCCCCAGAGTGGTATTATGAGCAATAACCCCAAACTGCACACTAATCAGCTGGGCGGTAGGCTCACGCGCTGGAATGCCGGACAGAGGCTCAAAGGGCAAGCTACCAGTAGAAGCAAACTGCAGTGCAGGTGCATCTGGCAAGCACTGTGTTGGGTGAAAGAACTCAGACAAAGGAAGGAACTTACTGATTATTTTATACAAAGTTATAAAACCACTGGCAAAATGAACTGGAGGTATTTAAGGTATATGCTTAGTTGGTAAAATTGTAAGGAAAAGCAGGAAAATTATAAGGAAAAGTAACTTCCATAGCAGGTGAGTTGTTCACCTCGTGGGAGTGGGACGAGCAGGTGCCGGGTGCCGGTAGGAGGCTCTCTGGAGTGCTGACCATGGATGCTTCCTATCCCGGGTGTGGGAGCATTATTGGCATCTGTGTGTGATCACTGCTGAACTGTCCCACATTCGTTAGTGCTTTCCTGAAGGTAAATCCATAGTTTACGGTTTACAGAATGGTATGTTTATTTCATGCAGGTTTGGGGAAAAAGCAGGGTTTTTTCTCCCTCTTTATAAAAGTTTCCTTAAGCAGGATTACCGATTTTACTCGTCAGAGCAACAGCCTGCACAAAAGAGGATACCCTGTATCTTCTGGAACATTGTACTCTCTTGGCTTCGGGGTCTGAATCCATCAGGGGACCCAGGTCTCTGCTTGGCCAGCTCTGTGGCCCGGCCATCACAGTAATCACAGGCTTTGGGAAGGTGGCAGAGGATTCACGACAGAAAGGGCTCTCCTCTTACCAAGGCTGACCCTGTCCCTGATGGTCTTTCACTAAAAATAGGTTGGAAATAGGTCTGGAATTTAGTTCATAGTCATGAGCCAATGTCAGTTTCTTTATTTTGATGAATATGCTGCGGTAATTAAGATGTTAGCAATGGACTATTCTGAGTGAGGGGCATATGCAAATGCTCTGTACCAACTTTCCAACTTTTGTGTAAATCTAAAATCATTCCAAAATACAAAGGGTTTTTTGTTGTTTTTTTTTTAATAAAAATCTAGAAACTAGCAATGATGAGACCTCACACCTTATCTTTTTTCCTGGGGAATTCTGAACAAAGAAGTCGGAGAGCACAGGAGGAAGTAAATTAGCCAATACTTCTTAAATTCTCCTGAAAGAGAAGGAGCTGCTAGTCTCCCATTGAAAACCCAGGCGGTGTATATTCTCACCCAGACCCAGATGCAAAACAATCAGAAAAAAAAGATTTCCTGATATTGACGATACGACTTTGATAACAGAATTTGAATTATGTTGTCTTTCAGCCCTGAAAGACTGTTTCCTTGATTGGCCTCATAATCCGTTGCAAGTCTCCCAGAGATAAAAACACTGGCATTTACTTCCAGTGTCTTTCTCCAGGATCAAGGGATGGCCGGCTGGTTGGCGAGACCGGAGGAAGCCCCGTGGGGGAGATAGACAGACAGACAGACAGACGGACAGACGGAAGGGTCCATTAGCAGATAGATTTAAAATCTTCAGGCTTCCTCCGCGTCCTCAGTGACTATTTCATTCATTTTTTTTTCTGATTAACAACACCAAAAATGACTAAACGTTCATGTTTCCTGAAACAGAAGTGACATGTTTGACAAGAAGTTACTCACACGGAAACAAACTCTTGTGTATTCAGGACCATACGAGGATAAGTGTGATATCGGCATGACTGGCTTGCATTGTGCTCAGTCAGACTTAGTTTTCCATGAGTTTACGATTCAGGTAATACTTGAGTAACTGATGTGAAAACCCAACCGTGGACCGACAGCAGGAAATGCGTGTGTCCTAAGTTGGTAGGTAGAGAGGCTGAGACCCAGCCTCAACGTGATCCTGGACAAGGCACGCACCATCCTAAAGAAGACCGCATATGAATTATTAAGAGGATTTTAAAATCCATGAAATTAACCAAGAATTTTCAAGAATTCATTCCTTACTTGACTTTTATTCATTTTATTTTAGTTTTACTACCCACTAATAGCCCTCCTCAAAGAAACAGAAGAACTCTATGGAATTCTGCTGTGACTCCAGGAACCAGGCATGGGGGTCCTCTGTCATAGCTTGACCGAATTCAACCTACTCTTTCACTGCAACAGCCTGATTGCTGAGGTGCGGTCAGGATGAGAGGGCTTCCCCAGCCCCATCATGTAGCCTCCACATCCCAGGTGAAAGCCAGTGTTCAAGGTGATTGACATGGATGCCTTTCTTATCCAGCTATATCATCATGTGCTTCTCTATTTTTACCTTCACGACCCCAAATGTAATCCCTCCTCCTGCCCACTACAGAGCTGTGTTTTTCCCCATGTCCTCCCAGTAGTTGAGCCTTGCATTTACCATCAGTGTTTTGGATCGGCTTGCCCATTTGGATTTGGGCAATGCAATAAAAATTGCTTATCCCAGCCATCCAAGTTGAACCTAACCTCAAATCCCGTCACTGGAGAAACACCAAATGTGGCCAGCTCCCCCTCTTCCAAGTAGGCAGGGAACGGGGGTAAGGTGGAAAGGTGGGCTAAATTCATGGCATTCGGTCAAACTCCTTAGAGCATTATCTGAGGAGCTGCTGTAGACATGCTTTTTCAGAGCGTCCTAATTTTCACGTTTCTGCCTAATTGCCAAAAGTATTGGTCATTTGGTGAGCACATTATTAAATCGTTGGAACATACTGGGATACAAAAAGAAATGCCTTTATTTACCTCTAACCACAGCCTGCAAGCCTTCTCTATTCCACCACCTTTCTCTGCCATTCTATGACATCTTGGGCTTAACGATCTCCTACCAGCAATTTAGTCACTTTGACCTGTCAGGGAGTCCCCCCACGCCTGCCCCTCACTTCATTCTCCTGAGCGCCTCAGTCTCTCTCCTTCGTGTGCACCTGCCACACCTGCCGCTCCAGGTCTAACCACCAGCTCGCAGCTCTGCCGTGGGCAGGAGCACAGGTGGCCTCTTCTTTTCTTCTTCCACCTCTTTGTTTCTTTTTTTCTGGCTAATTCGGGGTCCAGTGGGGAAAGAATATTAGCAAGAGAGGGACCAAGTGTTTGTAGGTTTGTCTGTAACCTTAATTGCCTCTGCCATGGCAGCTCTCTGTCGGCTAACCCCGGGTTGCCACTGACTCCCACGGTGGGACGGGGGGGACACTGACAACTTGAGGACATGAAGCTCCCTGACATCTTAAGCTAGTCCTCAACGTTCCTACCTCGGAAACAGCCTAGAGACTGCCTTGCAGACAAACTCTCCCTCAGGTTGGCTGCCCTCTTGGTGGAGGAGCTGTAAGACAGCTCAAGTCCCCAACTTCCATGGCATCTACTTGGCCAAAAGGTGTCACGCAGATCGACTAACTCCTTGCCTGTCACCTCAGGCTGCTCCCAGCCTCTCGCCTTCAAAATTTTCATAAAGAAGAAAAAGCTGGTTGACTTCCTTACCCCAATTTTAGCAGACACACGTCAAATTTGTGCTCCATCTAGCATTGGGGAAGCACACGTTTCGAAGCTCAGCAAGCACCCAGCCACCATAAAGACAGAAAATGCCCCTCCGTGCACCTCGAGGCACACCGAGGCACACACTGCCGTATTGCTGTCTCCTTATCTTGGGCCCCCTCCGTTCACCTGGTTGGGGTGGGGAACGCTTTTCTCACCAGGGTGACAATTCACTTCTCTTGTGAACTTGCCACCTCAGTGAATGGCTCTGAAGGGCTGAAGTTCTGTTTGGTTGTGTATTAGTGGAGAAGGATACATGCAGGTCAGAGCAGGTTGCGGGCAGGGCTGGATGGCTCCGTCTTTACTCTGGAAGACATTTCTCACTGCCCACTGCTGTTGTCTCTGCATTGTACAGGTATGTCCCGGCTTCAGTTTTGCATTTGGAGACTTCAGACAAAATTCTGGGACAAGAAAGTTTGCATTCAGTCTTCTGAACCACCACTTCTTATAGATTGTTTATGGAGTTTGATCAGCAAGTGCACAGTGCCTTTTAAAGTCATGGAACATGAGATCTGCAGACCATGAAAGACTAACTTCAGTGACTAAGCTGAGCTTCTAAGATTATAAATTTGTTTTTTTTTAATTTAGAATAATATTTAAACCATTTGCTTTCTTAGCCAATAAATCTGTGCAACTTAAATTTACTTGATTTCTTCTCTATATACATATGTATATATGTATACACACATACATATTCAGAGCAAAAAATAGAACATAAGATGGTAAGTACTTTGCAGAACACATCATTAGACACAGTTCCTGTATGAAAGTGTTTTTTTTAAACCAAAAGATAAATCGGGAATAAGAACCACTGATGATTTCTTAAATTATTTTTCAGGCTCACACAGAATTTTTCCTTATAAAATTTCAGTGAACTAAACTTTAAAGATACAGTAGTATTTCAGTGCTAAATAAAAATAAAATCTCTAAAGAATAAAACTAAAAAAATCAAAATAAATATTTCAAAGCTGCTATGAGCTCATCAAGATCATATTTTGATAACAACTTCCACCGATGGTTCCGAAACTAAGTCAGACGTCATTTCACAACTCCCTGGCACTGACGTGTGAAGCTCTCGTGTTTACGTTCCATCACCCACTCGATGCACTCAGCTCACCTGGGCCCTGCAGCAGCAGGCTAAGAGCGGTAATAAACTGCATTTATGGTCACGGTTGATCGAGCTGGAGGTTCGTAGTACAACTGTGTCCAGAAGAGGCTGTAAGGTAAAAAGAGCAAGAGCGTCCGAAGTGCGTTATCACGGACCAGGGAGCCCGAGCGGAGCGTCGTAACCCCGCCGAGAGCTGTCAGGAGGGGTGAACTGAAGGAGCACTTGCAGCAAGGGAGAGCCTGGTGGGCTTCCGTCCTCATGCCCCGAGCCTCGGCGCCGGACCCACCGCCTCGCACTTGCCTAGGGCGGGCTGGGAGGGAAGACAAGTTCTGAAATGATCATGTACTTCATATGCTTTCTTCCCGTCCTGCTTTCCTTCTACTGCATTTCCTGCTTGGGATTTCCTCGGTTATATTTTCTGCTTGTTTGTAATCAAACCTTTCTTAGAGGTCCACACACGCAGAGCGTGTTGAAGTGTGCAGCAGTGAATGCAGATTCCCATTTCCAGCAAGTTCTTACCTCTTCTAGCGACGTTTTCTTCCCATCACTGCTGCCTTGCCACTTGGCACTTGGAACCAATATGTGACTGAGAATCCCCAAGACGTTTTCAGGATGCAGTGCTGCAGGCAGTCGGGGTTATGTTGCCTCTCCTCCTGCATAGAGGAGGGGGTGGTGGGGAGTGTCCATCTCCCACAGGGTGCAGTGCGAATACCCCAGCTGGATTTTATCCTTGGTTGTTTCCTGGCCTGTTCAGTCTTCATTGATTTATTGAGGGTGGAAAAAAGTCTTTAGAAGAGAACCATTCCCTTCTCTGAAAGTGGAGCGGGAGGGGATGCTCAGCTTTTGGGGTTAATAGACCCTGCATCTCTGAATTTGGGGAGTGATGTGGTGAAAACAATATCTTCCTATGTTTCTGCCCAGAGGTCTGTAACTAGGAGCAAAGCCGGCGCTCACCTTGAGCAGAACCACAGGCAGGGGAGAGGGCTTCTTAACACACATCCATTTGTCTCCTAATGAGTATCAATTTATATCTGATTTAGAGCTTTCGGGGTTTTGCCATTTTATATTTTCAGTGTGAAAAATTGTTGCCTTTTTTTTTAGCTCTATGGTATTGTAGTGTGAACACAGGCGCAGATGCATTGCACGCTGCCCGTGAGGGGTCATATTGACCCTAGTGTCCAAATGTGAGAGTACGAGTGATCTTCTCTTTATTACAAGTTAATAACTAGAGACATTATTTTATAAAGTTAAAAACTGCAGTTCCATAAATATATTTCAAATACTGATGCACAGTGCATGATCTTTTCTTTAAAAAATATCATGACACCTCTAGGGAACTAATAAAATTTTCGGCATACCTTCTGGGCCCTTCATCTCTTGATCAATACTCATTTGGAGCTAATGTGATGAATTCAGGACTAATTGAAAGGATGCATATCATTAATGCCAGACATTCACCCCAGCTGCACAGTCCAACAGGATTCATTTTTGAGATGAGCAAATTAAAGATTAATTCCTATGGCAGAAAAATACCCAGTGAGAGAGCATAATCAATTTACATAGTGTGCCATCCCCTTTGCTCCAAAAGGCATATAGATTAGTAGCTAATGCATTCGAGCTCAGGCCAAAAAGACAAATATCTTCTACTATTTCTTCTGGGCTCTTTCTCCCATGGCAAAATACAGACCCACTTGTTTCCTTCTTAGCCAAGGACATTGCAGAGATTAGGGATTTTAGCAATTTCTACGTAAATGATCTGGGAAAATTCTTGCTGCTTTCACCGGTCCCCCCCTTTGTCAGGTGGGTAACATAGTCTTCACGCTCAGTGGTGCAGTATTGGCGTGTGCGCTCAGTGGACCTTTGAGATAATTCTTAACATACTTAAGAGATGAACTAAATTCATTCTAATGAGCAGAATAGTTGGATAAATAGTGTATTAATCAGGGTTCTTCAGAGAAACAGAACCAATTGGGCATCGGTCTTCATATATATATGTACGTATATACATATATGAAGATAATATATAATATATATAATTCATATAATATATAGTTCTTATATATAATAATTATATAATCTATAATTCATATTATATATATATATACACACATATATTATATATGTAAAGATTTGTTCTAGGAATTGGCTCATGCAATTATAGAGTCACTATCTGCTGTCTGCATGCGGGAAAGCCAGTTCTGTAATTCAGTCCCAGTCCAAAGGCTAGAGAACTGGTGACCAATGCTGTAGGTCCCAGTCTGAGTCCAAAGTGCCAAGAACAAGGAGAACCAACATCTGTGGGCAGAAGAAGATGCGTGTCCCATCTCAAGCAGAGAGCAAGTTCTTTCCTCTGTTTGTTTGTTCTATTCGGACTCTCTAGGTGTTGGACGTACATAGAAGCCATCTTCTTTGTTCAGTCCACGTGTTGGAGAAGGCATCTTCTTTGTTCAGTCCACAAGTCCACATGCTCGTCTCTTCCAGAAACACCTTCCTGGGCACACCCAGAAATGATGTTTCCCCGCTTTCTGGGCATCATGTAGCCCAGTCAGGTTGACACAAACTTAACAATCACAAATAGAATTCCCCTTCTCTGGTAAATATAACATTAAAGGTGAGGCTTACAGGGGTGTCGAGGAGCTTGAGACAGGAAAACTGGACAAGGCAATGCTGACAGTCCCTCTCTAGCTCTGCAGAACCTCCCTGCTTTGGATTCTGAAGGAAGGAAAGGAAAATATTCTGGCTGAGACTAGACCATCTCAGTAATCAAAATGGAGGCCTACCAAAGAGAGAAGCATTAGTTCTTTTTTCACTCCCTAGTCGCTTACTCATTCATTCACTCAGCTAGGATTGAGTATCTACTAAGCTTTGGGATCAAACATGTCTTTACCCTTCATTGTCATCTAAATAACAGATGCAGTGTCATCGTTGTAGATAAGTAAAGCCAACCAGTTGAGAGGGGATGTAATAGTCTTTAATTTAGAACATAATTTTTGCAATCTGGTATTCCAGTTACGTTATATATTTGCACATTATGTATTCTGTTGTCTTCTATTTGCTTCAGGCCACAGAAACATGGTATGAACGCCGTAGACAATGGAGTGAATTTCTGTTCACTACACATTTCCTGGGAGTTATCTGAAAAATGCCAGCCATTCTGGCAACTCAGTATCTCACTGTTAGAAACACTGCTCATCTCAGTAAGGAAATGGAATCATGTAACATCCCTCCACCCTGGTAAAAAGCAAGAAGTAAAAAAAAGACAAACTAAAGTCTAACAGCTTCTACTCCCATATTTTTTCCACCTACCTGATGCCAAGCAGGCTCCAGCGCTGGTGGTGCAGGGGCCGGGAAGCGTTGTCGGGCTGGGACGCTGGCCCATCCATGCCAGTGCTGTGGCCTCGGGCACATTCCTCAGCCTCTATGTGCCTCATTACACGACTTATGACATGGTGATAATAATAGTCCTGGGGACCCACGGCTGCTGTGAGAATCAGGTGGGCTGGTTCTCACAATGTTCCAGTGTCCGGGGAATAGTGAGAGCTAGTGAAGTCACTAGGGGTAGTACCAAGGCTGACACCATCACGGTTAGCCAAACCAAGCCAGGATGGAAATTAGGAAGAGACAAATGGAAAACAATCAATAAATACAAAGTGTTCAAATGTGAGTCGGTGCCTCGAGGAAAGGTGAGGAACTAGGGAGAGACAGCGGCGATGTCACCACACATTCTCGGCAGCTCTGCCTATTTCTCCAACCGCATGCTGTGTCCACTTCCCTCACCATCTACACGGCATCCCCACTCATCGTCAGTGTCTGGAAGATGGCAATATTCCATCACAAAGCATGGCCTTAGCATCCCATGTTCCTTGCTTCTGGAACAGCTGCTATCTCCCTCCCTGGCCTGGATGACCCTGCTGTCTTCTGACCTCTGCCCAAGGTCACTCATCTTGGCTGCACACACTACATTGGAGCACACTGTCACCCCTTCTCATGTCACCAACGTCCTCTCCTTTCTGGCATTAATCAAAACTGGAATCATAAATTGATTGATGACATTCTATTAATGTCATCCTCCATATGATATTATTAATACATTTGGGCAGACATTCCCCACCACTGGCACTCATGAAATATTTGTAAGAATGACTGACGCCGTCTTCAGAAATCTCATCCCAACCCCCCGGTGAGGTTTGCCCCTTCAAATACAGAAGCACACTAGGCCTGCTTGTGACTGATGGTATCCGTATTTGTGGAGAGGGTTTCTTGGCCTTATGAGATCATAAGGACCCAAGAGTGGAATCCATTGATTTGTTTTGTTTGTTTTTTCCAGCCAACCCAATTAGAAACTTACATCTAGCTTTATGACCAGAAAGTACTAGAGGAGCTTTGGTGGTTAGATAAAATTGTACTTGTGAGAATCCCTGGCTTTCTTAAAATTACAAAGAAAGTAGTTTGCAGATACATTGCAATGATTTTATAAAAATGCTGGTTAAGGAAGTTTGTAACTTAGAAATTGTCTTGAATACAAGCAAGTTCTCTCAGGAAAAAGGGCTTGCGTCAGTACACCTTCATCGTATATTTAGTGTTGTGTTAGACTGAGATTCAGGCACCTTTGGATCTATGACTGTAGACCAGCAACCTGCTGAATGATGTGGGAATACCAATACCAGCTTGCTCCTCCACAGGATGCCTGGGCTTGACCAAAACCAGCACACGTATCTCCCCCTCCCCTGCTTTTTAAAACTATTTCTCTTAGCTTTTTTTTTTTTTTTTTTTGCCTACTACATATGTATAGATTCCTTTTCCTTTCCTTTTTGCATGAATAAGGCACAAACTAGTGCTAATGTGAAAGAAAATTCCTTGCACTCATAGAATAGCAATGCAAGCTAGTTTCCTCCAAGGAGCTCAGGGTTTTGTATGAAATTGATCACCAACAGGTATTTACTTAGAGGTGCTGGCGAAGTGTCAGGGAAAGTGAAAAATCTCTGTGGCTTCACTGTCAAGGCAAACAGAGAAAGATTCACAATTTATATATGGCTCTGTATCGACACTGAGGTTTGGGGGTAAAGCAAGAAAAATGATTACTCGGGAGTTAACTTAGTTTTATGCAATTCACCGTGTACAACTCTGAACGAGAGCCACTGCTTCAGCTCCTCCTCCTGCCTGGACCCAGCAGAAACTGCCGGCCACTCTTCTGATGTCTGACAGAAGCCTCAGCAACGAATGTCCTCCACGGGAAGAGCTGTGCTGAATGACAGAGAATTGCCCTGCCGCGCACAGTGCAAACTTCCATCCTTCCGGAATACCGACCATGTCCAGGGGCACTCCCTCTCACCTTCCCAGGTTGATGGAGGCCTTGAAAAAAAGGAACATTTATGAGTCTTCACAGCTGTTAGGTGCTTCCAACTCCATCACACCAGCTAACTTTTACAAATCTCTTGTGAAATAATTGACATCAAAAGACGTTACAAAAATCATCTATCATGTTTTCTGTTGTCTTCTATTTGCTTCAGGCCACAGAAACATGGTATGAACGCCGTAGACAATGAAGTGAATTTCTGTTCACTACACATTTCCTAGGAGTTATCTGAAAAATGCCAGCCATTCCAGTAACTCAGTATCTCACTATTAGAAACATTGCTCATCTCAGTAAGGAAATGGAATCATGTAACATCCCTCCACCCTGGTAAAAAGTTAACTTAGTTAACTTTTCTCCTTGAGTGATGAGGTAGGAGTCAAACCTCACGGATATCCCGCTACAATAGTCTTGCTCCTTCTGGCACACAGAAACGTTTTTGTTTTGAGTAGGCAGTCCGCATGCATGACACAACATTCAAGAGGGACAATAAGGAAGAGTGGAGAAAATTTCTTCCCTCTGTGTCCCTACTTACCCTTTTCCCTCCCCAGAGTCAACCACTATTAACCAGAGAATTTTATATCCTTCCAGACACATCCCATGTATGTATATCTACAAACATACAGACTACGTAGACTTTCTCCCAAAACATGGTAAATCCAAACCAAGACTCTTCCGAAATATCTTAGAACTCAAATACATATATCAACATATGTGAAGCTTTCTCATCCCTCTTAATAGATGGAGTATTGCATCACAAAAATAAACCATGATTATTTAATTAGTCTCTACTAATTGTCATTTAGTTTGTTTCAAACTTTTCCACCGTTCCATTCTCTAAAAACACAAAGAATTGCCTTTAAAGCTTACCAGGATGAGGCGGTTGGAAGAGAGAAGGGGTAGACAGAATAAGGAGGGCAATATCACCGCTCATGACATGCTAAACCAATACAGATAGCAAGCCTTTGGAAGAGTCATGGTCAAAAAGTCATGTTTTGTTCTTTTTTTTCTCACATAGGCTTTTAATATCTATCATATATACATATTAACATACATATATATGTTAAAATAAGAAATAATGGGAAGAACAAATATGGTCAAAAACAATAGTACCTCAACCCAGCCAACTTATCCCAGCACAGAGCTGCCTTCCTGTTCTTCAGTATTTCAGACAAACTGCATTAATTTCTCATACCATTCAAAACAGAAATTGTGGGCTTTTTGCCCTAATATCATCTTACTTTGAGATTAGGATAAAACACTACTCCTTTGTCATGGTTACAGTTCTTACCACGGAAGCACAACTTTATTAGCTGTACAGTCATTAGATTTATCCCAACTGCACTCAACTCTTCCTTGCTTTAAAACACATGTTCCAAATAAATGCATTTTCATAATTATTTAAGACATTCCCATGCACAATTTTTCTATGATTATAAAAGTGTGCTTTCAAATTTTTTATCATTCATTTCAGGTTTGTCATTTTTAAAATGATCTGCATATAATGACATGAAGTCATCAATAATACCCAGATGAGAAGTATTTAAAAAATGATCAATCATAAGAAGCATCTGCATTCAGAGAAGTGGGTCTGGAGAAGGGGAGTAAATGGTCTTAATAAAGTACTTTTGAAAATAAAAAGAAAGGGGCAGGAACACATAGTGACATCTGCCTAAAGTTTGTTCCTTTATTCAACATTTTTTTTTAACAATTGCATTTGAAAGAGCCAGCCATAATTAATTTGCAAAGAATATTTACACAACACATTTATTTTTAAAGAAAATGATATAATCCAAATTTCAGGATTTCATCCACTAAGCATTCAGGATAAGAAGTAGATATACAATAGGACATTGTTAGTAGCATCCACGTAATCAAGACGGGAAGTCTGTGTGGTTTGAATATTGAAAGGGTGAGGGCCAGAGACAAAAAAAGACTGAGATTAAGGGACGGAAAGAGAATAACTCAGGAAGGCATTATATTAATTTGGTTATCCTGGTACTACTTATGATGTGTTTGTTTTGTAATTAATATGTAGCACTCAAATAGCTAGACTTCACCCTAGTCTTCAAAAGATGGTCACTCTGGTGAGCTTTGCGTTTTTCATAGGGAGGTATTTATCATCATATAGTAAAGTAAAACATATAGTTACAAAATGAATTTTCTTGTGTGGCATTCCTTCTGTGCATAAAAATTGTCTGATATTGCTAACCCATAGACCCAGCTAATCCTAATAGTAGACTTTAGTGTATTCAGCGGTAGTCACAGAGCTGTAATTATTTATGGCACAGAAGTTAATTAGATTATCAGCTGAGGAGGTAAAAGTATAGGAAATAGTCCAGCATATTTCACCAACGAACAAGAAAATGATCTTTTTTTTTTCTTTCTTTCTGGATAGCCAGTCGTTATCATGTTTTGTATACACAGCACTCTTTTCTAAGGTTGCGAAAGAACACTGCCCTAAAGATATAACATTGCAGAGATGGAGCTAACATAATTTTTTGGCACCAAGTTTAGTTCAAAAGGATTAGGTAAGTGTATTCATAGATTTTAAACCAATCAAATTACAAAGCCAATTCCTGCATTAATTTTCCAGCTAACTTAATTATACAGCCCCAAGCTCTGACTTCTCATCAATTAAGAGAGCTGTAAAAATCTGGAACCCAATTCTACAATGTATTAATCAACACATCTGATGTAGGGAAACAGACTTTATTATGGTCTCTGGGCTGGAAATGAAACCAGTAACCACTGTTGATTTAGTCATATTTAGCTTAAAGACGCTTTAATACCTTCATTAGTTAATTTTTAAAAGTTGTGCCAGTTGACCAGATAAGATAGCACAGTAGATACTGAAGAGGCAAGAAAAATAAAGGTGCTAGTGACAAAACACTAAGTAAAACAATTTTTTAAAATTAAAGAAAAAGTCAGAGGACAGGTATCAAGCAGAAGTCAAGAGCTGTTTGAATATAGTAGAGATGAGGGGAAGGTGCGGTGGACAATCCGAAATCCTCTCAAGGAAGACAAGGTAAAAGAGCCCCCTCCATGTCCCCACCCCAGGCACGTTTGGTGGTACGTCTAGTTAGACCAGACTAAAATGATCATGAGCTGCTCCAATCCCAACTTTCTATGTTATCTCATTAGAGGCTGTCCCCCTAAATAACTCAAAGACAATGCGCTGGGCTTGCATAACTCTATTTCAGGCAACACAAAAAGATGAAAAATGGGAGCTTGTGAGGTCCCATTCCTCCCTTTTACTGCAGGATGACCGAAGTACATGGCTCAATGCATTAAACATCTTTTTGTACAAAATTGACAGAATTTGAGACTCACAGTCTATAGTTTGCAGAATAAAAGAAAAACAATGTTGGAAAGGAATTTTGGTTAATTTCTTCTTTTTAATTTTATTTTTTAAGTAATCTTTACACCCAACGTAGGGTTCGACCTCATAACCCTGAGATCAAGAGTCGCAGGCTCTACTCATTGAGCCAGCCAGGCGCCCCAGTTAATTTCAATTAATAAGAATTTAGCATTTGCACATACTGGCATTTCCCAGACACACATGGCATTCAGGTCAATCTTAACTAAAAAATAAAATGGATTACATGCAGTTAAGATGTGCTTATTGCCTGGAGTTCAAGTTCTAAAAAACTTTCAGGATGGCACCTCATTTTCCTCTCCTATCACCTTTGCATGACAGGTAGAGAAGTTAATCTTAAAATGGACCCCAAATGCCCATTCTACAAGCCTTTCTCTCTTTTGTTTGCCTTCACTTCTGTTGAAAATCCATGGAATGAGAAAGCAATAGATAATGTATTTTATATATTTTTTTTCTCAAGTAGAAAAGTAGATAAACTTTTTATTTTTCATTGGAAGACAAAAGGAAGTACATAGTGCTTTCCAGGAAGTTGAGTGGTCAATGTGATATCTGGTTCCCACATCCTCACCCACTAACAGCTAAGTCCTGCCTCCTGGGACTCAGAAGGGGGTTCACCATGACCTTCTCTTCTAGCAAAGCTTCAAACCACTGCTTGTCCCACACCCTCCATGAGCTGGGTCACTCAATTCTCCCTCTTCTCACCCACCATCATCACCCTCATCTCATATGGTCTCAAGGCTTAAGAAATATGAAAAAGTCTTTCTCACACAGGGAGGATAATCTAAATTGAGAAATGTCCATCAAGTCTCCATTAGTTCAGAGATCTTGGATGTCAACTGCATAATCTTACCATATCCCTCTAAGCTGACTTCTTGGTTTCTATAGCAATTAGATATTGTATCATATCATATCATATAATTACATAATTATTGATGAGATAGATATGTATATCATTATTATATACTTTCCCAACCCCAAAGTCTTCGCGTTTTACATTTACTTTTTTTTCATTTTCCTTTCCTTCCTCCAAGACAGTTTGCCTGCGTTTGTCATGGTAAGAATATATCCTGTTTGATGAAAGTGAGATTTTTTTTGATGCAAAATATTTCTGTATAAATTAGATGCCCACATTACCAGCCCATAACATGGGGAGGAGACAGTTATCGTCGATGATCAGGCCCGGCAATGATTGCAGGCACTTATGTTTATTTAATTCTCAAAACTGGTCTCAGGACTGAGGCTTTGACCCTCATTCTAGACAGGAGGAATCTGGCCCTCACGTCGGTGCGTGCAGCCAGCCAGGGTCTGGTCCTCCGTGAATTCATCCCTGAGCCACGAACACTAGCATCACAGATGTAGTTTACACTTCTTCTTTTTTCTGAACTCATTCTTTACAAACCTCCCACCGGTTTACATCTGTGCCATTTCCTTTCATTATTATCTGAACTGTGCTTTAGGGAAGGCAGAATTGTGCTAATACTGGAAAAATAATTAAAAATTATATATAACTATGGATGACTTTGGGATGCAAATGATACCTTGTTAAATAAAGGTATCTGAAAATATTGTTGATGGGTCACAGGGGTTTCCATTTCTCTGACCTTCCTTATATTCTCTAACTCTTCTGTAAAAGACATGAATGATTTTACTATGAACTAAATAAACATTTTTTTAAAGATACCCATCTTGAAGGGCAAATCTATTACTTTTCTGATAAGACCAAACCAAATCAAGCTTTAGGACACTCCTTTTAATGAAAAAATGATTGAAATGTAACATTATATATTAATACATGTGTGTATATTGAATTCAAAGAGATTTGAATGGGTTTATTATGTAGAATTTATGTAGTGAATAATAGGATTGTAAGGATCTACTGATATGTATCTGCCAGTTAATATCAGTGATATTTACTCACTAGTTCCTTTATCCATAAAATGGAAACAATAAATCATCACAAGTTTATTGCAATAATTCAATGACTTTCAAAGAGGTAGTATGAGCGAAGAGATTGGCCAGGTACTTGGCATATCATAAGCACTCAGTATATGGAAGCTATTATACAATAAGAAAAAGAACATTAGAGATGATTCTTCATTTATGAATATTATGGAGAAGCTATTATGACTGAGCGACCAAATGGTCTTGGTGTAGGTTTCAGAGGAGTGAGTTAATTTTGGATTCATATAATTTCAGAGCTGGAAAGAGCCCTGGAGATACATTCCTGCAATTGTCAGTGTAGACGTGTGGGCAGGAGGGGGGGACAATCACACCCTCACCCCAGAAAATCATGTCTGCGGAATGGGCACTTGCTCTGAGACATTTCTTCAGTTTACTTATAGTCTATATGATCCAGTCTGCTTAAGGAAAGAGTCCTGCATCATTTTCTATTCTCGTGGGTCTACAGAAATGGTAGAATGGGAAAACAAATGTGGGAATTAAGAGCCAGGAATGCGAAGGAACATATTTCCAGCCCCAGTGCACAGAATAGCAGTTTAGGGAGTGGTCACCTGGACTTCTGACTTCCAGGATCCTTCCTTCTGTGCCAGCAGGTACTTGCTTCCTTTTACTATCCACTTCCACTAAAACTGTATTCCCCTCAGTCAAGGCATTATAAATAGCATTGGAAAATATTGTTTTTAAACAAAACCTGGCTTCCATGAGCCCGTGGTAGACATCCTATGCTCTGTTTCAGAGCAGTCCTCTTGATCCACAATGACAACCACAGGCAAAAGCCCTGTTTCAGTGCAGAGAAGAAAAGCTGCCTTTGATCTCTGTAGGAAAGGTCCTTTTTAATCACCCTTGCAAGTGATTTCTTTTTTTTTTAAAGATTTTATTTATTTATTTGAGAGAGAGAATGACAGAACACATGAGGGGGGGAAGGGTCAGAGGGAGAAGCAGACTCCCTGCCGAGCAGGGAGCCTGATGCGGGACTCGATCCAGGGACTCCAGGATCATGACCTGAGCCGAAGGCAGTCGCTTAACCAACTGAGCCACCCAGGCGCCCCTCCCCTGCAAGTGATTTCAAACAGCAGGTATTTTTAACTTTCTCTCAAAATTCGAAGAGTGTGTGTATACCTGTGGGTAGGGGAGTGTGTGTGTGTGTGTGTGTGTGTGTGTGTGTGAGAGAGAGAGAGAGAGAGAGAGAGAGAGATGTGTCTGTGTGTGTTTAATTCTCTTGGATTATTTTTACACATCCATATCCTGTATTCCATCAGATTGTACTACAAACAGCTCCTGAAGAAAACAGCAGAGAGAACTAAGAGAGGGCTTTAAATTAAGGTAATAATTTTAATATATACTTGAAGATGTTAATGCCAGATATTACGAAATCGCCATCAGGGGAAAGTTTCACCCAGTGACGCCAAGCTTCTGCCTGTATCTGCATGGGGAAAAAACAGCCCTTTCCAAGTTGGATTAACTGCTGGTAAACACCCTGTACTTTTCATTTAATAAAGCTTGAGTACTTTTCTGTTTCCTGTTTCCTGAAAAACAAATTTAAAGAAATAAATTAGGTTCCTATCCAACAACAGGGAACCACAGGGACAGAAGCAAGTCCAATAATAACATCATTTTGCTAGTCTAGTTTGAAAAAGGGATCTGTATGTAAGGTGCTTTATTATGGTAGAAGCATTTACAACAAAGCAGCTTGTCGCCACCATCCCGGCAAGCCTTTGTGCTCAGGGTTCCACAGAACTGGCGGGGAAATGGCTGGCTCCATGTCAAGGGCAAATGAAAAGAATCCCTTACTGCCTGTGCCCTGCTGCTCACCTTCCAAGACTGAGAGACTCAGCGGTGCAGTTGACACTGTGACCAGATTCTTAAGAAGACTTGTAAGTATCTCTTCGGTAAGATTTCAGGACCATTTTGTTTCCTGGAAGACATTGCCACAAACTTTAAGGAAAATAAAACAAAACAGAGCAACACACACACACACACACACGCTCACACACACACGCTCACACACATTTTGCCCACCAGGTGGGACAGGCAGTGCGAAAAGGCCAGTCTTCTCGCTTCAGTACGTTTCAGGAATCTGTAGAAGAATGCACTTCTCACCCACTTATAAGCAGTTTAAAAATTTCCAAAGCTGTTTTTAAATGCTCTGGAATCAGATAGTCCTTGTTTCCATCCCCAGCAAAGCTACTTTGTTAATATGGGACCTCAGGCAAGTGGCTTCATGTTTTCAGCTTCCAGTTTCTCCACCTGCCAAGTGGGGTGAGCAGTGTTTGCAGGAGCCCAGCTCCCCGAGGACCCCCAGAGCCATTCGCCCACATCCCTTCCATACATGCTTTGTTCAGACCCTGGGAGCTGGAGTCTGTTGTGGTCAGGGGATTTTGCACCGTAATAATTGGCAAATACTAAATTTGTGTTTTCTAGGTAGATGTCCTTAAATGTTTACCAGCACAAACTGTGAGAAGCTGTGAATGATACAGGAGATCAAGTAAAGGCAAATGTTTAGTGATTTGTGGTTACCATTTTTTGCCCTGGGGAAGTTAGTGCTTGCCCTCCTCCCATATTTCCTAAAACACCCCTTCTGGCTTTAGCCTGACAGCTATATAGCTATCACTAAAGAGAAACAAAAGGGAATCCAGATTTGGGGGTGGGGGGCGTTGGTGGGAGAAAATCTCAGCCACACACGTGCCCACTGTATAATGTGGCTACAAAAACAGCTGGCATGCTGAATCTGCGCTTGCTCAGCTGAGAAAGAAATAGGTAAATCCTTCCTTGCAGAGTCTGTGTAAAGGAATATGAGAGATGCCCTAGCTCATTGCCTGGCATTTAGGGAAAACAATTTAATTTCCTCGCTTTTTTGATGAGGAGATTCTGAATAACTAAAATGATGACTTTATCTTTTTTAATTTTATTATATATTATTATGTTATGTTAGTCACCATACAATACATCATTGGTTTTTGATGTGATGATCCACGATCCACTGTTTTCATATAACACCCAGTGCTCCATGCAGTACGTGCCCTCCTTAATACCCATCACCGGGCTAACCAATCCTTCCTCCCCCCTGCCCTGTAAAACCCTGTTTGTTTCTCAGAGTCCATGGTCTCTCATGGTTCATCTCTCCCTCCAATCCCCGCCCCTCATTTTTCCCTTCCTTCTCCTAATGTCCTCCATGCTATTCCTTATGTTCTACAGATAAATGAAACCATATGATAATAGGCTTTCTCTGCTTGACTTATTTCACTTAGCATAATCTCCTCCAGTCCCATCCATGTTGATGTAAAAGTTGGGTATTCATCCTTTCTGATGGCTGAGTAATATTCCATTGTATATATGGACCACATCTTCTTTATCCATTCATCTGTTGAAGGGCATCTCGGCTCTTTCCACAGTTTGGCTATTGTGGACATTGCTGCTGTGAACATTGGGGTGCATGTGGCCCTTCTTTTCACTACATCTGTGTCTTTGGGGTAAATACTCAGTAGTGCAATTGCTGGGTCATAGGGTAGCTCTATTTTTAACTTTTTGAGGAGCCTCCACACTGTTTTCCAAAGTGGCTGTACCAACTCGCATTCCCACCAACAGTGTAAGAGGGCTCCCCTTTCTCCACAACCTCTCCAACATTTGTTGTTTCTTGCCTTGTTAATTTTTGCCATTCTAACTGATGTAAGGTGGTCTCTCAATGTGGTTTTGATTTGAATTTCCCTGATGGCTAATGATGAACATTTTTTTCATGTGTCTGTTAGCCATTTGTATGTCTTCTTTGGGGAAGTGTGTGTTCATGTCTTCTGCCCATTTTTTGACTTGATTATTTGTTTTTTGGGTGTTGAGTTTGAGTTCTTTATAGATCTTGGAAATCAGTGCTTTGTAGTGTCATTTGCAAATATCTTCTCCCATTTTGTGGGTTGCCTCTTTGTTTTATTGACTGTTTCTTTTGCTGTGCAGAAGCTTTTTATCTTGTTGAAGTCCCAAAAGTTCATTTTTGCTTTTGCTTCACTACCCTTTGGAGATATATCTTGAAAGAAGTTGCTGTGGCTGATGTCGAAGACGTTACTGCCTATGTTCCCCTCTAGGATTTTGATGGATTCCTGTCTCACATTGAGGTCTTTCATCCATTTTGAGTTTATCTTTGTGTGTGGTTTTAGAGAATGGTCTAGTTTCATTCTTCTGTATATAGCTGTCCAATTTTCCCAGCACCATTTATTGAAGACACTGTCTTTTCCATTGCATATTTGTTGCTTCTTTGTCGAAGATTATTTGACCATAGAGTTGAGGGTCCATATCTGGGTTCTCTATTCTGTTCCATTGGTCTATATGTCTGTTTTTGTGCCACTCCCATGCTGTCTTGGTGATCACAGCTTTGTAATATAGCTTGAAACCAGGCAACGTGATGCCCCCAGCTTTGTTTTTCAACATTTCCTTGGCGATTTGGGGTCTTTTCTGATTCCATACAAATTTGTATCCTGCCACATTACTGAATTGCTGGATGAGTTCTAGTAATTTGGGGGTGGAGTCTTCTGGGTTTTCCACATAAAGTATCATGTCGTCTGGAAAAGGAGAGTTTGACATCTTTGCCAATTTGAATACCTTTTATTTCTTTTCGTTGTCTGATTGCTGTTGCTAGGACTTCTAGTACTATGTTGAACAATAGTGGCGAGAGTGGGCATCCTTGACGTGTTCCTGATCTTCAGGGAAAGGCTCTCAGCTTTTCCCCATTGAGGATGATATTCGCTATGGGTTTTTCATAGATGGATTTTATGAACTTGAGGAATGTTCCCTCTATCCCTATACTCTGAAGAGTTTTAAAAGGGAAAGGATGCTGTATTTTGTCAAATGCTTTTTCTGCATCAATTGAGAGGACCATATGGTTCTTCTCTCTCCTCTTATTAATGTGTTCTATCACATTGACTGATTTGTGAATGTTGAACCACCCTTGCATCCGAGGGATAAATCCCACTTGGTTGTGGTGGATGATCCTTTGAATGTATTGTTGGACCCTATTAGCTAGGATTTTGTTGAGAATTTTAGAATCCATATTCATCAGGGATATTGGTCTGAAATTCTCCTTTTTGATGGGATCTTTGCCTGGTTTAGGGATTAAAGTAATGCTGGTCTCATAGAATGAGTCTGGAAGCTTTCCTTCTGTTTCTATTTTTTGAAACAGCGTCAGGAGAATAGGTATTATTTCTTCTTATAATGTTTGGTAGAATTCCCCAGGGAATCCATCAGGCCCTGGACTCTTGTTTTTTGGGAGGTTCTTGATCACTGCTTCAATCTTGTTACTGGTTATTGGCCTATTCAGGTTGTCAATTTCTTCCTGTTTCAGTCTTGGCAGTTTATAGGTTTCCAAGAAGGCATTCATTTCTTCCAGGTTGCTTAATTTATTGGCATATAGTTGTTGATAATAATTTCTAATAATTGTTTCTATTTCCTTGGTGTTAGTCATGATCTCTCCCCTTTCATTCATAATTTTCTGTATATATCTATGAGGTCCATCTGGTCCAGTGTGTCATTCAAAGCTCTTGTTTCTTTGTTGATTTTCTGCTTAGATGATCTGTCTATTGCTGAGAGTGGAGTATTGAGGTCTCCTACAATTAACGTATTGTTATCAATATGACTCTTTATTTTGGTTAACAATTGGCTTATGTAGATGGCTGCTCCCATGTTAGGGGCATAGATATTTACAATTGTTAGATCTTGTTGTATAGACCCTTCAAGAATGATATAATGTCCTTCTGTGTCTCTAACTACAGTCTTTAGCTTAAAATCTAATTTGTCTGATATAAGAATTGCTACCCCAGCTTTCTTTTGAGGTCCATTGGCATGGAAGATGGATCTCCATGCCTTCACTTTCAGTCTGGATGTATCTAGGTTCAAAATGAGTCTCTTGTAGACAGCATATGGATGGGTCCTGTCTTTTTTTTTTTTTTTTTTTAAGATTTTATTTATTTGACAAAGAAAGACACAGCAAGAGAGGAAACACAAGCAGGGGGAGTGGGAGAGGGAGAAGAAGGCTTCCCACTGAGCAGGGAGCCCGATGCACGGCTCGATCCCAGGACCCTGGCATCATGACCTGAGCCTAAGGCCGATGTTTAATGATTGAGCCACCCAGGCGCCCCCGGGTCCTATTTTTTTATCCAATCTACAACCCTGTGCCATTTTATGGAAGCATTTAGGCCATTCACGTTGAGAGTGATTATTGAAAGATATGAATTTATTGTCATCATGTTGCCTGTGAAGTCCTTGTTTCTATAGATTGTCTCTGTAAATTTCTGTTCTATATCACTCTTGGGATCTTTCCCCTTTTATAGAATTCCCCTTAATATTTCTTGCAGGGTCAGCTTAGTGGTCACATATTCTTTCAGTTTCTGCCAGTCTTGGAAGCTCTGAATCTCTCCATCCATTCTAAATGACAGGCTTGCCAGATAAAGTATTCTTGGCTGCATGTTCTTCTCGTTTAGTAACCTGAATATGTCTTGCCAGGCCTTTCTGGCTTGCCAGGTCTCTGTGGATAGGTCTGATGTTATTCTGATGTTCCTCCCTCAGTATGTAAGGAGTCTCTTCCCCCTAACTGCCCTTAAGATGGTTTCCTTGGTTCTAAGATTTGCAAGTTTTACTATTACATGCTGGGGCATTGGCCTGTTTTCCTTGATCTTGGGAGGGGTCCTCTCTGCCTCTAAGACATGAATGTTTGTTTCATTCCCCAGGTTAGGGAAGTTCTCAGCTATGACTTGCTCAAATATATCTTCTAGTTCTCTCTCTCTCTCCACCCCTTCAGGGATCCTAATAATTCTGACATTGGAACATTTCATGGTGTCACTTATTTCTCTGATTCTGTTTTCATGGATTTTGAGTTGTTTCTCCCTGGCCGCCTCTTTATTCTTCTTTTCTATCAATTGGCTTCTAGATCACTTATTCGTTCTTCTGCCTCACTTACCCTAGCTGTTAGATTATCTAGATTAGATTGGACCTCACTGATAGCATTTTTAAGTTCTGCCAGTTCAGTTTTCACTTCTGCCCTTAGAGACTCCATGTTGCCATTAATCGATTTCTCCATTCTAGCTTTTGTCTTCACAACTGCTACCCTGAAGTCCATTTCTGACATCTTGCTTATATCTGTATCCATTTGTAAATCTGTGGCAGGAGTCACAGTCTCTTGAGTCTTTCCTATTGTGGGGGTTCCTCCTCCTATTCATTCTGTTGAGGGATGGTTGAGGGAATGTACAGAGTCCAAATTATTGAACACCACCCAAGCAAGATGAACCTGTTCTATAGGGACCTTAGGGTTGTCAGCCTCTTGTTCCCCCAGCCTGTCTTCTGGGGGAGGGGCCTGCCACGCTGTTACTCAGGCAACCCTGTTTAGGCAGAGTTGCCCTGCCCCCTGGGAGGGGTGGGCTCAGTGCAAACCAGTTTTGGGGGGCTTTTGTTCTCTGGTGGCTTTCCACATCTCTTCTAAGAGTCAGAGCAGAAGAGACAGTTTCTAAACCTCTACCTCAGAGCAGAGAGATTGCAGTCTGTTCTTCGGTGAGCTCTCCAGGCCACATTATCTCCATTCCTGTCTGTGCTGCTATAAACTACAGCGTCCTGGGTTGTGCACCCCTCAGCAGGGCTCCCAGTCCTCGCCTCCAGATCGGGGCTCATCTCTGCCCTTTTTGCTTCTAAAACCACCAGCCACCCCCAGTTTGTAGGTGCGGCCCCACCGCTCCAGGTTTCAGTCTGGGGGGCTGCCCTAAAGTCCTTTCCTCTTCGCTACCAGTCTGCCAGTTTGTGCCCCGTCCCCAGTGTGGGAGGCTATTGCTCACCAGTGGTGCAGGATCCCGATGGCTCGGCTCCTTCTCCCTTCCATTTATCCTTCATATCTGCCTGTGGAATCACGGTTCCCTTCTTCATACCTCAAAACCAACTGCCTGCGATATTCTCTTTGGAGAGATCGAGATATATCTTCTTACATCTTAGGCTGATTTTGTCGGTGTTCAGAGTGGTCTGGTAGATATCCAGCTCAATTCTGGGGACTGGTTGGAATAGAGTCCCCCACTCCTCCACCATCTTTTCCTCTCCCTAAGGTGCACCTAAAAAAATGATTTTAAAAAAATGTATTTTCTACTTCCCTTGAAATGGTGCATTCCTGGGGCATCCCAGAGACACATGTCAGGATGTTGTAACAGCCAACAAACATCACACCTCCAAGGTGACTCTTTCTCAGGCAAGTGCATCGTTCACCTGAGCACCTGGCAAATACCAGTAGTGCTGAGTGGATAAAGCCTCAGACAAGGACTCCGCAAAGAGAATGAATTGCTTGCAGAAAAATTCAACAACTAATCTGTAAAGGGTCACTTTATATACTATATTACCAAGAAAAAAAACAAATGTTAGTTATTATGAGTATTATTTATAATAAAAATAAATTTAGACCAAAAAGGGAGGCATGAGTTTACTTGTAAATGATGCAGAAAATGGTGTGAGTAGTCTTTAATAAATACAATTTTGTGTGTCAGAGGAATATACTCTTAAAGTATGGAGAGAAATGAGGCAGCAAATCCTGGGGTATGTGATGCTTGAGATTAAATCTTTTTCATAATTGTATTTTTTGCATGTAATTTTTTTGCCTCAATTTGCAAAATTTCTGTTTCCTTGTTCAAAAATGAAATCCTAGATATGTGTCTAGCAATCATCTTAGATACAATCACCTTGGGTGGTTTAAATTTTAGTTTGGGTCTTATATAATCTCACCCAGCCCACCCATTGCTTATTCGTCAAGGACTATTTACAGAAAAATAAGAGACTACAGAGAATATACATTCTTTTGGAATTTTGTAATAAAACAATCTAATTTACAAAGCCCTTTTCTCTTGTAAAGGCAATTGGGGAGCAACATAATTAAATGACTGCCATAAAATTAAGAGAATCTATTTTCTAATCTCATTTGAAAAGTTGTCTGGGATCTTAACATAATAGCTATATTATTTTTATAGTTTCTCACTTCTTGTTTGTCTTCATACATTCTATAGTCCTCTAAAAGTGTTCTCTTGGTCGTTTCTTTTAAAGAGTACTGTGTATCATTAAATGCAGTGTTTCTGGATGTCCACATAAAGAAATATTTGAAGGTGATTTTGCCATGCAATAACTGACTGTTAATATGTCTAGGAAGGAATTAAATACCCTAATATATAACTTGAGAAACCATCAAGAGAGATGTTGTCCAAACAAGTTGAAAGAAGAAAACAAATCAAATTGGTTTATGTTGACCCTAAAATCATTACTGATCTACTTCCCATCCTCTTTACCACTAACCCCTGAGCCCCTATTTCCCCATCCCAGCAGACATATGACCCCTCTGTAAGCTCCAGGAACACTGGAATTCTGTCTAGGCACAGGAATTTTTAGAAAAAGTTTTGTGGAAACAAAGCCAAACTATCATTCTCCTCAAGTGTTCTATCTATCTGGGAAGAATTTTGGGTCGTTTCACTCAGATTATGGTGATAATATGTTTTTGTGTCATTACAGATGACCCTAGTGCTCCTCTTCACATTCTCCTCTCAGGTTTGACCATGCTCGGACCCCCTCTTCAGCCTGCCACATCCCCTGTCCTTGTCCCTCAGAGCTCTCATGGGCCATGCAGCCACTTGGCAATCACTCATAGACAGACTTCGATTTTTCTCTGTACATTTCCTTTGTACTTGTCCCCTGCCCTCCACCCGCAGCTGGACTGTAATTCCCTTGACATCAAAGAAAACTAACAGAAAAGTATTATGTGAAGACCAACTGGGGGCCACTCAGGATTCTGTACAGGCAATAGAAAACATTGCGGAAGTTTAAATATACAATAATGTCTTAAAAGGAATTCAGAGGCCCAAAAAATGTTTTGGGGAAAAGTTTGGTGGGCCTCCACGAGGGAAGTCCAGAGGGAGAAACAATGTATGCACCAGTGATCTCATTCTTGCAAGAACACCACCAAAACTATCAAGTTCAAGGACACATGTCATTGAATCTAAGAAACTGGGCAGCCAGACCCCAGAGGGCTTCACCACATGAGCCACGGGAGCAGCCACAGGACACTGAGCATGAGCACTGCATGTGCTGCACACAGACTTCTTATCTTGACAGTGCGGCTAAAATCTCAGAAGCAGCCCAAGTGGCGGGAGGATAGCCTCCATTCTGCTTCCAAATCCCAAGAGGGTCCAGAACTCAGTGGCAAAGGATCTAAAGAGTGTCATTTTAGTGTTCTAGCCCTTGTGGTACCCAGCAGAACGGGACAGGGAGGGATGGAATCTGAGCAGCTGATCCATCCCTGGTAGCCACACACTATTGTCCCAGCACTACTCCAAAACCTTTCATATGGTATCATATTTAATCCTTACAAAACCATATGTGGTTGATAATATTACCCATATATTAAAGACAAAGGAATTGATGGGGTGCCTGGGTGGCTCAGTCAGTTGAGTGTCTGCCTTCGGCTCAGGTCGTGATTCCCAGGTTGGGATCAAGCACCTGCAGGCTCCCTGCTCAGCAGGGAGTCTGCTTCTCCCTCTGCCCCTCCCCCTACTTGTGCTTTCTCTCTCTCTCACTCTCTCTCTGCCTCTTTCAAATATGTAAATAAAATCTTTTTAAAAATAAAAATAAGGACAAAGGAATAGAGATTCAAGGAAAAGGGGTGGGCAGAGACTGTTGATTGAGCATCCACCTGTGTGGACACAATGCTTGGTGACTTGCAGACTTTATTTCCCTTAATCCTCCAGATGGTCTTGTCATATCAGGAGTAAACAGATGATATTGAGGCTCAGAGAAGCAAAATATTTTTACCTATCTGATACAAAGTGAAAGAGTTGCCATTCAAATCCTTGTTTGTCTGGTGGCAAACTCCGTAATCTCTTTATCAACACACTGTTTCAAAATACTTTGAAAATGCTGTTGCATTTCCTTTGATGTTCAGCATACTGTTTAGTGATCAAAGTAACATTGATTTATTGATAATAGCTTCCAGAATAACTGATCTTGAGTAAGAGTGACTCATGCTGATCTGATCATTAAAGGCTAATTCCTCTTTAGGCTGGAAAACAAATTGTATATAAAAATTAATATTATGCAGACTTCTCTAATAAAGTATAAAAGTCGTTCTTTACATTTCTAGGGATAAGGATGCAATATTTTGCTAAATGAGGGCCTATTAACCTACATGATCCTAATTTTTAGACAAACACATACAAACTACAGTATATGTTCTTCTATCATTTTATCTTATATATGAAGAATAATAACTTTTAAAATATTGTGTTTATCTTGCCAATAATTCTAAATTTTCATGATAACTAGATAAAAGTAGATTGCATAAGGGCACCTGGGTGGCTCAGTGGGTTGGGCGACTGCCTTCGGCTCAGGTCATGATCCTGGAGTTCTGGGATCGAGTCCCACATCAGGCTCCCAGCTCAGTGAGGAGTCTGCTTCTCCCTCTGACCCTCCCTGCTCTCATGCTCTCTCTCTCTCATTCTCTCTCTCTCAAATACATAAAATCTTTTTTTTTAAAAGTAGATTGCATAAGACCAGGAAAATCTATGCCAAAATTTAGGTGGTCAGAGAATCGTTTCATTTCCATGAAGTGGGTCTTATGATGAGAAATGAGTCTCCTGCCCCTGATGATAGAAGACAGAGGACAAGGGAATAGGGGTCTGTTTCCTCTAAAAGTGCATAAATGACTCAGGGAGTGAGCAAGGTAGACGCCCTGAGAGTATATCAACATCTTTCCTTTTTGGTTCCTATGGTTCAGCATACAGGTTTTGTGGTCAAGAGAGTACAAGGTGAGACTGATGGATTGAGGTCATTTGGCCTCTATAAAAATTTTAAACAAACAAATAAACCAAAGCAAACTTTGACAACTGACTCGGGATTTTATTGAAGGCCAGGACTTGTGAACACGATATTCTGACAAGACAGTATTTTTAGGAAGGAGTGAAGGTGATTGAATGAAATATGTGGTCTGGATGGGCAGGAGTACAAAGAAAGGTTTAAGGACATGTTAAGTATGGCTTTTTCGGGTGAGCTGCCAACTAGTTCTTAGAAGGGAAACTTTTTTTTCAATTTCATTACAGAGCAGAATGATTAACAACATTGACAACTAGAAATTGATAACAAGTCTAGGTGTGACATTAGAGATGTTTAATCATAAAGGCAATCAGTTGTAAGGGAAGGATTGCCAACACCTGCAGCTAAGAAGAGGTATCAGAGCGCGTCAAGTTAGAGGGAACAGAAGCATCTTGAGTTGTAATTCCAGGCACTTTTCCATTAGCAAAATTAAGAGATCCCTTTTTCTCTTGGGCTGAGGCTTTGTTTCATTTTATGCTCTTCTACTCTGTTCCCCCTGTCCCCCCGCCACCCTCCAAAAAAATTATGTTTCCCTTGATAAATACAGTGTTCTTGTCATGAACACATTTTTGGAGATAATTAAGGCATGGTATATCAGTCCAAGTTCTCCAGAGAAATGGAACCCTGGGTATAGGATACACACAAAGAGAGACATATATACGTGGGAGAGAGATAGAGACACAGAGATTGATTTTAGGGACTTGGTTCATGTGATTAAGGAGACTGGTGAGTCCACCGTCCACAGGGTGGTCTAGTGGGTGGCAGGCCCCTGCCAATGGGACAGTTAAGGCTGTCTGCTGGCAGAATCCCCCCTTGCTCGGGTCAGTCTTTTTGTTCTATTTGGGCCTTTGACTGCTTTACTGCTGCTTTAGTCAAAGTTAAACAAATTAAATGTTAATCATATCCAAAAACATCCTCACAGAAACATCTAGAATAATGTTTCTCCAAATGTTGGGCACACATGCTAGAGCTAAGAATATTTTGAAAGTGAAGCTACGTTAAATTGGTATTTGTACCTGCCCCCCGAAAAAAGCATCTTCCTTAAGGTGAGATGAAAGCAGATGTAATAAGACATAGCACATCCTTTAGACGGTGCAGCTCAATGAGCAATAGAACAATGGTTATTAGCTGGGTTGCCACGGAGCCAAACAAAATTGGCATCATGCTTATGAAACTGGTACCTGGCAAAAATAAAGAAAATGATCATGAAATAACATACAAAAGCAGTTTAATTTTTCAAAAAGAGCTCAAAGGCCAGAAGTTTTCATTTAAATAGGAAGGATTAAACTCTGGTTCCTCTAAACACTTTTCAAACTGTCCTGGACTTTTTGGATCTTCTTCCACGAAAGCTATGTTTACAGACTCTTTCTTACAGAGCATAAGAGAAAAGCAATCATTAATATGGAATCCCAGTGCTACAGAATCACTGAATGTGAATACTGGAGCAGGTCTCATACTTATTTGAGGGTGTATAACCAAACTAAAAATTAATTCTATAGATTCTTAGTTCATACCTTCCTCATTAAACCTGTGTTTTACAAAGAAGTCTCCAACTAAAGAAAATATTTTAAAAATTATAACTCCGACATTATTCTAGGTGAATTGGTGGAGGGAAACTATACCATAGACTCTTCTGCTCTGATACCTGAGAAAATGATCAAAATTAAACCAATAAGACCTACTAAAATATTATAAGCAAGAGGGGGAAAAACTCATCAATATTCTTTAGAAAATTCTGTCAAAGAAACAATTTTGGCAAGGATCAGCATGATCTCTCCCTTCCCCTTCCCCTATTCTTTTTTTTGGGGGGAGGGGGGAGAGCATGCTGCACATGTGCACAAGAGAGGAGGGGCAAAGGGAGAGGGAGATAGAGAATCTCAAGCAGACTCCCCACTGAGCACAGAGCCTTATGTGGGGTTCGATCTTAAAACCCTGAGATCATGACCTGAGCCGAAATCAAGAGTCAGACGCTCAACCTACTGAGCCATCCAGCACCCCTCCCTTCCCCCATTCTTAAAAGGCCATTCTGCCTGAAAAGAATAAATGTAAAATATCTTGAATATTTGTACCATTTCTCCCCAAGGTGGGGAAAGCATCCAGTGGAACAGAATAGGTAGGCTAGAGGACATGGAGGATGAGGAGGAGAAAAGGAGGAGGAGGAGGAAGAGGAATAATAAGAAGAATTTCAAGTACTGAAACTTTTACTCTAGAAGTTTAGAAGAGGCGGGAAATATCTGAGAGTCTCATTCTTCGCCAGGGCATCTAGCTGAAACAGAAACAATAAAAATTCTAAGGTATTCTTTCATGGGGATAGGCTACCCTTACGGCTTTGAAAATTAAATTTTGATAAAGTATATTTAACAAAATCTTGGAAAAAAAGAGCACAACTATGGTTTCCAAGAGTTGCTGCGCAGAGCTCCCATTCTCATCCCTTTCTCTCCACTTCATATTTAAGGGAATGAAAAAGATAATGGAGAAAGTGTGAGCCAGACCTGAGGGGTAGACCTAAGGAGGTGAAAAAAACAGTTGAATGTCCATGATGCACACAGGCCAGTGAGGGGATGGGGGAGAGAGAGCTGAAGGCCAATGAGGGAAAAAGAATCTTTGCGAGCCTCAGATAAACAGACAGGTTGGGATGATGGGGGTGGAGAGTAAAAATTATCCCAACAGGGGGAAACTCTTTCAAGTTCTCCCTACAGAAAAACTCAATAAGACCATCAATTCACTGAGTTTAGCAAAGAGATGTTGCTCAGGCCAAAAAAAGAAGTTACAAAACAAAGAAACAGTGCAATGAAAGAAGAAACACAACAAAATGAGGACCAACACATCAGCACAGGACAGACAAATATATTAGAAACGTTTAAACAAGACTGGGATTTGAATTACTGACATAGAGGTTACACTGGAAATAGTCCAACTGAATGCTAGGAAAGAGCTCAGAGATTAGAGCAATTAAGTAGAGATAATTGCTGTGGAGCACAAAGAGACCTTTGAATAATCCGTGTCCCCAAGGTTGAGAACTCAACAAATGTAAGGGGGAGTGGAGAATTTAAATATATAAAAGAACATATTTCCCCTAAATAAAGATCTGAGTCTGCAGAAGTAAAGGGCAAAATGTTTCCCAGAAAAGGAAACTGATACAGAACAAATTGACAACTGGCATATGCTGGATAAGCTAGTAAACATCAAGGAGAAAGGAAGAATTTATTCAAGAATTTAGGACGCAAACAAGTCACTTTCCTGGGCAAGCTGAAGAGGGGCAGTGCAGTCAGATCCCCAGTTTCTCAGCAAGAGGACAACAGAGCGCAATTGACAAAGATTGACTAGAAAGAAAATGGGACCTCAAAATACAATATCCAGTCTTGTTGTCATTTATTATGAAGGCAACAGACAAACATTTCAAACAGGAATGAAGTCAAAAACAGGGCTTCCGTGAGCCTTTCTTGGGGAGAAACAATTATCTATGACGAAAGTCCACCTATCCAAAGATAAATGTAGTAGCCATGACAGCCCACAATGTCAAAGGACAGTGGAAAAATACCCACACACCTCTGGGAAGACAGATGTCCCTCATGCAGAAACCACAGGTGTGGCCCCTGTAAGTCCTCCTTGCAAACCAGCTAGCCAAGGAAATACACCTGCAGTGACCCACATGAGCTCAAATAAGCAATAAACAAAGACAAGACAGGAGATAAACACTGAATACATCAAAACCAAAGACGAGACCCATATGGAAATCATGGGCACAGATGATAAGTGAACAAAATATTATAAGACTTGAAAAATCAAAACACTAAATTACAGCAGCAATGGAAACTCATCTACAACTGGAACTACATCTATGTATGTTAGCAATAACTTCCGTTTCCAACTGCTTATTTTTGTTCTGTTGAACTGAAATTTTTTAAAGCATTTTTTTCTAAAAATCAAGACTATAGAGTATGATCCCATATTTTTCAACTTATTTCTTGCTACATATCCTCACTTTGTTTCATTTTATTTTATATGCATAGTGGGGAAATATCAACTTAATGGTCATTTCTGAGAAATTCTTACAGGATTTTTTAAATCTTTGTTACAATCTGAATTACTTAAATTTGGGGGAAAAAACCCACAAGTTTCAAAAAAATTAAATTATTCTTTAAAAACATTGTTTAGATAGGAAAGGAATCCCCCAACAAGCCATTAAAAGTCTAAGGAAATAGGGGCTCCTGGGTGGCTCAGGTCTGACTCATGATTTTGGCTCAGGTCATGAACTCAGGGTCGTGAGATTGGGCCCGTGTTGGGCTCCATGGTGGGCATGGAGTCTGCTGAAGATTCTCTCTCCCTCTGCCCCTCCCTGCTCATGTACACACGTGCTCTCTTTCTCTCTCTCTTTCTAAAATAAGTAAATAACTCTTAAATAAATAAATAAAAGTCTAAGGAAAAGAATGAAATTAGTTTTCAAACTAAACCTAGGTCATGAATAACTGTAGATCTGCTTTGGTTTAAGAATTCTTTCCTATTCAGAAATTTAAACATGTAGGAATGATATTTGCGTCACTCATTTTATAGAAGTACTAATATCTGAGGCAACCAGAAGTCACACCAAGCTCAGAGTCTGTCCCTTTTCTCTTGACGATGGTATTTCACCCAACCACCACTGATATGGCTTGGATGTGTGTGTATATAGCGAGGATGGAAGACCATGTTTGTAGTTTACAGCCAACCACCACGCAGCCTTCCTTTTAGTGAGAAAACCTCACTTTCCTTTAGAAAACGCACTTACCTCATGGTGTTCAATTTTGGTGAAAACTCTTAGTGAGGTGCCCACTACGCCAGGAAGGGAGAGTGCAGCAGACACGAACTACGCTGTATTAGCTCTTGTGTGATTGTGAAGTATGGGAAGAATGATGAGAAGCAGAGAGGGTGAAAAAAAAAGCACTGGAAATAATTCATTCCAGCAGTAGTGTCTCAATCCACAAGCAAGAAACTCCAACTGCTCTCTTACCCAGAACTGTCCTTCCTGGCACTTCTCTCTCTCTTTTTTTTTTTTTTTTTTTTTTTGAGTCAGCTTTTTCCCTCTTCTTTCCAGATTCTGCAAGCTACCACATTCTTTAAAAACATGTCTTTTCTGGTTTGTAACCAAAAATCTGTTTCTCTTTTCTGTGGCCAGAGAGCCCTGCCATGGTAATTAACATTGAACAAGATGCTGAGTGAGTGGATTTGCTTTTATTCCCTCATTTTGTCCCTACGATGACTCTGTGAGGTAGCTAGTGGTCTTACTGCTTTCGAAACAAGGAGAACAAGTTGCGCACATATATATTTTTTTACGTATTAAGAATGTTTAATGTCACATAACTAGTTTAACTGGTTGGCACTGAGATCATGAATAAAACAAAGGAGTCTTGATTCCCAGTTCATTGTTAGCTCCCTCCTACCATGCTATTCTCCTCAAGCACAGTTTTAGAAAGTCTAATTCACCAATGGCACTGGTAGTTTTGAAATTACATCTGGTTGTCTGGAAGCTGTTCCAAGGACTGATGGACAGGTCAGCTGAGTCTCTGAGCCTTGATCCAACCGGGGTAGTTCATCTTTCTCTCTTTTATGAATGGAGGTTTTTCATATTTTTATTTGGAAAAATATGTTTCCTAAATGAAATATCCTCCAAATAGAAATACAAAATTAAAATATTTTAGTTAAGCAAAAAATGAAATGTTTCATGATAGTACTTCTTCACTAAATAAATTCTTCAGATGGGTAGAAGTTGATTCTGAAGAAGATCAAGAATGAATGAAGAAAAAGAAAAGATAAACATATAGATAACTAGATGAATATTGTTTATATAAAGCAACAATGATAAAGTCCATAAGGTTACAGAATTCAAGTAGAATTATAATACAGTATAAGAAAAATGCAAAAAAAATGAAAAGGAAAAAATTGATTTGAAGCCTTCTATAATCCTTGCATTGTTGGATGGTGGCCGAAGAATCATTTTATATTTGAATATAATGAATGAAAATACACTTGAAATCTGTAGGATAACTTTTATAGAAAAAGTTTAATAATGTGTAATTAATAAGCTAATAGAGGAAGAAATGGAATGATAAAAATAACCTCCCCCCCCAAAAAAAGATTTAAATAACGGAACATAGAAAAGGTAGATTGAATATACAACAGTCAGGAAAATGATACACTAATTAATAAAAAGCACCAGGTCCTATTGCTCCTCATTGGAACTCACACAGCCACACTTACTGATGTCACCTGGTGAGCACAGGTGTGATTATAGGCAGTGGGGTCAGAGTCCTGGACAAAACAGAAATCACTTGCCTGCAGAAACCTCACATTACAGTTGGGGAGAAAGACACGAAAACATAGGACAATGATAAGTAGTGGTAAGTAGAAAAACAAACAATGTACAAGGCTAGAGAAGGACAGGGAACAATCTCAATGGAAATCTCCTTAGGTCATAATATAATTCCATCATTGGAAAAACTGTCTATTTGGTAAGAAGTGTTTCTCTTCTGGACGTTATATAGTAAACAGGGTATTTCTCTGTTGAAATAGTGATAATAAGCTGTGACCATTGGTGAAACAACTGACCAAATATCTCTATCTCTCTTTTTGATGGAGACCAACAAAGATATTTTTGCCTCCTTGGAAGCTCTTGCCTGATCGCCTTTCAGTCAATAAAAGGGCTACATTGTAACACAGTCATTCAGCATTGGCTTCTTTGTTCTCTCTCTTTTTTTTTTTTTTTTTTTTTTGAGAGAAGTTAAAATATTTCATTAAGTGTGAGTGAATTCCAAAATGGCCCGCCTTGATTCCCCACCATCCATACAATGAGATAGCACACCAGCGGTTAAGTGACATTTTTGGAAAATGGGATTTTACAGATGTAATTACAGCCACTAATCAATTGACTTTGAGTCAATCAAACAGGAGATTAACCAAGATAATAAATGCAAATTGCTACCTTTGTGCTGGTTTGTGATACACTGAGAGAAAACTAACAGAGTTAGGTTACTGTGCATTTCTTATAAAGGCACTGATTAAAGATGCAAGTGGTACAAATAGTTTAAATATCCCATAATTCAGGAAGACCATGTGAGGACACAGCAAGAAGGTGGCATCTACATGCTAGGGAAGGTGGTCTCAACAGAAGCTAACCCTACTGACTCTTTGATCTTAGACTTCTAGGCTCCAGAGCTGAGGGAATAAACTTGAATTTGTTTCTTACTTGCTATGAACTCAACTTGTGAGGTGGTGAAGAATGCATCTCTCTGACTCAATTTCAGTATCTGTAGAACAACAAGGTCAGGCTGGCTGCCATGTTAATGTCCCCCACCTCCTAAATTCTGTGATTTCTGCATGCTTTACAGCTATCAGGAAACTTCCAATCTCCTTCCCTACAGTGACATTCATGACAGCTGCCCTTTTTATAAAGAATCCCAATTCTTTACATTTCTAATGTATATCCTCATTGTACCCTCACTGTCTCCATGATTCATTCAATTCATTTTATTTTGAGAGGTTATCAATTTAGGGAACCTACATGGAAAGGCAAAATTATATTTTCTGAATGTTCTTCCACATATTATACCATTCTACCTTGCCCTTGGCCACATTTGCATAAGCACTGTCTTACGCTACTTACTTTGATACTTTGTTATCTGGCCCATAGCTTTCATGGTCATGAAATTAGTGATGGAATGAAACAGTAGGCAAATGAGAGGACAATTATCCCACCAAATTTTTTTCTCACTATACAGATAACTTCCTCACCCTACCTACAAGTTGCAAGACCTTAGATCCAGGGCTCCAAATTTGAACTGAGAACTTTGAAATACCTGCTGAGAAGGAATAAATCAGCAGCTGTAGAGGTGAGGGGTAAATCTACTTCTGGAGGAGGGAGAGCCCTCTATGACAAAAGTTGGACCACATCGTGGGAATTGAATCAATATTTGTGATTGATGTGTTAAAATTATTCTGTTTAAAAGCTCTTTTTTTTTTTTTTTCAATTTGAGAATATACTTGTAAGTTATCTACAAAGATAGGGTCTACAGTATATTGCTTTAATGTTATCCTTAAATATTTTTAATATATACATATGTAAGCCCATTAGAATACTTTTCTCGGGATGAAAGATAAATCAGGAAGGCGACACAAGATCCCAAGCTGACATTCATTTTGGTTCTGTGAGCAGTAAGGGAAGAAGAGGATAATTGAAGATAGAATCAAAGGTTTGAACAGAGGTGGTGAGTCCAGTGGGGCATGAGAAAGTCACAGCGCGAGCGCTCATGCGCGCACACACACACACAGTGGTTATCAGTAGGGAATTAGCTAAGTAAGGTATGAAACATTCACTTTGTAGAGGAATACAGTCTTTCAAAAGGATGGTTAACATGTATTAATATAGAACATTGTATATTCAAAAGAATAAAACCAACTCTTTCTGTGGTTCCCTTTGGATGAAAGGATTATGAGTAAATTTTATTCTCTTTGCTTAACTGCACTTTTAACCTTTATTATATGAGCATTTAGTGTATATTTAATTTAAAAAAAATGCTTACCCAAGTAAAGGCTACACTACTTCTGAATTTATTGCTAAGCATCATGCACAATGTAACTGGGTGTGTGGTGGTGCATGTGTGTGTGTGTGCGTGTGCGTGTGTGTCTGTGTCTGAGCATTCAGCATCTTCCCTGTGGCCTCAGCTGGCCCCATGGCTGAGGTCCACAGGGTGGGACTTTGCCAAAGCAGCCATGGGAACAGGCAGATCTGCCCAGTGCTCCAGACCTCACTGAGTCAGACGTGGTGACAAAGTTGCACTTTCAGAATACTTGGTCTGCTTTTGGCAAGGTTATTTCGTTTTGATTTCTGCTGTCCTGAATGTTTACATAATCCATGACTCTTTCCTTTCCTTTGCCCTTCCCTCCAAGAAAATCCAATTAACTTACTTCTTGAACTGATAGTCTTGTCTATTTCCTGCAACTTCACCTTCTTACATGAAATGCCGCTATGTGTTTTCTTCACGGTCTTTTTCCAAAAGCGGGTGAAATTTACCTTGACAAAAGACTTTTGTGATGCATGGATCAGAGTTTGCTCTCTGCTCATTTCTTTAACAAAATTTTATTTGGTGCCCAGTCTGTGCCAAGCGGTGTATAAGCAGGGGGGAAATAGGTTTGGTCTCTACCTGATAAATGGGGGAGACAGATATTAAATAACGTATAGCTACTATCTCACTTGACATAAGTTCTCTGAAGAAAATGAAATGTGCAGTGTGCTCTGAGAGACCATTAGGGCGTGAAGTGCGTCCCCCCAAATTCATATGTTGAAGTCTTAACCCTCAGTACCTCAAGAAATGACGGTATTGGGAGATAGGGTCTTAAAGAGGTAATTAAGGTTAAATTAAGTTGTTAGGATGGACCCTAACCCAGTATCCCTGGTGTCCTTATAAAAAGAGATTAGGAGACAGACATCCACTAAGGGAAGACCACGTGAGGACTCAGTAAGAAGGTGGCATCTACATGCTAGGGAAGGCGGTCTCAGCAGAAACTAACCCTACTGACTCTTTGATCTTAGACTTCCAGGCTCCAGGACTGAGGGAATAAATTTCTGTGGTTTAAGCCATACAGCCCGGGTGTTTTATTATGGCAGCCCAAGCAGACTAATTACCCGGATCCTGGAACCCTAATGAACTTGAACTATGCTGGTCTATACCTATTGTCTCACTATAATTACTAGTAACACTCCCTTTATTTTCACAAGTGTCACGGCATATATGATGAACGGCCTGAGACACCCGCCCGATCTAAACTATTAGCCAGAGAATGCTTCCTGAGAAAGAGATACTGGGTGGTCAGTCTAAGCCATGTGGAAGAACTGGACCAACCGCATGGGGGGGGGGGGGGGGATGGGCATGGAGTGGAGAGTGCTCCAGAAAACGGAAACCACTCTATGCCACAGTCCCAAACCTGCCCTGCCATTTGACCCTTTTGATTTCACAGTTATCAAGGGATCTGTAATTCAGAGAAGAGAATCCAAACGGGAACAAAATACCATTTTATCACAAACCCATAAAAAGAACTCTCTAGTACGTTTGGGCAAGGGGAAACAAGGGCTAGCCCTTAAACCCAAAAGCCAATGTTAGATTTTGTGATTCTGTTCAACCTGAAGGGAAAAGAAAACCAAAGAAGAGGAAAGAAAAGATGGCTCTTGGTGGGAATCCCCTAACTTACTAGTTGTTAATGACGTCATATGGCCTTACATCTGCCCTCAATTTCCCTTTTACGCACGCAGTCCATTCAACCTGGTATTAATACACTGAACTTAAGATTACATTTCCTCTTGATCAACTTGTTTACTCAGTAATTTTCAATCAAAACAAAACCAACTATTTATTTAGAATCTTAGGGATAGAGTATACTTTAATGATTTTTGCTTTTATCTAAAAGTATTATAAGGCACTTTCAAATATTGTAACATCAAAGGTTCTATGAATTTTCATATGGACAGTGATAGTAAAGATAGTGAATACTTCATGCAACTACTTGATGTCTATAGATATAAAACTGCCTTTCCAAAATATCCCCTACTCTGACCTGACAGTGTCTGGCTATTCATACGGTGGTCACAGAGGAAGTTTTAACTTGCATATTAATATGGAATTAGATTTGCACACATGAAACACCGTTTTTGTGCATGTTTTAATTCCAAAGAGGTTGGAGGAATCATTCTTTCCTGGGAAACCAAAAGCACCTTTCCAGAATTTCCCGTTATCTTAAACAAGGAAAGATTGAGCCAAACTAAATGGATGTTAAATTTTCTTAACTTCTTAAGGAATGTTTCTCACAGCCCAGAAAAGACAGGGATGATGCCATTCATGCGCAGGGAAGGTACAGCAAGAATGAGTTTAACAAATTACCAAAATAACATTCTGTTATGTGTATAAAATACATAGCAAATGATGATACTGTCTGAAGAAATTTATCAACAGTCTGAGTTTGAGCAAATGCTTCACATCTTGTTATCTCAAGAAAACAGAAGTAAACCTTTCTGAAATTAACTTCCCTTTACATGAATTGAATGGTATGTTTATTCAAGAATGAATAAGACTTGTCTCTTTTTTTTCCTCTCCATGTTAGTGGGGTCTCCTCACTTGGCACGGCATCCATGCCAATCAAAGGCGTCTTTAGTTCAAGCCCAGAGTGAACCAGGGACTGCAGCTGCATACTTTGTGCTTCAAAATTATCGGTGTGGTTCTTTCCTGAAAGAAACAGACTTGGTTCTTGGCATATTCCAAAGAGGGCAATTGTTCAGAGAAAAATTTTAATGCAAAGCATTTAGGGTAATGTTATGTAAATAAGCCGTGAGACTGACTGTAGCTTTGGCTTTTTTTTTTTTTTTTTTTTCCCTTCCTTTCCTTAGCTTTGTGATTTTGCTTTGAAAGTTTCTACTTCTCAGAGTTCCCTACAACCTCATTATTTCTTCTTGGCATTTTCTTTAAGAGACACAACAGCTGCATAATACTGATAAACTCTAAGAAGCCCAGAATATACTACTATTGCTGTGGCTTCAATCTAAATGGACCAAAAATAGAAACTCTGCATTGGCACTATTTCTGTCACAAAACCTTCAGCTGTATTTTATGTTGAAAATGCAGTGTCTAAAAGATTGACGCAGTAACTCGGAACATCTTTATACTAACCTAATCATCTTTACAGTTAGTATATTGTCATTGAATTTGATAATAAAAGGTCTCAAAATGATAAACAATTAAATCAACATGGGTCTCTAAAAAAGATTTCTCAATAGCGCCATTCTCTTTTAAAGTTCTCCCAGCTGCTTGCAATGTAAAGCCAAGCCATCTGTGCAGGTGTCATTAAGAAAGTCCTAGTAGGGGGACGCCTGGGTGGCTCAGTCGTTAAGTGTCTGCCTTCAGCTCAGGTCATGATCCCAGGGTCCTGGGATGGAGCCCCGCATCGGGCTCCCAGCTCCGTGGGAAGCCTGCTTCTCCCTCTCCCACTCCCCCTGTTTGTGTTCCTGCTCTCGCTGTCTCCCTCTGTCAAATAAATAAAATCTTAAAAAAAAAAAAAAGAAAGTCCTAGTAGGAAGAGGACAAATCAGTCACCATAAAATAATGGGTGAAGTCACAAAGGAGAAGACAATGATATATAGATTCCAAAGACAAAAGCCAAAATGAAAGTAATTTAATAGAAATAACATAAACAAATAAGGAATGTGGGGAAATATTTGCAACAAGTGTTCAGAGAGAAAAAAACAAAACGTGTTTTTAATAAGGAGCTCTTAAAACACAAAAAATGCTGATAGAAAAATGGACAAATGGCATGGATAGCCAATTTATCAAAAAGAAAAAAAAAGAAGCATGAATAGTCAATAAGTGTATAAAAACCGTCTCAGCTCATCTGTAATCAGAGCGAAGTCCAACAAAGTGCTATCGGCTAATAGAACTGGAGGTGCACGGTCAACCCTGCCTCTGAGCCTATCAGAATCATTTGCATCACCTGCTGGAGGGAAAGTTGCTGACATATATTAAGAGCCTATTGAGATCATTCTAAACGCTCATGGCTCTGTGTGATCCATACATAACGACCCTGGGAGTTAGTGATAGCCTTGTCTCTGTTTGACTGTCAATGAAGGGGTAGGGGTCCAGGCACGAGGAGGGGACCGGGAGTGGGCAAGCTGGGATCTCAGCCCCGGGGCTCTGACTCCAGGGCTCATGCTCTTAATCACCAAGCTCTAATACCTCTGGGAGGGAGCAGGGCTCCGGGAGAGGACTGGGGGCAGTAGACAGAAGTCACATACAAGGGCTTTGTGGAGCTGGGAAGGTCTAATGAGGAAAAACACGAAGCAGAACACGGCATCTGCTGGGGTTTATGAGGCAATCGGCGGCAGGAAGTGCCTGATCCAGTCCATTTTTACTGCCTTACAGTATAGTTTTCAGTTTTAAGTGTTTAAGCAACCTTTTAAAATCCCTGATATTGCCCTAACAGGCACCTTCTTTATATTAACAACACTCTCGAGAGTGAAGGAACAGGGGAGATGTCCGAGAGAGGAGTGGCAGCACGGGGAGAGTGGACGCTTGTCAGAGAGGAAGGGCGGGGTGGGGTGAGCCTTGGAGCAGAAGCCGGGGAAGCTCGCTGCGGTCCCTGGGAGATCCTGAGGGAAGGGGACTGGTCTCCGCACCATATGGGGGTGACGGTATGCAGACAGTGAGGTCCCAGAGGACTGAGGAGTCTGGAGGACATCCCACCACCTTGGGTTCCATGGGCGGCAGGACTCACGCTCACCTCCAGAGAGTGGGTCTGGCTCTTGCAGGTCTCAACACAGATCCCGAAGGAAGAGGAGGGCATTGACTCTGAGGATGTGCAAAGGTCCAGTCTTAGGACGTTTATAGAAATGAGAGGCAAATAAGCCTTTCCAGGCAGGATAAATCTCAAGCATAAAAATACATCCTGACACTTGTTTGTTTTTGTTTTTGTTTTTGTTTTCCTGGAGTAGTCTGTGCTCTGCTAAAAGTTCCACAGATAATCCAGCTCACCCCCCAGGCCAGCCACGGTGAAGTCAGAGAGGACTGCTCTGTCCTAAAATCACCAACATCGATTGGCCATGATTCTGGTAAGGTGACTCATTCGAACACATATTTGCACTAAAATATGATTAAGCAGAAGGAGGTGGAAATGCATAGAAACCTCTGAAGATCAGAAAGGGGACAATTGGTGAAGACTGAGAGGGTCATGGAAGGCTTCCCAGGGGAAATTATACCTAAAAGTTGCTGTTTTGGGGTACCCTAGAGGTAGCCAGATGAAGCAAAATGGGAACAGAGTTCAAAGCAGAGGAAACTGCACATTCAAAGGCACGAAAGCACAGGGACCCTAGTGCAGGTTTAGGGACTGTGTGTAGCTGGACGTGGTGTAGGACAGAGGACCGAGGTCTGAAGCTGGGGCATTTCCCTAAAAACGTCAGGAGGCAGCTCCCAGGCCAGCCCCGCTCTTGTGCCTGGTGAGAGTGTATAGAGCGTCTTGAACATTTGAGAGATGGTCCTGGACGAGGCTTCTGGTCCGCAGAGCTGGCAAACTGTCACCACCCAGACGGCCATTCGCAGACGAGAGGAGCCATGTGTCGGACAGCATGATGCGTTTCCAGAAACAGCACACCCATACAGGGAGGTTTCTGTAGCAGGACAGCGCATAGCTCTTTACCTCGTTACCCTGATTCGTCTAGGACCTCCTTAGTACAGTCAGATTTTCTCTGATTATTAACAAAGAAATACGTGTTCTGATGACTTTAGTCTAATGCAGACCTGCAATCCTCTCAAAATGCAATGACTCTTCGGGTTTCTTATTTAAGTCTTCTTAAGCAAGAAACAGGATAGTGGCTCCTTTCTCCAAGAAGAACTGGTATTTTCTGCCGTGGTGGGACTGTGGACTCTGGAGCTAGATCACCTGCATGTGATTGCCATTCGGTAACTGAGCGATCCTGGACAAGTTCTCCAGCCTCTGGGCCTCAGTTTCCTCAGCTGTAAAGTGGGGATGATGAGTGAGTTAATATACGTAAATCACATAGGACAGACCTTGGCATGGAACACATACTCAGTAAATATTAGCCATATTAGTATTTCAATAGCTTATAAGGTTTCCAATGTGATGTCTTCAAAAGAAAAGACTTATTTTCTCTGGTTCCTCATGCTCATCTCTTCCTCAGGGTGGGAGATTAGTATATACATGCATATACCTAATTCATGTTCTATAAATTCCACATGTGATTTTCAAAATGATGAATTTCAGAAATGTCTACTTTTTATTTTAATTTAATACACGGTGCTCTCAGTCTTTATTTGCACATTTATTTTGGGTTTTGACTTCTGTCTCCACTAAAATCCAAGTTCCCTGAAGGCAGAGACCTTTGCTGTGTTTGCTGCTCCTTGGATAAAGCCCAGCATGGGGCAGGCCCCCTGTAAACAGCTGCCTAATTAACTGATAGACTGCTTGGTATCTCTAATCGTGTTCAGTGGACAAAGGCGCTCTTTTCTTGGCCATTAGAGTATCATCATTGGTGCCACTCAGAGGTATCATTTTCTATATTACCAAGGACAATGCCACATAGTAACATACACGGAGCTTTCGAAAGTTCAGAAATCATTATGTGCAAAGTTTTTGCTTTATTAAAACATAACAATTGTATTTACTAAACATCTGGACTCTCACTATCTCCAGAGTGCACAGCATGAGCAGAGAGAAAGAATATATTTTGTTTTTAAACATCAAATCTTCCACACTGAAATCTGCTCGACAGAACTATACGCAGAAAGGATGCTAAAACAACTTCTATTTGCCATTGTGAACATCTTAGAAAGTGTTACCCTGGGACACTCGACCACGTTAAACCTACCTCGTTACAAGGCATTAGGTAAGATGGATCCAGTGGGACAATGACGCACCAAATGCATCACACGTTCACCATGTAAATCCTTTTACAAGCTTAATACATAAATTCCTCCAAGGCTTTAGGCAAGTGGAACCCTTATTTGGCAGACGAAAGAACTCCTCCTAAAGCATTTGGATAATTTTTCTAAAGGTGCGTGTGCTCTGGGAGCCTGACCAGCCATCGTCCCCCCAGGCCCTCTGGCTTTCCTCACCTGGAAAGCGTGTCTTTAGGACATTTGCCCACCGTGGAGAATCAGCCGACAGCTCTGCGCTGCACGAGGGATTCTACTTCACTGGAGCGGCGACCTACGAACACACCCAGGATGCCACTGCAGGTGGGCCGGGCAGGGCGACAGTGAGGGGCCAAGGCTACGATGTGTTCAGAGGGGAGTCCTAATCCTCTGGGGACGTCAATGGCAAGGCAAAAGGAAAAGAAGCCTAAAAGACACCAGGTACCATTGACGAACGTAATTGTGACATTTTATCCTTTGACCCCCCAGAAAAGCCTACCCATTCATATATTACGCATTGTAATCTGCGCATGCAGGTAGGACCAGAGGAAAGCAGCTAACAGACCAGGCAGGGGATGGAAGTGAGGAAGGCGATGCAGCACGTTGCGGGCTTCTGGTTGGCTGTCTACTGAACGCAATGGTCACCTTACAGCTTTGTCTCTGGTTTTTTAACAAGTTCTTGGAAAAGGCTTTAAGCTTGGCTGTTTGTTTGTTTGTTTGTTTTCTTCTTCTTCTTCTTCACAAAAGGTGGAATAGACATGTAGTCTCCTAGGGAGTGTAACTTGGCTGTCATTCTGCAAAATTAATTAGCAAATCAAAGTCCGTGGACTCCTGTCCTCGCACACCTTCCCCGAACCAGTGTTGCCATCTGGGCTGTAATTCACAATCACCATTCCACTGGCCACTCTGGACCCCCTCTAACTTTTAACACAAATGTCCCTGGACGCCACATTTAGGACTGTTTGACTTCCAACAGAATATCTGAGCGGCAAGGCTGAAGTTACACTGAGCTGTGATATCTGGTAGAACCCAAGCTTAGTGAGGCCAGGAGCCCTTTCTTGCTGCTAACGCTCACGGCCAGACTCCAGCCCCTAGCACAGTGCTGAGCACAGTGGGGCCTTTGTTGCGTGCCTGACTGAATACGATGGTCAAAACTGCTGTTTAGTGTATCCACAACCCACTTCTCCTGAAATACTTGTCTGTAATATGATCTCATGCTCCCCCCGGACTGTGGGTCACTGAGGTCACATCAGTGGACTAGATGATAGTGTTTTCCCGAACAGAACATCCCCAAGGTGAGCCGGGCAGTGTTCTCACAGCAGAAAAGCTTTGCTATGCTCATGTGGGGCCCGGGGCGCTCTGAAAAGATACTATTTTACGGAGGGCATGAAAAGACAAGGGCTTCAGGCAAGAAAGCAATGTTCTGTTTATTCACGCTTGGTAAATAACAAGTTTCTTTGTCATTTTAAAACAATATAAAGAAACTTTTAAAGGCATCATGACTTAAGAGAAAAATGGAATAGTTCAAACATAATAGTCAAGTCAGGAATCTTGCATTTAATTTTACCTCTGCCTGTACCCGGAGGGAATAATCACTCTGAGTTTACGTTTATTGGACAAATAAATAGTTTTAACTATGTGATTTTTAAAATGCTTTCCAGCCCTGTGCCCTATGACTTTTCACTAAGATGCCACAGTAATGAGGGGCACCTGGGTGGCTCAGTCGGTGAAGCGTCTGCCTACAGCTCAGGTCATGATCCCGGGGTGCTGGGATCGAGTCCTGCATTGGGCTCCTTGCTCAGTGAGGAGTCTGCTTCTCTCTCTGCCTCTCACCCCACTCGTTCTCTCTCTCTCTCTTTCGTGTTCTCGCGCTCAAATAAATAAATAAAATCTTTTTTAAAAAGAGGATGCCACAGGGGCGCCTGGGTGGCTCAGTTGTTAAGCATCTGTCTTTGGCTCAGGTCATGGTCCCAGGGTCCTGGGATCGAGTCCTGCATAGAGCTCCCTGCTCAGCGGGAAGCCTTCTTCTCCCTCTCCCTCTCCCCCAGCTTGTGCTCTCTCTCTCTCTCTTGCTGTCTCTGTCTATCAAATAAATAAATAAAATCTTTAAAAAAAAAAAAAAAAGGATGCCACAGTAGCGTATGCGGATCAGCCAGCTCCCCTGGTTCTGCTTTCAGCAGCTCATGTGAAGGTAAATGATGACAAAATTATTACATATAACTGTCGCTTGTCTTCTCCAGAGTACTGGGCTACGGCGTTAGGGACCAACGCTAGTCGCTCCTGTAGCCGGACCCCTGCTGTACACTTGGATGTAGATAGGGGACCCATAAGGAGAAGCTCCACATCCTTACAGGGAGCATAATATAAAAATAGCGGTGTAGGCTGTTCACAGATCAGGACGAGGAGTTGGGAGACAACATCACTGCATGGCCCTGAGACACACCCCAATACTCTGAGTCCCTGAATTGGGGAAATCATGTAAACCTCACTTCCTTCCTTATACAGAAGGAGGTGATCATATTTACCTCAAAAAATAGTGGGAGTCTGGGGATGGGGGCATTTGACACATTTTTCATTGCAGTGTAATAATGAGGGGCGACTTTACTCATAATAACCCAAACTGGAAACAGCCTGAGTGCTCAACAGAAAACTGAAGAGTATGTGACATATTCATATAATGGACTATCACCCAGCAATAAAAAAAAGGATCAAAAAGGAACATATGGGGCGCCTGGGTGGGTCAGTCAGTTAAGCGTCTGCCTTTGGCTCAGGCCAGGATCCCAGGGTCCTGAGATCAAGTCCTGCATCAGGCAGCCTGCTTCTCCCTCTCTCTCTGCCCCTCCCCTCTGCTCATGCTTTCTCTCTCTCTCTCAAATAAATAAATAAAATCTTAAAAAAAAGGAACATATGCAGTCTCATAGATGAATCTCAAACACATTATGTTGAGCGAAAAAAAAACAAATAGAAAAAGGTGCTTATTATATGTCATAGATAAATTATATGAAGTCTGTTATGAGCCGTGTCCTCCCCAAATGCAAATGCTGGAGCCTTAATGCCCAGCACTTCAGAATGTGACTCTATTTGGAGATAAGGTCTTTAAGATGTGATTCAGTTCAAATGAGGCCATTGGGGTGGCCCTAATCCAGTGGGGCTGGTGTCCTTGTACAAAGAGGAAATTTGGACACACACAGAGACCTCGAGGGCACAAGTGCACAAAAGGAAGACCATGTGAGGACACAGGCCCCCTGCAAGCCAAGGAAAGAGGCCTCAGGAGAAACCCCCTCTGCTGATGCTGGACAAGGTACTTCCAGCCTCCAGACCTGCAAGATAATACGTTTCTGTTGTGTGAACTCCGAGCCTGTGGCATTTTGTGATGGCAGCCCGAGGAGGCTCAGACAAAGTCCAAGAGCAAAAATCAGGGTGGTCACCTACACTCAAATAATAATAATAATTATTATTATTATTATTTTAAATGTAAGACTGTAGTGGCGCCTTGGAGGAGAGATGGAAGCAGGAACCTAGGAAACTTTCTGGATGGCTCGATCTTGATCAAGGTATGTTCTCTGTAAATGGCACATGAAAACATGCGCATTACACTGTGTATAGTCTAACCTTAATTAAAACAAACAGAAAACTCTACCTTGAGATTGCAATGGACTAATGTTCATGACCCCACAAAATTCATATGGTGAAAGCTTAACCCTTAAGGTGATGGCAGTAGGAGGTAGAACTTCTGGAGGTAATTCCTGGTGGAATGAGTAAAAAGGCCCAGAGAGCGCCCTGTCCCCGTCCACCACAGGAGGACAGAGTGAGAAGACAGCCGTCTGTGCACCAAGAGGACAACTCTCACCAGACCCTGGATGTGCTTATGCCTGGATCGTGGACTTCCCAGCTTCCACAATGGAAAGAAATAAGCATTTGCTGTTTAAACTATGCAGTATATGATATTTTTGTTAAAGTAGCCTGAATTGTCTAAGATAGGAGTATAAAGGTCTTCACGGTTATGTCTAGCTTTGTGTTTGTTTCTAATAATCTTCTCTGAAATAATTGACTGTTCTCAGAATAAACTAATGGGTATAATGAAAACTATTTCAATGGTTTCAACTGAAAGTGCTCTTGTAATAGAATGACAGTTCATTGGCTACTTTCTTTTACTATTTTTATTTACTCATTTATTTATCCCATTTTTATCAAATAGCTATTGATTCTATATGTTTTATGAGTGGATATAGAAATCAATAAGACTTCTTCCTAAGACCTTTTTTCCAGCACTCATTTTTTTTAAAGATTTTATTTATTTATTTGATGGAGAGACACAGGGAGAGAGGGAACACAAGCAGGGGGAGTGGGAGAGGGAGAAGCAGGCTTCCCGCTGAGCAGGGAGCCCGATGTGGGGCTCGATCCCAGGACCCTGGGGTCATGACCTGAGCAGAAGGCAGACGCTTAACGACTGAGCCACCCAGGCGCCCCCAGGACTCATTTTTTAATAAGGGAAATAATATAAATAATCTCAACACAAGGCAGAAAGTGGCTTACAACATTGACTGTGGGTCTTCAGGGAAAACAGAGATACAGGACGGCCATATCTTCTTGACCATTGAGAGTGAATGTGTATGGCACAGTAGGGTCCTTCAGTTTCTATTTACTAGGTGAGCAAGTAGCTTGATAACAACAGGGTGGTTTGAAAAATAGAATGGGATAAAGTACAGTAAGCAGTTGGCCCAGACACAGCACATAGTAACTGCTTAAGAAATGTGTACATTTTAGAATATACATTTTTTCAAACATGCTCTTAAGAGTGATGGAATGAGCTTAATTCTTTTTCCTCATCAAAGAAATCCACTACTGATTTCTGAAAATAGATGTACATTACATTTTACCCCTGTGAGAAAACACAACTTATCTTACATTATGATACAATCAGTGTACGGCATTTACGGCATTTAATACAGTTCACAAGGAATTCAGTGTTGATTGTAGTTGTAATCATGGCCCCGGGTCAAAACAACGTGAATATTTGGCTCTTTTTATAAAATACAAATCTGAAAACGTTAGTCTTCAGTAAAGTTCCTTTATCAGCTCCCTGGATGAATTCAGGCTGCTAATCAAGACACACAGGGCCCCTTAGAAGTGGACTCCAGAGGTGGACACTGATTGGAATACGTCCGGTGGCCACAGAGTTCCTTGTTGCAACTCCAAGACCTTCCGTTGCCCTCTTTCCCCACCACCCTGTGGCTAAGGTTGCCTAGTGACACTCACCTGGGACGCTCAGATCAAAGTCAGCTTCTTTTATAAAGTTCCACACTCCAGAGATTTGGTATCTATAAAAACATCCATCAAAGGTTATGCACTGGGTGACGGGCATTAAGGAGGGCACGTGATGTGATGAGAACTAGGTGTTAGACACAACTAATGAATCATTGAACACTAAAAAAAGGGGAGTATACATCAATTTATTAAAAATTTCAGGGTTGGGCACCTGGGTGGCTCAAAAAAAATTTTTTTTCAGGGTTATTGCTCTCCTTTTCTCTCCCCTAGAAAGTGGAATTATTTTTGTATTTCCTGTGTGTATTCCCATTGTCTGTCATGGACCTTAATGCTGATGTACAATGTGCCCTCACTTAATAATTGCTGGATGGATGGATGGATGGATGGATGGATGAATCAATGAATCAACTTTTTGTGTGTGTGTGACATGTATAAAGTGTAGACGGGGTTGGAGATGAGTAGGGAAAAATAAAAACATGACGCTTTTAGATTCCGTGGCAACAAACTTTTCCAAATATATTTTTAAAAAGTACTTCAGATCACAGGATTTTAGGGCTAAATGATGTGCAAATTGTATACAGGATAAGTTTATCTGAAGGGAAGAGGAGATGACAGACCTTTACTGATCCTGACCACAGGTATACATTTCATATTAAGAACACATTTTCATCAGATAATACTGTTACATTTTATTAAAGTGAAATTTACATATAAATTCTACTCTGGTTGTGATAATATTAACTAATGCAGAAAGGAGAAAATTAATATGAGACAGAAATCAACGCAGCGTCAAGGACAGGGACTGCCGGTACCGCGGTGTGAGGAGAGCCTTGATGTATGCCAAATCTACGTTCACATTCCAATTTTAAATTTTCTCGCTGTTTTAAAGCTACAATAGTAATCAGGCATTTCGCACTAACCACGTGTCAGACTGTGTTTGAAGTGCTTGCTGTGACATTTTACTCAGTCTTACGATGGCCTTATGAGACAGGCATTGTTACACCCCATACGCACGTGGAGAGGTCCACGTTCAGAGGGGAAGGAACTTACCCACGCAGCATGCTCAGTGAGCAGGGAAACTCGGTCCAGTTTGAAATGCAACCACTCTAGAACTAATGGCTAAGCCCTCAGTTGTCGTGCTCTGTTCCTTTGTGAGTTCTGCAAAGCTGCCTGACCGGGGGGCTCATTTTCGTCCACCCTAAAATTTAGGGGAACTGAGAATCTCAAAAGTTCTCTAAAATACTCATTGTTTTTTGTTTATTTTCTTTGTCTTCTGGAATGGAGATTGGCCTAAGTCACTCTCACAAAAAGACCATCACTGAAGATAGACACACATTTTTGTCATATATGAAAACAACCAGAAGTGGTCGCATGCTCAGACGCTATGATCATTTGTTTACACAGGATTGGTGAGGCTTTAACCTTGCTGTCAGGATAAAAATCTTTGATTGTCTCACACTTAGAATTGCAATTCGACTCAGTCTGTTTCATATTTGCTGGGAAACGTCACTTGGGCCACAGGAGATGTGTTAATGTGACAATTTGTCTGGGAGCAGGAGCTCATCAGAACACTGTGGTCGGCACCAACAATGGGGATTTTGAAAATAGTAGCAATGATCTGACTCTCATTACAAGAATTTTTGTATCATTTTATTCAATTAAAATATGAAATTCATTAAGTGTCCTGTCTAAATTATGGTAACAGCTGTGAAAATTATTTCTCTGTCTCCAGCCTTGTGTCTTTCTAATTCATTCGTGATACTGTAGATAAAATGATCTTTTAAAATGCAAATATGACCATTCCATTTCCATGTTTAAAATTATGGATAAATCTTCCTGACTTCAGACGAATCTAAACTTCTCAGCACGACCTGGATGTACATTAAGACCTGCTTTTTTACATGTTCTGTATCATTCCCTGCCTCCTGGCACCCTGAAGTCCAAGAGTCCTGGGTGGTGTTTTTCCAACGTGTCACTCTGCGTCACCGCCGTGCAGGGCCAACGACAAATCCTTCAGAACTCAGTCAGATGGCACAACTTTTAGGAAAGCTTTTGGGCTGTCATCAGTCTGAGTTTTATAGCGGCCTCAGATGCCACTACGGTTCAGTGCTGAAAACACGAACTGTGAGCAGGACAGAGATCTCTGTCAGGGTTGCAAATATGAGTGAGACAGAGGACCTGAAAAAATTCTCTGATATTGGGGAAAAGAGAGAGTATGGGTGGACCCAGGAGGCACATGGGAGAATACAGTAACACAGCTTCATATGCTTTTCCCCAAAATACCATTATAATAGCTCTAAAGGGACCTCAAAAAGGGATCAAAGTATAATCTTTAAGGAAATAACCAAAAAAAAAAAAAAAAAAAGTAAATAAAGTCCATCATTTAATGTTGGTTACCATTTTGGAAAAAAATACATTTACAGATTTCTTTCACAGTATAACCCAAATATGTTTTATAGAGGCTTAGGTATTAAAGAAAAAAAAATAGTTTAGTTCTAGCATTGGGCAGATTCAATATGTAGAGAAACTGATCCCCTATGTGAAACATTGGTGCAAGACAAAAGTATCGTTTTAATAGTACAGCTGTTTGTGTCAATTGGCCATTTAAGTTTAATGGTAAAAACTGGTTAATGATAACAATGCATCGTAAAACCTTCAGAAGGAAAGGAGAATGTTTTGTGGACCATTTTTGTGTGTGTGTGTGTGTGGCAGTTTTAAGTTATTAGTTTTTAAAAATCAGTACTTTTTAATGGAAACAACTTGACCAAAAATCTGTCACAGAATTTTGAGACCCATTAAAACAAAAGTCTAATGAGAAAAAATATATGTATAGCTGAACAGGTGTTGAAATCAGAGAAACTACCAGAAAGCAGAACCAGCTTGAAGGCCAAGTCTGGGATCAGAATTCCTCCTAAGAGAGTCCGCTGGTCCCTGGTGGCCTCCGACCATACTGTTTTCTGGCTCTCGTAGACCAATGGGCAAAGAAACAAAATCTGGGGCCCTGTTCCATACGCCATCATATCATAACATTCTGCCTCGAACTGGAAAACGCAAGTGTGCCCTCATCAGGAGGCAAGCCAGCAATCAAGACTTGGAGACATAGATCAATAGAATGGAACAGGAAAGAAGCCTTCCTATGGGTAGTCACGTGATTTTCCACAAGGTGTGAAGAAAATTCAATGGAGAAAGAACAGTCTTGCCAAAAAATCTGCTGGGATAAATAGGTATCAAATGTGAAAATAAGTTAAATAATGAAATTAGACCCTTTAAACAAAATGTGGTCTATATACACAATGGAATATTATTCAGCTTTAAACAAGAAGGGAATTCTGGCCCATGTGGATAGACGCACCTTGAGAACATTATGCTGAGTGAAATAAGCCAACTGAAAAAGACAAATGCTCCATGATTCCATTTATACGGGTTTGTCAAGTACTCAGATTTACAGAAACCTTATAAAGAATGGTGGTTCGGGAGCTGGGGGAGGGGGTGAGGGGAGTTTTTATTGGGCATAGAATTTGCAAGATGAAAAACTTCTGAAGATGTGTTCCACAGCAATGCGAATGCAAGTAACACTGTTGGTGCACTTAAAAATGGTCAAGACAGTAAATTTTATGTTATATGTTTTTACCACAATAAAAAATACATTACAAATGAAATTAGACTCCTATCAGACCATTCACCCTAACTAGCTTCAAAGAAATTGTAGACCTTAATAGAAGAACTTATACTATAAATTTCAAGAAGAAAACAGAATTTTTTGTGGTCGGGCTGAGTTCTTAGGCATGAAGCCAAAAGCACAAGCACGAGAATACGGATAAAACACACTTCGCTGAAAGTACAAACGCTTGTGTTCCAGAAGACGGCACTGTGAAAATGAAATGACAAGCCAAAGATAAGAGCAAATACTTCAAAATCCTCTATCTGATAAAAGACTGGTATCCAGAAAATAGAACTCTTCCAACTCACTAATGAGAAAAACACAAAGAAGAAATAGGCAAAAGATTTCAACACGAGGAGATGCACAAATGGTTAATAAATACCTGATACGGAGCCCAATATCATTAGCCATTGGGGAAAAATGTAAATTACAACCCACAACATGACACTTCCCCTTTGCAGTTTAGAACATAAGGAGCTTGGACGGGGCCATCCTCTCCTAACAAGTAAAAAGGGGGACAGATTGAAAAATCAACAACTTTTCTAAGGTCTGGAAGGGATGGGGGACCAGAGGGCAAATGTCTGCTCCCAGCACTGAAAGGACAGACAGGACTGCATAGAGTCAGGCTCACCCAAGCAGAGACCAACACGTGAAAGTGACCTTGAAAACCAGCCCCAGAGTAGGAAAGCTTGCCTATAATTGGGAATTGCTGGAGGCTCAGGGCAAACAACTCCGAGAGATCAGAACTCCAGAGGGACCTAGTCCTAGGCCCCCCTGATGTTGTGAGATTTACCTCCAGGAGCTCAACCAGGTGCCCACAATAAATATTGCAGAAAAATCTCCCCATAGTTTCAGCAGGGGGAGGGATAAGGGGCTATGTTGAAAATTGCCAGAACACTCTGTCCTTCATAAGACTGGCCCTCAGGGGAAGCTGGTTAAGCGGAACCTAACCTGCTGGGGTATTCTCAGAGCCTACTTGACCTTGGGAAGGGAAATACCCAATTCCAGCTCCCGCCAGCCCTCTGTGGGGGAGAACGTAAGAAAAACCACAACTCGATACAGTTATATTCACAACAGAGGGGCTGTAATCAAAAGGACAGACAATAATAAATGTTGACAAGGAGAAATCAGAACACTCATATATTAACATTATAGAATGTAATTAGCCCAGCCGCTTTGGAACAGACTCGGTGAGACAACTTCTTAAATAAACAGGCATTTAAAATTAGACTCAGCAATTCCATTGTATTACAGCCACTGTGCAGAAAGAGGAAAAATCCTACCTAAAACTTAGTTTAAATGTGGACAGTATGAAGAAGGTATGAAAAGGTTTACTACTTACAAATGAAGCTTTCTGGGGCAAGCAAGAAAGAAGCCTGTTTCGGGGGGTTTTATTGTGATTGGGGTGGGGCCAGGAGAAGCTTCCCATGTGGGCAGCAGCTTGCATGGTTTGAATTTTCTGCCTGGAAGGAGCACATGAGTGTTCTGATCAGCTTTTCCAGATGTGGGACACAAAGGGAGAGGGAGAGGTGATATTTTAAAGCTATCAGCAATCAAACATCAAAAAATGGAGTGAAAACCAAAAAGAAAAAAGGTACCAGTCACCTCTACCTAACTCCACAGTGGTCTCAGGAAGAGAAGATGGTGCCTGAGTACAGTTTGCCCAGAGACAGAAAGAGAAAAAAAAAAGTCCTAGGCAAAGGTGCTTCCGGATTTGAGCCATACATCCATTTTGCATTAGGCAGCCTTCACCTTAGCATGAGAAATTTGGAGGGGATCATTATTTCTCTTCAGTGAGTTTTAGATCAGAGGTCCCTCTTTGGAAAACCCAAGTATTTTATACAACTTGAAACTCTGTATTTTTTTTTTCTTTTCTCTCTTTCTTGATGAAAATGGCAAGAAAGCATAGAATGACATTCTGGATGGTCTTATAACCAGCAATGAAACTGAGTCAAAAACTAAAACTAAAATCTCACAAGGAAAATACACGGTTCATTCTTTTTTAAACACTTCCGAAGACCAGAAAAAGAGGGAATTTTGCTTGATTCATTTTATGAGAGATTTTAAACTGTGATATTATATCCAGAAGAAGAAAGAATAAGAAGACAAACTGTTGTTAAATAAAACTCATGAACATATTTGAAAACCTTTGAAAATAATGTTAGTAGATAAAATCTAGAAATGAGTTTCTTCTCAAGTTGGCCCGTCTCCAGCAGTTCATGTTGAGTCCAACATCGTGAGATGTGTGTGTGTGAATCACCATAAATATTTTTATTAATTCTTAGAAGTTAACTACTCTCTGATCATCTCAATACATCCTAAAAATAATTTAATATATTCAGCAACAATTCACAAGAAACACTTATGGCAAACTAGAAAAGAAAGCAATGGTCTTCATCAGAAAATGTTATGTGCAAAATTGCCAACAAATGTAGTCCACGGTAAAATATTAGTTCAGGAAAAAGTCAAGGATATCGGCCATCTCTACTTCAATTCAACATTATTCCAGAGGCCCTGGCCGTGGAGAGCTTCAAAAGAGAACATCGGGTTACAGTTCACAGAGTTTGGAAGGACATAAAACTATCACCGTGTGGAGAGGCTTACAGTTGTCCCCATCAGGCCGCCTAAAGCGTTTCTTAGATATTTATTTAAAACGGGAACATTTGTACGGCACCCTTGAGTTTTAAAAATCTGTTTACTCTTGGCTGGAGGTAAACAAGCCCCCAGGCTCTGGGAACCCTGGACTCCCAGAGCTGGGCTGGTAACACTTCCAACAGAGCCACCGCTCACCACCTCAGCGTGGGGCGTGGGTCTGTGGAAAGCCGCAAAGAGTACAAACGAAGTTTTAGAATTTAAGGTAAGTTTAACAAGGTGGTTTTTTACTGGTCTCCTATTCCCCCCATTGGTGAGGCTGGAGACCCGCTTGCCACAGGCTTGTGGATGGCCCCATGCATGACACACCGCCCTGGAAAGGTAAGATTGGCAACTCTACCGGTCACAGAGTCTCGGAGTCCGAGGACGAGGAGGAGGACGCAGCACAGGACCTGGGCCCCAGGGGGCTGCACTTGCCAACAGGGTGAACCACCGGGGGCTGCAGGGAGCAGGCTCTGTAGTGTCGTGAGGGAAAGGCGTCGCTTCGTCCCGTGGGGGCATGTGGTTGGCTTATTTGAACAAATCCGTGGTCTTGCAAGAATTGAAGCCACTACTCCTGCATAAGCAGAAACTATGTCTGGTTCCCTCGATAAGGAGGTGGTGTGTCTAGGGGATCCTATGTTCTGGAACAAAGTAAAGATGGGAACTTGCAGGTCTGCCTAGTTTTCCCACATGTCAAAGCAGCACATAATACTGGGCCTTACTTTTAGGTCTTAACCCACAAGGTGACTAGATATAAAATTCTTATTAAAAACTCAGCTACGTTTCTTTTTTTTTTAAGATTTTATTTATTTGAAAGACAGCAAGCTAGAGAGAGAGAGAAAACGAGCGGGGGAGGGGTGAGCAGAGGGAGAGGGAGAAGCAGACACCCTGCTGAGCAGGGAGCCTGATGCGGGGCTTGAACCCAGGACCCTGAGATCATGACCTGAGCCGAAGGCAGATGCTTAACCGAACGGAGCCACTCAGGCGCCCCTCAGCTACATTTCTATACATCGACGACAGCAATTGGAAAATACAGATTTTAAAATAACTTTTTATAAAATATGAATAAGCAGACAGAAGCCAGCAAGAAAGCCAGCAGTAGAGACTCGAAACCTTTCTGGACAGAACTGTAAGCCTTTGTTAAAAGTCATTAAATAAGGCCAAACACATGGAAAATGTGTTGTACTCATGGATTATAAAAATACCGATTCTTCCAAAAAATTTGTCAGAAAAATCAATTAAATTTTTCATGGAACTTCACAAATGCATCCCCCAATTATATAGAATTTGCAAAAACCGCCAATTTGTTGCTAAAGAAGAACCAGGTGGAGAGAAACACTCTCCCTGATGTTATGACTTGGTACAAAGCTATAATATTTAGGGTAGCGTGGGCTGTCACAAAACAAAGAAACAGCCCTGAAAAACTAACAAAACTACAAAATGTGGAAGCCAGTTTTATTGCAGATAAACCAGTGCCTATGAGTCTAATAAGGAAGAAATCTTCAATAAATGGTCCCCAGACAATCCCGATCCATATTAAAAAAAAAAAGTTTAACTCGATCCTGATTCCATATGATTATGCCCCCCTCAAAATTAATCCCAAATGGATTACAGAATTGAAAGGAAAGCCAAACTTTAAAAAATGTCATAGGGAAAATGGCAGAATATTTTCATGTCCCTGAAAAGGAATTCTTTTTTTTTTTTTAATTTTTTTATTGTTATGTTAATCCCCATACATTACATCATTAGTTTTAGATATAGTGTTCCATGATTCATTGTTTGTGCATAACACCCAGTGCTCCATGCAGAACGTGCCCTCCTCAATACCCATCACCAGGCTAACCCATCCTCCCAACCCCCTCCCCTCTAGAACCCTCAGTTTGTTTTTCAGAGTCCATCGTCTCTCATGGTTCTTCTCCCCCTCCGATGTCCCCCCCTTCATTCTTCCCCTCCTGCTACATTCTTCTTCTTCTTTTTTTCTTTCTTAACATATATTGCATTATTTGTTTCAGAGGTACAGATCTGAGATTCAACAGTCTTGCACAGTTCACAGCGCTTACCAGAGCACATACCCTCCCCAGTGACCATCACCCAGTCACCCCATCCCTCCCACCCCACCCCCCACTCCAGCAACCCTCAGTTTGTTTCCTGAGATTAAGAATTCCTCATATCAGTGAGGTCATATGATACATGTCTTTCTCTGTTTGACTTATTTCGCTCAGCATAATACCCTCCAGTTCCATCCACGTCATTGCAAATGGCAAGATCTCATTCCTTTTGATGGCTGCATAATATTCCATTGTATATATATACCACCTCTTCTTTATCCATTCATCTGTTGATGGACATCTTGGCTCTTTCCACAGTTTGGCTATTGTGGACATTGCTGCTATAAACATCGGGATGCACGTACCCTTTCGGATCCCTCCTTTTGTATCTTTGGGGTAAATACCCAGTAGTGCAATTGCTGGATCATATGGTAGCTCTATTTTCAACTTTTTGAGGAACCTCCATACTGTTTTCCAGAGTGGCTGCACCAGCTTGCATTCCCACCAACAGTGTAAGAGGGTTCCCCTTTCTCCGCATCCCCGCCAACATCTGTCGTTTCCTGACTTGTTAATTTTAGCCATTCTGACTGGTGTGAGGTGGTATCTCATTGAGGTTTTGATTTGGATTTCCCTGATGCCGAGCGATGTTGAACACTTCTGAAAAGGAATTCTTAAATCTATGATACCCAGTCCATAAAGAAAACAAAGAATTGTTAACACTAAAATTATATTAAAATTGGTATTTTTTTCAACAAAAGTCACCATAAAGACATTGACCACTGGGAGAAGATATTTGCAAAACATACAACTAAAAATGGTTAATTTTCATAATCCGTAAAAAACAGAGAAGAACAAGTAAAGATGGCATACACACATAAAGTAGACAAAGTGAGCAAAAGACATAAGCCAGCACTGCACAGAGGGAAAGCAGAAACTCCACCTTCTTAGTAATAATGGAAAGGAAAATTAAAACCACAATGAGATTACATGTCATACCCAATAATATAAAATGATAATTTTGGAAAGTCTTTGGCATTTCTTAAAAAACGATGAAATGCACAGGCATTGGCTTCCACTCCTGGGCACGTGCCCTGGAAAATTCCAGCTCCTGAAGATGAGCATGAGGGGACTTGTGTCCACAGTGGGTGATTGCCACCATTGCCACGCAGCTCCCCAGCAGGCTTCCTCGCCCTGCTGTGTGTTAATAGGGACGGGTCCTGCCAACAGCTCTCCTTTGCTACCCGGCTAGAGGTTGGGCTCTGTCCTTAGAGAGGACTGGAAGGTCACTGCAGGACTGTAATGGGAAACGGCTTCCTTTTCTGGCTCTGTTGTGCTGTTTTTACTGCCTCCAGCAGGTCAGCATGCAAGAGCCCCAGGAGCACTCACCTCTGTGTCCTTCATGGGCCTGCTGTGCCCCGAACCCTCCAGTGAATCCCCCCATCCCAGGGTGACGGGCCAGCTCTACCCATGTCATGCAGCAAGTATCTGCTTCCTCAGGGCAGCATTGCCTTCTCCAGGATGTTGTGCCTCAGCCCGTTCTCCTTTTTCTCCCTCTCCCTCTCCATCCCCTTCTACTCATTTTCAGAGTGAAGAACACTCTACTAGTTAATGATTCATTGTATTCGGTTTTCACAGTTATCCCAACTGGATCTTGACTGATACCATGTTTATGGCAAGGTGTTTGATAGTAGAAAAATATTGGAAGAAAAGTAAATATTCATCAGCAGTAGACTAGATCATTAGCTGTGCTATACACCTGCAAAATAATGTATTTAGTGTGAGAATAAATATACCACAGCTATACGCATAAACGTAAGTGAAACTAAAAAGTATCACGTCGATTGTAAAGAGGTCATGCAACACTGTGCAGAGTATTCATATATATAATTTTTTAAACTGGCAAAATCAAATAATATATTATTTTGGGATAGAGGCATTTTTTAACCAATATAATATCAAGAGACTCCTAAGCAGAGGGGGGCAAGGTGATGGATGGACTCCACAGCTGGTGCCAACATCCTTCTGTTCCCTAAGCTCAGTACGAGCACATGGAGCTGTAATACTGTGCTTTTAAAATGCGTGTGCGCATACTTCTAGGTACATGTGTAACATTACATCTTTTTCTTTTAAATGTGTGTGAGTAGAGCAGGACAGCTCGCTGAGTCTAAAATCAAGAGAATATATCACAAGTTATCACAGTTCCAAAAATCAAGTTTAGATTTCCAAATCAACAGGCAAATATATTGCTACAACTTCAAGTAATAAATTAATTAGTAGATCATCATTATAAAGTTAATATATGATGAATATAAACACAAGATAAATAAAACACAATAGAATGACAAAATAGTATCAATCGATGATTAAGAAAGAAATCAATAGTGTTTGAAAATAAACAAAAAAAACAATGTTAATGATCATATCAATACAAATTGATATGAAGCAATACGTTCCTTTATCTAGTTCAGTTTTATTTATTTTTTTAAAATTTTATTTATTTGAGAGAGAGAGAGAGCAGGGGGAGGGGGAGAGGAAGAAGCAGGGAGCCCAATGCGGGGCTCGATCCCAGGACCCTGGGATCATGAACTGAGCTAAAGGCAGACGCTTAACCGACTGAGCCACCCAGGAGCCCCTTTAGTTAAGTTTTAAATCAATGAAATCATCCTGACGATGAGATGGCAAGCTTTTGGATTACGTTGTTTCTGTTGGAGCCATATTATTACACCTTTTTCTGAATCTTATGTGACAATGATTACTAGGAATTTTTTAAATATCCAAATCTTTGCCCCTATAAATCCATTGCTAAAGTAATGATTTGTATGCAAACATTTAGAAATGATATGCATATTTTCCCAAACTGGAAACCTCAAAAAGGTATAATGTAAGTGGCTTCACTAACTGTGGTCTATCTATATAAAGAAATAATACGATTCCTCAAAATGTTGATGAAAAAATATTTAATGACATGGAAAATAATTATAATACAATGCTAATTATATAGTACTTTACCACACACATATATGATCACATATAATAAAAAATGAGAGACATTTACCAAAATGTTGATTGTCTTGATTCCAGGTGAAGAGATCTGTGTGACACTTTTTTTTTCTCAGTGATTTGTATTCTTATCTCTAAAGCTTTTTTTGTGTTTTCCAAATGTTCTTACCTTCAGCTTTCACTATTTTAACAAGTGTGGGAGGCAAAGTACAGTAAAAAAAATGCCAGTGTGAATAGTTATTTTTCTGTCAACTCTTCCTTATCTCAAACTATGGTAAAACTAATATTTTGTTCACTGTGGGTTCATAAAGACATTCGGCTCAGCAAAGGAAGCAAAGGAAGCAGAGAGAGTGTGGGACTGGGGGGCACGAGCTTCTTCCATTCATGCACCCAGGGAAAGTTTGCCCGACAGAGAAGTGTCACATCTAAAATACTTGTGGCAGAAAAATTCCTTTTACTTTCTCATTTTACTTTCTATTAAAACATGCCTTCATCTCTCAATCTTGGGTCCAATTCATGCACATCCCGGAATGGAGACATCCCGGAGGGAAGGTTCTGTGAGTGGGAAATCAGACCTCGGCTCACGTGTTTCGGATTCCTGCAGGTGCCCTCACGCCTGACTGGTCCTTACTGTGTTTTAAGTATGTGTTTCCAGCTTTGTGGAAAGTGGAGCAGCAGGGGCTCTGCTGTGATTGCTACCTGGGTTCCTGTTCCAATTTGAATGCTTCACAGGTCTTTTGCTTTGAAAAATGGACTCTAACATAGGTTGTGCTTCCCAGGAGTCATGGCCTGGAGAGTGGTGTTTGCTCTTCATTTTTCTTACAGAACCAGAACTATTTCCATTGCGGCAAAGAACCTCGAGGGCCTCCCTTGTACAGTGGATCCAAATCTGAATAATGATCAGAAGCTACTGGGAAGACAAAAAATAAGATCATCATCATCATCATCATCATCATCAAACATCCCAAGCACATGGGCTAGAGAATTGGATCTGTGCTCATCCCACTTTGGGAATCGTTTGGGGAAGTGTCTACCTTGTCTGATCGGCAGATGGAGAAGCGTCAGCATTAGAGGCAGGGCTGCTGGGAGGTGGATTCCTAGCGGGAGGCACTTGCAAGTTCCTGATGCGGAAGTCCCATAGATGCTGCTAGTATTGTAGGTGTCATGGCTGCAGGAAGGGAGAGCTCCAGCATTCTGTCTTCAGCCACAACAGTGGGGCCGTCTGCTGTGTGTTGGGGGGGGGGGGGGGGATGCCCTTCCTCCGAAGCTCAGCATGGAGCCAGCAATTCTGCACACATAATGTCTTTTTTGCTTGAAGTAGACAGAGAGGTTTCATTGTTGCAGTGGAGAATTCTGACTGATTAAAAAATAAATATATTGGGCCAAACCACTGCATGGATAGATATGGAACCCATGGACTATTACCGTCCTGGAATTGTTTTCCCACATTCCCACAGAGCAAATTAAAGCCATCCATCCAGAAAACAAAGAAAAGAACAAAAAAATCTTTCTTTTTCTTTTCTTTCCTTTGTTTTCTTTTCTCTTCTTTTCTTTTCTTCTTAAACTAGGGTCACAAATTCAGAGGTCCCCTAATAGAAAAGCTGAGCACCCAGGGCAGGCCAAATACTGGAGACAAATCTCCGTAAACCATACCACACCGGAAATAGTGTTTCTGTAGAAGCGTCTGGGTTCCGCCATCATACTCAAGTAGCTGGTGTGTCCTCTCCTGCTTCAGTGAACAGCAGAGCTTTCCAAATCCGTTTCAAGGTCAGGGAAGGGGTTGAGTAAACCCAGAGGCAGGACTCATGCTGGCTCTGTGTGCAAGTCCCGATGCCACTCTTGCCCCGCTGAGTCCTGTGGCCACGGCACATGAGGCTCATTCTCAGGGGGCCCAGGAGCCCTGGACGTCTACACCCTGGCCAGGAAATGCATATGCAAGGATACTGCTCCTCAGCCTAAACATCAGCCTGCACACACTCGTGGAAGATTGATAGAATTAGCCAATGAAACTCCTAGTCCCTTCAGACATAAAAACAGAAGATGAGCAACCTGAAATTTAGAGCCAGTTTTTGTTTGTTTGTTTGTTTGTTTGTTTGTTTTTGCCTAACTAGGCTGTGGGCAAATGGTAAGATGTCAAACTCTAATATGTTCTATATTTAGGTTATGCATATTCCTCTAAGAACACTCTTTTAAAAGATTTTATTTATTTTTTGACAGAGAGAGAGACAGCGAGAGAGGGAACACAAGCAGGGGGAGTGGGAGAGGGAGAAGCAGGCTTCCCGCTGAGAAGGGAGCCCCATGCAGGCTCAGTCCCAGGACCCTGGGATCATGACCCAAGCTGAAGGTAGACGCATAATGACTGAGCCACCCAGGCGCCCCCCTTTAAGAACATTTTTACCATAAATTTCTGTATTTAGAATTGACTTTGGGAGTGGACACCCTTTGGGCACAAGTCGGAAATAAAATCCAGTTTTTTCCTTTTCCTAGCTAGCAATTCAATTCAATTTTCTAAGCCTCAGTTTTTCATCTGTGAAGTATGGGGTATGAGCCTGACCTCATTCACATGTGAAGAGCAAAGGAGACAGCCGGTATCTGATGTCTGGCGAAAAGTAAGGGGTCAATCAATGTAGATGATTTCATAACCATGAATAACTAAAATATACAGAGGAGTAACATTCCTATCATTTCTGGTGTGCTCATTAGTTTAGAAAGCAATTTCTACGAGGGCAGGAGTGATGTGGTAATGGTATTTGAGGGCTTAGGAGACTTGAGTTTAAGAGAAATGTTTTAAGGGTAGCATGGAAGCAGAGGACTCTTGACACAAGACAGCCAACCAGAGACTATGATGGCAAGGTAATAGCGCTCTCCTTCAGGGGACAAGTATGTCTCTGGCCTCAGGCTTTCCAGGACTAATGAGGAACCACGGACTCTCTAGAGGGAAGCTGGGGAAAATTAGGGATATGAATGATAATATGTTAAATAGTCTTGCAACAGCGAATGAAGATTACCTGCTGGCAAATAGGTCACATAAAGCTGTTATTTACTGCTGGTGTTAATCCCGTAGGTGCAGGTAAGAGCCAAGCCTTCTGTGTCTGACTGCTTTCTTCCCCCGTAAGTAATGTGCCAGAGTAATGCATGAACTAATCTACTTAGAATTTACACAGTTGCAAAAAAAGATCTGAGCCTGTTTAGACACTTTTATTAACTTTTAAATAAAGTTTATTTCTCCTTTCTTACATCAGTCCAGAGACTGGAGGCAATAAATGACTCTTGGATTCTCCTGTTCATTAGTCCATCTTGTCACACTTATCTCAAGGGGGGGAAAAATTAGAAAGATAGATAAATGGGAGAAAAATGACTTCCTCGGGCAATTTTAAGGGAGGAAAGTTGATTGAGAATTATCCTAATTATCTTCCTGACCACATTGTGTACTCTGTAGGTGGGTGATTGAAGGCGTAACTACTTCAGACTAATGAGACTGAAATGTAATTTTTCTTACCCTAAATTCACTAGGTATTTTTCATACTTTGACGTTGGACCGTCAGAGAGCAAATGGCACGCTACAGAAATCCGCTGACTTCTGTCCTTCCAACAGATTTGTCCGTGTGCATCTCAGACAGGTAAACACTTGGTTACACTGGGTTTGGTCTACACTGAAACTGCATTGCGGTTCGGCTTGGTGTAGAGAACAATTTCTACGTCTTGTCTGAAATGCTTTTCTGTCTCTGCCTATGGAGATGTTTCCTGCACTAAATCCAGAGAGATTAATCACTGTTCATTGCATTTGTGAGAGAAATATCAGAGTAGGGCACCCCAACTAAACACACACACATTTAAAGTAAGGAAACAAAAAGAAGCTGTGTATTTTCTAATGCAGGATCTCAGGCAGGGTTATGTGAGATTCCAATACAGAAGAAAGGCACTGTAATTACACAGGGACCACATCCCCACCAACAAACACCCGTGCACTCGTCAGTCACTCTCTGCTCCTGTAAGATTGTCGTCGTTTGTGTGTAAACCACGTGTGACCAAATCTTCTAGATCACTTGAAACAGAAGATTTCAATGAGCAGGGTTTGACTTTTGCTCACTCACTCACTCAGTCATCATTCATTCACTCAGTCCCATGAGGATAGTGTCCCGTAAGCACCAAGTGATCTGCGTAGTCGATTATTAATTCAGGCCCATCCCTACCTATTCGGAAGAATTCTATAGAACATGATGTGCTCTAGAATAATAAAGATACAATCATCTTGTTATGTATTTCTGTGATTCAGATGAAGAATAATCTTCTCTGGGTGGGAAGGAAGAAGACAGGAATTCCTGGCAGGAGAAATGAAATCTCCCTGCAGAACCTAACTCAGTGGAGCGCATGAGGATGGAAGGATGTTGTTAGTCTGGGTCTGAAATTCTTTTTCTCAGAACTCTTCTATCTAATAATAACATATGTGTTTATTCATTTCATGCATGTTTAATAATCATAATTAAAATGTGTTTATTCAGGACATTAGCATTTGGGAGAGTAATATTCTAGTGCTTCTTCAAATACATAGAATTTTTCAAAATTAAAATTGTATTTAATGAATAACAACACCAATTTTTATCCTCTCTTCTAAGGATCAAACTGAACTATGTGCTCAAGCCAGCCCCCCAGTGGCTTAGTAACGAAAACCTTATATGCACAGTGCAGACTATGGGCTGGCTGACCCAAGGGCACCCCAGCCCCCTTGTTTCTGAGGTCCCGAACACAAGCCCAGTGAAAGCTGAGTTGCATTCCCTCAGCTCCATCTCTGTGCCTAGTGACGCCCATAAAGGGGATATTTAGTGGCAGTGATGGACATAGGGTCACCGCTTTGATTTGCTAACTAAATCAACAAAATAGACAAATCATTTCCTTCCCCTTCTCTTCTTCCCAGGTTGAATTTTAACATGGCATCAGGATCAGCTACCTCATTTTCTAATCATGACGGAAAGGTTAAGAGAATTGAAAAGACGCCTATTCTGCAATCACAAACCTGGTCGCTGTCTGCATACCTCCGGCATCCTCACTTTGTGAGAAATATAAACTTATTTTTATTTAAGCCATGCTAGGTTGTATTTTCTGTCCCTTGAAGACAAATACATTATCAATCAACACTCGTTCTTCATTTGTAAGAATTAGCTTCATTATTAGTAATATATTAAACCATTTTACTAAATTTATGTGCAGCAGAGGAAAATTTGTATTCCAAACTGACCCGTTGCCACATTCTCTCTGAATGCAAACTTGAGGTCCTCACTCCCACTGGTGTTCTTACTGGAAACCTCTTAGCTGAACTAACTGTTTCCTAGCCTACACGTCTCTTGGCCCATCTCCCCCTTCTTAAGTACATGACAGCCTCTTCCAGTTCATTTCCAGGTATTTTGCCAACAGGGACTCAGCCTGGATCACTAGTGTCCCTGTCGTAACTCTGCATATGTGCTGCCTGTCCTGTCCTTGTCATTAAATCAATGGCAGTGACGGTCTTTCTCTTTGGAAGAAAAGCAACATCAAGAGTTGAAGCTGGATTTTATTGCTTTTATTCATGCTCCAAATAATTTCTCTAAATCTGTATCAGAGAATGCAATGGTACCCAGCCTGCCTCTTTTCCTCTGTTAAATTCTACCCACGTTTACTCTGCGCTAAGCAATGGGAGTTACAGCAATGGAAGTTACATAGCCCCTACCTTTTGAGGGCCTGGTAGCAATTAAAGTTTAGATTGATAGGGAATGATAAATGCTAAGCTACTTTTGACATTATTAACAAATTCATTCTTTCTCAATAAACTGTGAGATAATTGTGACAAACAATCTGTTACCTTACTCATGATTGCATTCTTGAGATGAGAGAACTCAAAGACCTTGTTTTATAAAACTTAAGTACAAATTTTTAAAGTAGGATACATATTAGTCAATCCTATTAATCATTTTTATGTCATTTCCACATCATCATCTATAAAAATGAATACAATTTTGAATCTTTCCACATAGGCACAAGGATATTGAATCAAATTAACACAAGGGGTCCAATGAAATCCTTGGCTTTATTCTCAAAACACATGTTGAGAAAGCTATGTGTTCCACTTTATTACTGGCAGTGAGGAGAAATGGAGGAGACAGGCAGGGTGGGGGTCCTATTTTCCCCAGCTTTCAATCTTTTGGGGGAAGATGGGTTACATATTAGGCATCTCTTCTATCTCTGAGGACACTTAGTTATTGTGTAACAAGGGTCTAATGTCTAACTTAAACCAGAGATCTGCTGAAATGCTACATTGCAGATAACATAACTTAATTTGAAGAAAAGACAATCACAATACAGATTAAGCTGTACTGGAAGTAAGAGCTGGTTATATATTCATCCATTCACTCACCCATTCAGCCCTTAACAGGATGATGAGTGGGACTGTTCTTGTCCATGTGTTGTGCTAAAGATACAAAAGAAAGAGAAAAAAGATGCCAAGGAGTAACTCCAAATTTTTTATGAGTGCTGCCACAGAGCTTAACATCATGTTCAAGCTGTGTAGGACACTGGGGTAGGAGAGGTCCACAGTCATCTGCCTCAATGGGAATTATTGGACCCCATGCTGGGAAAGTGTGAAGCTGTTTTTCTTCTCTTCAAAGCCAAAGGAAGAAGGACCCAGAGAGACTCATTCTTAATGATTGGGGGAAGGGCAGCCAGAGTTCTCAGAAGAGGTGAGCACATATTCCCTGGAGATAGGAGGTGGGTGCAAGTATAGGGACAACTCTTTGCTTGTGATTCACAGCCTACAAAGGCGGAGATGCTCATGCAGTAAGGATCATCGTCAAGTGTCTCTGAGCAAAAGATGGGGTCACCCTCTCTTCATTCTTGTCCCCTGAAGCCTTTGGAGAGTGTTGAAGGGGGCCCTGAATTTTTATTTTTTGCTTCCATAGGAAAACCCATTGAGATTAATGGAGGGGCAAGATACAGGGCCCAGCAAATACAATCCTCATGTGTGAAAAGAAGATGGGAGTGTGCACCAGGAGTGAGGCCAATGAGTGATCTAACTTCATACCTGAGACAGTCCTCGGTGATGGATGTGACCAACATGAAGATAACGATCCCCACAAGAAGCCACACATCACCCACACAGAAATCAGCACTCACCAGAGGCCATACAGGACAAGGGCTGTATCTGATTCATTCCTTTCCCAATATTTGGCTAGACACGTAGAGGTATCTCATCCCCTCTTCCCCTTTCCTCCAAATGTTGGCATTGCTAGGGAAGACGAGGTGGTGTCTCAAAGTGACTTACCCCTCCTCCACCTCCAGGCTGCTGAGGTGACAGCAATGCCTACACTGGAGTATAAGGTAAAATCAGGCGGAGATTAGATTTTTAAAGCCTTCAGAAACGAACGTGGGTTCAGAGATCCTGCCTCATTATAACTCCAGTATCAGAAAAACCCATACAATATGGCACAATTGAAAGCTGTGATTAGGAAAAGGAATAAATGTATAATCACAAGATTATTATGAACAATCCACAAGTATTCTGAGTACCTCCTATATACGAATCCTGGTCTAAGCATAAAAAGATAAAATTCCCAGGCTCTTATCTTTTGAAGCCTCTAATCTAGGGAGGCAGATAGTCAACTGCAATACAGCTTGATAAGTATCCTGATTCACAAGGTGGTGGTACAGCAAGAGGAAGAGATTGCTCAGCCAACATTGGACGATATGTCTGTGGGGCGGGAAGTTGGTAGGAGCAGAGATAAAATTAGGGGGGTTATAAGAAAGCATTCCTATTGGAGGGACACCTGGTCCAAGTTTGGGAACAGACTGTGTTGGGTCACTTTTTCAAGAAAGAAGGGACAGGGCCCAACATAAGAAGGGGCATGGGGGCTAATGTGCAGAGCATCTCAGAGGATTGCATATGGTTCTTTATATGCTGAGCGCTATCTGGGGCGTGCATGGTCTATGTGTGAAAGAGTCAGGAGCCGAGAAGAAGGAGGAGATCCTGCTCAAAGAGATGTAAGCAGAGGCCATGGTTTTAAGACTGCGCCTTACGAATCTTAAACACTGAAAGATTCTAAATTGCAAATACTAATTCACAGAAGCAGGAAAGCTGATCAGAAGTGATAATAATGACTAAGTAACAAATGCGTGTCAGATTTACTCTGAACATCAGGGATCCATGTCTTGAGTAATTAACTGACCCTCTATGTGAAGACATCTGCAAGGATTAAATAACATTTTTAAATATATAAATAGGTAGGACTAGGCAGTCCTCATTCTAATGTATTCATTTCACTAATGTGGTAAGTGCTAATGTTGAGTTAATTAAAGTAATTTCCCATAATTGTGTGCTACTAAAAACAAGCATCTGATAATACTGGAGTAACACCTAGTGATGCCCTAAGAAATACGCTATATTAACATGTGTCCTTGGATCAGTCCCCTAGGAGAGGCCCAATTAAAGAATAAATTGTCACTGGGATGAATATTTCCCCAAGAAAAGGAATGTGCCAAAGCAGTTTTGGTTAATTTTTAGAGACGTTTGAAATGGTCTGTATATTTTCTTGTTGGTATCCCCCCAGATATTTTTCTAATTGTTCGACACTTATTCAGTAAATATCTAGGCAGACCCATCAGTATACCTGGATACTGTGAGAGGGATCAAAGGCAATGTATAAAATTGGCTTATACTCAAGAGCTTTAGAGCACACCGAGGGAGGCACAGCTAACCAGACAAAACTCTTGTCTTAGATTGCAAGGCAGCATGGCATCGCCTCAGAATGAAGGGACCAGGTAACAGGTGCTAAAGATGGTTGCTCAATTCTTCTTGGAAAACTTTACCCTTCCTCTCCCAGCAACGATGACAGACCTCCTCACAATCACACATCTGACAAGTCCGTAAACCCCAGTCATTTTCTTCCAACACCCTTTGATTTCAGTTTCTTTAAAAATAATGTACACTAGGTATTTTCTGATGATGTAATAATGAAGCATGAAATGTATCACTGCAGAAATTTGATTGCCATAATTTGAGCTCTTCTCTTCTTCACTCACTTGGTCATCTTTTATTCATAAGGGACTAGTTGCTATAGTGTTAGGTGATCAATCTTGACAATGATTTGCTAGAACTACTCAATCAAATCTAAGAACGTTAATAGGATGCTACCTCTGAAATACCAGTTAACGAAATAATGTCCATAATGTCTACTAGTAATTCTGGAGTTAAAGAAAATATGTTTTTTTTTCTCTAACTCTGCATTTTTAATTTATCCCACTCTCTGCCCTCTGATATACATGCTCCTTCCTAACATTTGAAAGTGCTAAAGTAAAAAATAAAACCTGGCTCACAGAGGGTCAGATTGAGCAGCCTGCATGAGCATCAACACCAGATCCTCCTCCTACCTGACATTATTTGCACAGGTATATTCCACAGTGGTCAGTTGAAGATAATAAAATATTATAATGCTGCATCATTTCTTAAGTGAAATATTTGACATCTATCAAATAATACATACTACATATATGTGTGTTATGAAGCAGGATACTTAAATATAACATGGCATTTATAATTTTTAAATATAACACAATATTACCAAATATAAAATTCTATTTATGAGGAAAATAGAAACCAAGACCAAAATAAGAGACAGATCTGAAGTGGGTTTGCTTCCTTGCTAAATTTATCATTTTTCCACCACAGAAAAAAAAAAAAAAAAAAAAAAAAAAACAGTTTTGCCACAAATTTCTTACCTATTCTAATTATTATTTCTATTCATTAGCATGACCTAATTATTCTTAAACATTTATTGTTAAATTTGTAAGTACTCAATGATCAAAATGCAAATTAACAAATGTGAATAATCCTAGCATTTTTATCATTTCCCAAAATAAGGTGATCTTTTTTTAATGCTCGAGGAAAATGTTTTAAAAAATGGATATCACAAACATGGACTCAGATTTTAGAGAAAGTATTTTCTTTCATTGCAAAGTGCAGACTTATGAGCTGGAGGTGATATGTGGCTTCAAGGATACAACTCATTTTGTAATAAGTTTTGTTGGGACCTCAGAAGCATAGGCATTACATCCCATTAGGAAGTAACCCTCTACTTCCAGATGATCAGAGTACTTGGTTTAGGATCTCCAAGAATTTGAAGTAAGGGTAAGGCTAGGGGTCAGGAAATAAGCTGTCTTGAGCTGGAGCTCCAAGACAGAGATAATGATGGCCAAGAGCACGCGTGGAGGAGTCAGCTGGGTGTGAGGGAGCCAGACTCTGGCTCTTCTATTTCTAGATTGATAGGGATGCCACTGCTGCCTCACAGGTTGTCTCTAAGCTCGAGGAGATAAGGTAGGCCAAGTGCTCAAGTGCCCCAGCACTAGGTACGTGAAGGTTTTGACTGGTGGTTCTGGACACAGATGTGGGTCATAGCCTGGACCAACCAGGCAGAGGCCATAAGGAAATCTGCACAGTGAGGGACCATGGTGTCCTGTGTGTCTCTTGATCAGCAGACCACACTTGCTAATCTTCTAGAATGCTGCAAAGATCACAGGGTTTGGACCCTTGAAGTTGAATGTGATTGTTTCCCTGCAACTAGGTCGTAAGTTGCTTGTGGGTATAACGCCTATTTTAAGACTTTTTACTAAGACTGGACATAATATATACAGGACACATGGCACAGGGCCTAGCATTCGGTGCCCGTGCAGTTGGATCCAGCTGTTGGCATTGATAGCAGAATATATTTGGGACTGGCCTGGCTCAGCATCCACTCACAAAGTACATGCACCCACAACTGAGGCAGCTCGCCAAAGGAAGAACCCATGGTAAAATTACATGTTCCACCACAAATCCTTCCCAAATGGTAGCAGTCAACCCGAATTGTTCTTACCAAAGTTATCACACCCAGATTGTGATAGCAATACTCACAGAGCAAAGCCCACATATTTATGTCCTGGAACTCAAAGTCAATATTCAACAGCACAAGTGACTGACCAGATTACTAACGCAACTTGGAGAACTGGACTGAAGACAGCACAGACAGAATGATAGGTGGATGCCAACACTGAAGAAAAGATGAGAAAGGACTCGGAGGAGAGGTGACCATGACACGGAGCCTACAATATGGTCAGGATAAAAGCCAACTGCCAAGTGACTGAGAACACCAGATCATATCTGAACATCTGCAGAGGACCTTCAGAGGAAATGGGAGTAAAACCAATGTGGTGACAGAAAGAGGGGAAAACTCTACAGCCAGGTGAAAATGTTGGGGGAGGACAAGGCCACTCCTACACTTATCCCTGATGGGCTTATTCAACAATTAAACTAACGTGTGCATTTTGTGTTCAGACACAACTGCTTGGCACAACTCTTCTTGTCAAGAGTAGTTATCCTGAAGTCCCTCACTGATAAGACTGGGCTAGTAATGCCTAACTTAGTTTGATTGTGGGCGTTAAATGCAAGGTCACTGACATACAGCAAGCCCCATGAATGCTTTACATAACTTTAAAAGCAGTTGATAAACACCAAAATGGGGAAGAAAAGATGTGTTTTCTCTATGCCCAAACAACCAAATCTGTATAGACTAAAATACTCCAGTATTTCTGGAAAAACTCTGGTTTTATCAATAAGAACAGCCAATGTCTTTCTTGTCCTATTTATAAGGAATATGTGGAAATGAGTGAAATGCTGATCTTCAAATTTTGCAGAAATTTTAATTGGCAATTAATAGTCACACATTATTGTAAACATAAGGAAATGTCAATGTAATTTTCAAGCAAGTAAATCAAGAGGCCACAATTTAAACTTTCATCCTAAAATTCAAATTTATGAAAATATTTTCTGTTATCAATTTTAAATATTTTGTGAAAACACATTCTCACTACCTTGACATAGTGATTTCATTTTTCTATTTCTCTCCAATACTTACGTAACATAGATACATGCTTTTACATACTAACTGTAAAATGTACATATCTTTTTGTGCTTTTCTTCTATAGTTTAACTTCATATTTCTTAGAATCATTAACAAACAAGACAATTTCAGAGAGTGATTTAAGAGAGTTACCAGAATAGATTTCTTAGGAGGATCCTAAGCTGACATCCTCCCATGTATACAAACTAGAAAACACCCACCTCAGCGTAAATAGCCCAGAAAGATGACCTGAAGGCTGGCAGAAGAGACCCTCCACAGCTAAGTGTACAAAAGAGTCCACATCAGAGGAGATGGAAAAGGCAGAGACATGGTCAGGTGCTAAACAGACCACGGAACTGTTCACAGGAGGGAAGGACACTGGGGGTACAAAAAGAGGAAAGAAACAGACCCCGCAGACCAGGAACCCCAGGCCTGGGGAACCCACAGGGGAAGACAGATCCCCATAACTTTTAGCTTTGGAAACCAGGGAAGTTTAATTTCACAAGTTCTATAGTCAGCGGGACTTAACACCTAGAACTTTACAAATCAGTGGGCTCAGCCCTGGGAGAGCCAGAAGGCTAAAAAGAAACAGATTTCCTGCCCTTAAAGGACAGCACAACAAATAGCCCTGTAGACATACAGCACAGAAGCAGCAGTTTAAAAAATGCCTAAGGTATATGGGACGGAGATTTGTTTACTAATCTCAGAGCATGCTGGAGGGGTAGATCTTTAGGAGACTTCTCCAGAAATAAAGAAGCTGGCAGGTGCCATTTCCCTCCGCCACCCCCAGCCTAGACATGTGGACAGCGGTAGGAACGAGCATAGCACAACACTCTCCACCTAGCTTGCTAATTGTACCCTCACTCCTATTCTTCTCAAACTATTCCAAACACTAGAAAAGGAAGGAAAGTTTCTGAGTTCATTCTGTGAGGCCAGCATTACCCTGATACAAAAACCAATGAAAGATACTATAAAAAAAGAGAACTGCAGGCCAGCATCTCTCCTGAACAGAGATACAAAAATTCTCAACAAAATATTAACGAACTGAGTCCAACAACACATTAAAAAGAGTCATTCATCACAATTAAGTGGCATTTATTCCTGGGATGCAAGGGTGGTTCAGTATTCACAAATCAATCAACGTGATACATCACATCAACAAGAAAAAGAATAAAAACCAAGTGGTCATTTCAATAGATGCAGACAAAGCATTTGATAAAGTACAACATCAATTCGTGATAAAATCCCTCAACAATGTAGGTTTACAGGGAACATATTTCAACATAATAAAGGTCATATATGAAAAACTCACAGTTAACATCATACTCAATGGTGAAAAACTGAGGGCTTTCCTCTAAGATCAGGATCAAGACAAGGATGTCCACTCTCACCACTTTTATTCAACATAGTACTGGAAGTCCTAGCCACAGCAATCAAACAAAAAGAAAAAAGGGCATCCAAACTGGTAAGGAAGAAGCCAAACTTTCACTATTTGCAGATAACATGATACCATATATAGAAAACCCCAAAAACTCCACCAAAAAACTACTAGAACTGATAAATAAATTTAGTAAGATCATGGTATACAAAATCAATATTCAGAATCTGTTGCATTTCTGTACACTAATAATGAATCCACAGAAAGAGAAATTAAGAAAATAATCCCGCTTACAATTACACCAAAAATAATAAGATACCTATGAATGAACCTAACCAAAGAAATGAAAGACCTGTAGTTTGAAAACTAAAACATTGATGAAAGAAATAGAACACAAACAAATGGAAAGATATTCCATGTTCATGGATTGGAAAAGCAAATATTGTCAAAATGTCCATACTACCCAAAGCAATCTGTAGTTTTAATGCAGTTCTTATCAAAACACCAGCAACATTTTTCACAGTACTAGAACAAATAATCCTAAAATTTGTATGGAGCTACAAAAGACCCCAAATAGCCAAAGCCATCTTATAAAAGAAGAGCCAACTGGAGGTATCACAATCCCAGATTTCAAGATATACTACAAAACTATAGCCATCAAGACAGGATGGTGCTGGCACAAAAATAGGATCAATGGAACAGAATAGAAAACCCAGAAATAAGCCCACAATTATATGGCCAATTAATCTTCAACAAAGGAGGCAAGAATATGCCTTGGGGAAAAGACAGTCTTCTCAATAAATGGGCTGGGAAAACTGGAGAGCTACATGCAAAAAAAAAAAAAAAAAAAGAAAAGAAAAAGAAAAAGAAAAGAAAAGAAACTGGACCGTTTTCTTAAGCCATACACAAAAATAAACTCAAAATGGATTGCAGACCTAAATGTGAGACCTGGAATCATACAAATCCTAGAAGAGAGTACAGACTATAACCTCTGAGACATCAGCTATAGCAACATTTTTCTAGATATGTCACCTGAGACAAGGGAAATAAAAGTAAAAATAAACTATTGGGACTACATCAAAATAAAACTTCTGCACAGCAAAGGAAACAATCACCAGAACTGAAAGACAACCTACTGAATGGGAGAAGATATTTGCAAATGACATATCTGATAAAGGGTTAGTATCCAAAATATATAAAGAACTTACACAACACCAAAAAAAAAAAAAAAAAAAAAAAAAACCCCACAAATAATCCAATTAAAACTGGGCAGAAAACACTAACAGACATTTCTCCAAATAAGACATACAGATAGCACTGTGAATTGTGTAAGACTGTTGAATCACAGACCTGTACCTCTGAAACAAATAATACATTATATGTTAAAAAAAGAAGAAGAAAAGAAGAAGATAGCAGGAAGGGGAGATTGAAGGGGGGGAAATCGGAGGGGGAGACGAACCATGAGAGACGATGGACTCTGAGAAACAAACTGAGGGTTCTGGGGGGGGGGATGGGTTAGCCTGGTGATGGGTATTAAAGAGGGCACGTTCTGCATGGAGCACTGGGTGTAATATGCAAACAATGAATCATGGAACACTACATCAAAAACTAATGATGTAATGTATGGTGATTAACATAACATAATAAAAAATAAAAGTACAATGAGATATCACCTCACACCTGTCAGAATGGCTAAGATCAAAACCCAAGAAACAAGTGTTGGTTAAGATATGGAGAAAAAGGAGCCCTCTTGCACTGTAGGTGAGAATGCAAACTGGTGCAGCCACTGAGGGAGGGTCCTCAAACAACTGAAAATAGAACTACCATATAATCTAATAATTCCACTGCTGGGTATTTACTAATTCAAAGAGATACATGCACACCCATGTTTATTGCAGCAGTATTTACAATAGCCAAATTATGGAAGCAGCCCAAGTGTCCATCAATAGATGAATGGGTAAAGAAGCCATAAAAAAAAAGAAAATATTGCAGTTTGCAACATGGATGGATCTAGAAGGTATAATGCTAAGTGAAATAAGTCAGTCAGAAAAAAGACAAAAACCATATGATTTTGCTCATATGTGGAATTTAGGAAACCAACCAAATGAACAGAGGGAAAAAAGAGATAAACCAAGAAACAGATTCTTTACTACAGAGAACATACAGATGGTCACTGGAGAGACATGGGTGGGGGGATGGGGGAAATAGGTGATGGGGATTAAGGAGCACACTTCTCATGATGAGCACTGAGTAATGTATAGAATTGTTGAATCGCTATATTGTACACCTGAGATTAATATGACACTGTGTGCTAACTATACTGGAATTTAAAAAAACACACACTTTTGGGGCGCCTGGGTGGCTCAGTTGGTTAAGCAACTGCCTTCGGCTCAGGTCATGATCCTGGAGTCCCGGGATCGAGTCCCGCATTGGACTCCCTGCTCAGCGGGGAGTCTGCTTCTCCCTCTGACCCTCCCCCTCTCATGCTATCTGTCTCCCATTCTCTCTCTCAGATAAATAAATAAAAAATCTTTAAAAAAAAAAAAAACACACACACACTTTTACAAACACTATTTCTTTCATTTTCACAAAAACTCTGTGCATTTAAAATTCATTTAAAACTCTGTTCATTTACTGAGCTCTTACCATATGCCATAATCTGTGCTGGGTGTTTTAGATCTGGTGTGATCCTCTCCACCTATCCCTTCTTTAAGGGACTTTAACTCGAAAATCCCTTACTTGTTGAATTGAACAATTGTTCACCCAAGGAATCAGAATAAATACGTAATTTATTTTCTACAGGGAGAAAAAAAAGGAGAATGACCAGAATAATAAACAATATGTTTTAAAGTATGAACCAAATTTTAAAAGTACCATTTTTTTAATTAACATAATACTCAGACTTATAACTATGATAGTATTTACTCGTCTTCCTGCCTTTTTTCCTTGTTATGTATATGCATTTTAATATTTTAACGAGTACCAACATGGAGTCAGGACAAATCTAAGGAAGTAAAATTAGACAGAGGTCTTGTGCTTGACTTTCTATAGCTCCAAGGCAAACAAGGGGTGTGATATCCTGGTAGACAAGCAGTCAGACATTACAGGCCATGACCTAGCCATAAAGAGTTTTGAATGCCATCAATAAATCACTCCCTAATTAACCTTCCCGAAGAGCAAAATGCAATACAGCTGGCTAAGTTTAGGGTAAAATCACCGTAAAAGAATGTGCATAATCAGAGCTGTTTGGGAAAGGATTGGTGTATTTAGCGATTTACACAGTAATAATGGCTCCAACAATCAACTATGTAGAGTTACCAATAACACTTTAAACTATATTTGTATGGACATATACATGTATGCTATAGAAATCCACAAGCAGCTGTGAAGCATTATACAAAAAACAAAACAACAAAAACAAACATGAATTAGCTCCAGGGTAACTGAAGGAGAGGTCAGGTTTTACGATAAAAAATTCTGAACTTGGACATGTTACTTAATATATATGAACATCCGTTTCTAAGCCTTAATTGTACATGGAAATAATGCCTGTCTCATATTGCTGTTTGAAAATATTAATTGAAATAATATATTAGAAAATCATTTTCTTATTTTTTTTTTAAAGACTTCAAACTATTTATTGAAAAGTATTAGTTGCTATTTACATGAGCAATGAGAAAGAAACTCAAACGGCCAGGCCAATCTATAGAAGGTTATATCTTGAGATGATCATCATTTGTGATGAATTCAATTTTTGTTTTAAACCAAAAGTTTATCATTTTAAGTTCTATATCCATATTTAGTATCATTTTGTGTCATTTAAGGGATCACACATTATTTACTTAATCTTTAATATCTTTATTTACCAAAACAACTCATTGTTAAGTAATACATAAGATATCCATTTTTAGTGCAGTTCTTACTTGCTGAAATAATTATATGGATAGAGGGTTGATAATGAATGGAGTTTATTTCAGTATTTCTGTACGTATATTTTGCTATAATGCTTGATTATGTCATGATTAGCTCCGTGAGAATTAATTCAGAGATGGAAATAGTGGCATGTAAAATGTAAATTATGTAATAATTTCATTGCTCTATTCCTAATTATATAAAACTTACTGTACCAGAAAGTTCCTCATTTGCTTCATCTCAATATTTGTATCGTGTATATTTTTACTAATTCACAGTAAAGGAAAAGTAAAACAAGTTAAGTGCAATAAAGTACAGAATTTTTAAAAGGTAAATATTAACTTTTTTAATAATTCATGAATCCCAGAATCTTCCAACACTATCCAGCCTTTCCATACATCCACTCTAATGGATGGAGACTAAAAAGTCCCTCCCAGTTTCAGCCTCTGCCCTCAGGTTGGACCACTATTTCCATTGAGTGATGGTGAATTTGAATGTTCTTCTTCTCATGGATTTCAAAATTCTCCTTTCCCTGCCGTAGAACATCTCTTCCAGTATAATTCTTTCAAAAGAAACACTCCTCCAGTTCTATCTGCTATTGAAATATCTCCCATGCCTTCAATTAGTTATGTCTATATATATTTTTATTTTTATTCCAGAGTTTAAAATTGTTATCTGAGGCTTCGTTTTGTACAAAATATTTCACCATTACCAGAAGGAGAACCACTATTTTTTTTTACCTAAATGCTATTTTTTTAATTATGAGAAGTTATTAGACTAAATTTTTTTAGATTAGTGTTTCTTATGGAAAAGTCATTTCCTGAAAGCAAGACTTCTTGTGGATGCATGGAAAGGCTGGATAGTGTTGGAAGATTCTGGGACTCATGAATTATCAAAATGAATTAACGACAACTTCTTTCTAGGTAAAAGGTTGGCCCTAAACAGAAAATGTTATGAGTAGACATTGGGGAGGGTATGTGCTATGGTGAGTGCTGTGAATTGTGTAAGACTGCTGAATCACAGACCTGTACCTCTGAAACAAATAATACATTATATGTTAAAAAAAAAAGAAGAAGAAGAAGAAGAAGATAGCAGGAAGGGAAAAATGAAGGGGGGGGAATCGGAGGGGGAGATGAACCATGAGAGACTATGGACTCTGAGAAACAAACTGAGGGTTCTAAAGGGGAGAGGGGTGGGAGGGATGGGTTAGCCCGGTGATGGGTATTAAGGAGGGCATGTACTGAATGGAGCATTGGGTGTTATACTCAAACAATGAATCATGGAACACTACATCAAAAACTAATGATTTAATGTATGGTGATTAACATAACATAATAAAAAAATAAAAAATAAAAAATAAAGTAGATAGAAGAATTTTAGAAGAACCACTTGCCACGGAGCCCTGTAGGCAATATAATGACTACTTTTCTAGTAATTAGATTCAGTTGAATTTAAATATTTATTGAATACTTTTGTTCTTTTTGTCAGACACTGTTCTAGCTAGAGATACAGAGAAGAATAAGATTTGGCCATATCTTCTGGGAGCTCAGATCTTAATACATAAATCAAACATACATAGAACTAACTCTACTACATATCACGAGTGAATTGTCCTATGGATATTTGTAAGGTAGATAGAGTTATTTTCACCAGAATAATAATACCAACTTGCACAAAGTAGGTAACAAATGATCTGGTCTTGCAGACAGCATAGGATTAGAAGATTGAAAAAATTATTCAGGTTGAAAATAGATTATGAGCTGGCATAAATATCTAAATAAATTCATGACAATAGGAGACTCAAACACAACAAAATAAGGAGACACATTAGAAAAACCTGGAATCAAAAAGTCATGACTTTTCAGTTGAACTTGAATGGGTTACAACAACTTTCTGAGACATAGTTTGCCTCCTTTTGAGGTCTTATAATACCCAAGTCTCAACATTGCTATGAAGATTACAAAAACATACATATGTTGCATAGACCATAGATCTCTGAGCCCAGATGTAAAACCATCATCCCCATCACTGCATACACACATGCTCACACACAAACACACATGTACATACTATTATGGGAAAAGCAGTTGCAAATATTACTCTATTTATAGTTCTTTTTTTTTTTTAAAGATTATTTATTTATTTATTTGAGAGAGAGAGAATGAGAGAGAGCGAGCACATGAGAGGGGGGAGGGTCAGAGGGAGGAGCAGACTCCCTGCCGAGCAGGGAGCCGGATGCGGGACTCGATCCAGGGACTCCAGGATCATGACCTGAGCCGAAGGCAGTCGCTTAACCAGCTGAGCCACCCAGGTGCCCTCTATTTATAGTTCTTATTTCAGACATTACACAGATCTAAATCTCCCTGGCCACTGGATCAACACCTTTGGAAACAGATTATATGTTTGGTGATGCATAGTTTTCATAGTTACAACTGAAAATTAGTTTATTAAATAGATGCATTATTTACATGCTGACTCATCCACTGATGCCCAAAAACAATAACATAAATTGCCCTTGAGAAAATATTTGGGGACAAAAGAGCCCTCATCTTAGATATGGCCTCATAAAGCACTGTGTTCTCTCATTTTACAGTTTCACACACACACAATTCCCAGCTGGGTGCTGTCCTGGGAGATCGGTGCCAGGGAGAACGGGGAGCCTTCGTTCGATTTCATCTTCTTGGTGAAGCTGCATTGAAAACACGTTGACGAGGGTTCCTCTCCTGGAGCTTATCAAATATTGCTGGTGGAGAGTTCACTTGCTCTAAATATTTCCTCTCCTTGGGTACCCAAGAATACCACGTACTTTGTAATAATAACTGGGATAATGAATGCATACTGTCGTCAGCTCTTACCAGGAGTAATTGGTGTACCTTTCATCTCCTGTCAAGCAGAGTGGTTAGGATTAGGACCAAAACTCAGCTCTCATCTCTCTCATTTCCTGACTCAGACAAAAGGCAAGAAAAGGTGCCTGCTTGTGCTGATAGGCGTCTGATCAAAGCAGCTGAAAGCTGTCAGAAGCCAGCCAGCCTCCACAACCTGACTATTTCTTAATGCAGCTCTGCCTTTGATCTGTTGGCCGTCGAGCTGCAGTTCTATTTATGTAAAAAAATAATAATCAGGATTGTAATTGAACAGAAGAAAGTGCCATTTTCTGTTTGGATGCTGGTTTTGCAGTCTGGTTAAGCTAGGACATGTGGACCAGTTCTGTCCCGTGTGTGTGTGCAGCTCATTCAATAAAATAAAACTACAATCAAATGCCTTTGAACATTCATCAAATAAATTTGGCAGTGAGCTGGAGTCAGAAGGCTGGTAGAAGTAAATTATTCCCCTTGGAAGGTTTAAAAAAAAACCTTAAGTGAAATTGTGACGATGTCGGCATCTATATTATGTCTTCGAGCAGAACCTACCAGTTATAGGTGTATGAAAGGAAAACTTGTCTTGGACTTAAAAGATTGGGGGCCAAATTTCAGGTCTGTCCCTTTCTGGCCATGTGAATTTAGACTCATTACTAACCGCATGTGTGCTTCAACCTTGTCATCTGGTGTCTGGATGGGGTGCATCACTATGTGCTCCGTCCCCGTGAGCATCGGAGTAAAAGCCAACGTGTGTTCTTGTAGGCAAGAGAGGAAGGCTTTGGCCAGAGAGCAAATGCACAAGTATTAATCCCACTTAACCCCTCTCTTTTCCAGGTTCTGAATTTCTAAAATGAGTGTAATCGAATATGACTGAATTAAAGTATGAAAAACATGTATCTCGATGTCTAACACATGGTAAGACACCAATAAATGTTCGGTCTGTTGTTGTGTATGTGACTTAGGCACTGAGGGGTTTTGAATCGATACGCTGTCCCTCAGGGAGGGGCTGCTGTATGTTCCGCGGGACCGACACCCTCTCAGTGAATAGAGCCAAGTGTCTTTCATCTCCATAAGAAAGCTTATTGGATGAGTAAAGGAATCCATAAATGTGAGCAAGGAAATAAGGACATTTCACTTGGAGAACTGGAAGAGTACGGGGATAAGTTCCAGAAAAGCGATATTTCTGTCTTGATTACCATGATTCCCAGCGATGTATCTGCACTCAGCCTTGATATTCAGACACAGATGTACACACTCGCACACTCAACAGTACATGGTGTTTATCCCCATAAAAGTCTCTGGCAACTTCATATCTCACACAAATTGTTTCCCTCATCCTCACAGATGGAATCCTTAATCAGCATCAGTAGGCAATTTTCGGTTGATTCTCCCAGCGAAGTGCTGGAAATTGCTGCATAATTAATTAATTCTCTTTTCCACTCCTCATGAGCCGAAGCATCTATCCGGTGGTGAGAAGTGAAACCGAAAGTACGAGCCCTGTGTGGGGCTGAGGAACTCCATTCCTCTCTTTAGGACAGACGGGGCTCACTGCCTTCATGCCCTCTGCCACAGCCTCCCTTGGGGAGATGGTACCTTCTTCCACACAGCCGCCACGGAGGACAGAGGAAGGGCCCTGAGCTCCTGCCGAAACTCTGCATTACAAACACCTCATAAGTTATCTGTCTCTTGAATTCTTTTTTTTAATTTAATTTTATTATGTTATGTTAATCACCATACATTACATCATTAGTTTTTGATGTAGTGTTCCATGATTCATTGTTTGCGTATAACACCCAGTGCTCCATGCAGTACGTGCCCTCTTTAATACCCATCACTGGGCTAACCCATCCTCCCACCCCCCTCCCCTCTAGAACCCTCAGTTTGTTTCTCAGAGTCCATCGTCTCTCATGGTTCGTCTCCCCCTCCGATTTCCCCCCCTTCATCCTTCCCCTCCTGCTATCTTCTTCTGCTTCTTTTTTTTTTTTTTTTTTTTTTGAGAGAAATTGAGAAACAAGACAAGGGGAAGGGAGGGAAAAATAAAACAAGATGAAACCAGAGAGGGAGACAAACCATAAGAGACTCTTAATCTCAGGAGACAAACTGAGGGTTGCTGGAGTCGGGGTTGGGGTGGGAGGGCTGGGGTAGCTGGGTGATGGACATTGGGGAGGATGTGTGCTATGGTGAGCGCTGTGAATTGTGCAACACTGATCAATCACAGACCTGTAACTCTGAAAAAAATAATACATTATATGTCTCCTGAATTCTTGTGACCGGAGCTCCTGCCCTTTACTTTCGCCCAGTACAATGCCTGGCCCAAATAGATACCGCTAAGTGTCTGGAACTGTTAGCCTAAGTAAATATGTTTCCAAGGCAGTCATTTAAAGAATATAGAGTATGATCTCCAAGAATCAGTACCTTGCACCATACCTAAAACATAGGTAGTATACAATAAATATTTCTTGATAGAGTCAATCATTAATATTCTGAAGTGAAAATTCTCACACAACATTTAAATATATTTTATCATAATTATTTGCGTTTATCCCTTATCGTAGCCTGGAAGCTCTGTTCTCCTAGGTATCAGGGAGCCTGAAACACAGGTCATCCGGTAAGGACTATGCGTTTAAGCAATGTCTGCAGAAAGAATTCAAATATCTATAAAGAGCCACGAATCACTACAGATTCACGTGAGTTGTGGCATAAAGACTCTGGTCAAATATGTTCTTTTAGGGGCAACAGAGCAAGGCTGGGACTTGGAAGGCTCAATTGGGCCCTTTAGTAAACAATCAATGAGCTACTCCAGAAAACCCTTATTACTGGATAATTTCTGTATTTACCTTGGGTGCATTTTCAAGGTATGTGATCAACAGCTACACTCCAGGCTTTTTGAATTTCTGAGATCAATAGGGATTTTTAGGTCAACTCCACTCTCATTTGCACTGCTTTCCCAGGAAACCGAGCTCCACAGACTCCTCCAGGGACCCACAAGCTGGCAGGAGAGCGCTGGGCTGGGTGGTTTTCCGTCTCAGCTCAGACATGTGCCTCTGTGCTGAGCTCCCTCCCCACATTTCCCACAGCGGGATCTCCGAGAAGACTCAGCAGCATGTCTCTTCAAACTTATTTCTGATATGATAGAGAGGAAGAAACTGAACCTTTTAGGGATGATCAGCATAGTGTCATGTGGTCTGAAGTTCTTGGAGGAGCGATGACTATTGACCATGTGTACGTCTGCGTCTGCGTCTACTGTTTGACGGTTACCCTCCATGGACTCTCCGCGAGTCCCAGCTTTCTGCCCACCCTGCGGATTTGGGACTTGCCAGTGACTTTCACATCCTATTGGTTCTGCTTCTCTAGAGAACCCTGACCAGGACAGCTGACCAGTATCCTCCCCGTGTTTTGAGAGTTTTGCACTAATCCTTCCTCTCACATCCACACCACTATGAGCACATGGATGACCCATGTCTTCCCTAAGACTTGGTCATTGGTCCCTGAGAGAAGGAGGTGGGGAAGAGGTTTCTCTGGTCCCTGAGTTATTGGGTTTTAAGGTCAGAGTTTAGGAGCACTACTTGAAGCAATACTTTCTGGCTGCCTGGAAAGAGCAGAATGCAGTAAGAAAGAATGAGCAAAACACACCCAGAAAACAAAGTTAAGAAATGAATGGAGATAAATCTTTAGAATTCATGGTTCCAACAGGTTTAAAGACAGATTGTCATTCTATATTTCCCGGTTATATGAGACACACACTTCCCTCTCTTGTTTAAGTTTATTTAGGTTACATTTCTGGAATTTGTAAATGACAAAATGGTGTTAAAAGAGTTTTTTAAAAAGAGAGATCTTCTCTGAAAATTAAGAAAGAAGGAAAGGGGAATTTGGGGATTACAATTGGCTTTCAAAGTTGCATGCATGGATAAACCTCGGCATTCAATGTCTAATAGAGAGAGAGAGGGAGAGAGGAAGAGAGAGAAACACACAAAGAGAAAGACGGAGAGGGAGAGAGGGGGGAGAGAGAGAGAGGAGAGACACACAGAGAGGGAAAGACACACAGAGAGAGGGAGAGGGGGATGGAGAGAGAGAGGGAGAAAGAGAAAAAAGCACTGGCTAGCATATAGAGAGAAAGAAGATGAAAGTCTACACCAGAACTTTTGGCAATTTTTTTTATGGGATAAAAAAGGAAAAAAAAAAATAGAACAACCTTTCTCCAAAATAAGCAGAAATAATTCACACATGAAATGGTGAACACCACAAGATACAAGAGAGTTGAATGCGATGCCAACCAAGGACCAAGATGCTGTAAGTAATTAATTTAAAGCAGCTAAAGAAATTAAGGGGAAAGGAAGCACCTGTGTTTTGATGCTTAAGACATCCATGTGCCATTTTTTACAGAGCATAGTTTCAGTGGACAGTGGGGCCAGAGCCCAGATTGCTAGGAGTTAATGAATGACAGGAAGTGGTAGCTGTCAGATGTTTGTTTTAAGCCTTTGGTGGTGAGTAAATTCAGATGTTAGAGAAAAACAAACAAACAACTCCAGCAGGAGAGGATCAAGTTAAGGCTTTGGTGAGAACAGGAATGCCTAGGTAGCAAGGTTTGGAACACAGAGGGAGGGAGAGGCCCGAGGGCTCAGCTGAGGAATGAATCTTGAGGGGAGTAAGAGCATCCTCTAAGGCAAGAGTGAAGTGTGAGGGGGACTGAGGACACAGAGACACTCCAAGAACAATCTGAGCAGATGTCAGCACCATTCTCTCGGCCCCGAGTACGTCCCACCATGTTCAAGTCCTGTGAGCACCCTGTGAGCACACTGGAAACAATCGTCCAGAAAGGGCTGATCCGGGGATCCCCACGTCCTGGTGATGGCAGAGCCACACCCCTCCTCTGTGCCACACAGAACACCCTCTGTCAGGATCACATTCCCTAGAAACAGCCTGTAACAGAGCGGGGTACTGTCACCTGACAAACCATTAGTGAATCACGTGGAAGAGAAGAGTCCAGGCAACTTACCTCTTCCCACCTTTTGCTGGAAACAACATGGAAATGGGAGGGGAGTCAAGGGACCCTAAACCATGTGAAGGCATTTTATCTCTGCATTTCTGATGTTGAGATTTCTCTTGAAACAAAAATGGACTTTCACTTCGTTTGCTGGCAGCAACAAAATAAATATGGGCTCATGTTAATACTTCGAGGATGAAAAGAACAACAACAGCAAAGCCCCAATTCAAGTTCCACTAGACTTGATTATTGAAAGTCATCCATGTAAATAGAGGAGTGTTCAAAATCAATAGAACTGATGAATTGGTATAGTCAGATAAAGACCTACTAAAACACAATCAGATCATGTAGGCTCTGTGCAAGAGCGCAAGATCTGTGTCCAGATGATGCAGTAATAACATTTCAGAAAAATATATCCTTATGACAAAAATAAGCAAGCAAAAAGGGCATGGGCTCCTGAGATCTCTAACTTAGAGGAGGGTCTGAGTGGGGTGAAAAGAACATTTAAAATTCCTACCATATGACCCAGGAGCAAGAACAGTGATGCCCTCAACCACAAAAGCAAAATTATATACAGTCCATTTTGTTCACACCACTTAATCCTTTGCTTCTCATGAAAAGAACATCCAAAGTTATTCTCTTTGAAAGAGCAGACGGCAATTTGAACTGTCTATTGGAAAACAATTTCCTCAGGAAACGTCTAAGATGATGGTGAAGACGTTGGCTGTTGGGAGAGGTTTTGGCTGGTGGGCACCATGAACTTAACACCTCTTTAAAGTTCACAATAGGTTTAACTAAATGATTCTCAGCATGTCTGTTGATGCTAGAAAACATTTTTTTCCTTTTTCAGGACGAGTCAATCTATGATTTAATGGTTTCAGATTCCTACTTCCCATAAAGACACAGGACACACAGATGGTTCACCACGTATTCTCGATCTCTCTTCTCTTCAGCTCTTCAAAACAGTTAAACTGAACACAGAGAAAATAACTCACTCTTAGCCTCTTTGTTGGAAAACAACAATAAAGCTAGTGAAGGAGTCACATCTTTCAAAGCCATAATTACCTATACTTAACTGATACAAATGTCTCCCAGTACTAAATGATTCTTGTTCCACAAAAAGTCTCATTCAGCTTTTGCGAAATCCTCTTGACCATTAGCTCCCAACCCACCCCACCATACTTCCCTGCCACCAACTCAAACATCTGGAAGAAAGAAGGTGTTGACCTCTTTGTCATGGCAGCTGGAACTTCCAATGAAAACAACAAGTATTTCAACCAGTAGAGAAAGTCGCCAACTGGTTTCAGCACATCCATAACATAAACGTATCTGTCAGGATGAAAATCTAGAGTGTCAAAATCTCTTACTCAAAGTAGTCACTTTAACTCATTCAAACTGGTGACAGGAGAAAGTGTATCATAATGGAAAGTACTCTAAGCTTAGAGCCAGAGAGATTAAGTTTCAAATCTAAGATCAACATCCCCATGTTCTTTGTGCCTGATGGGGACCCAGTGACTTAAAATTGCTGAGCCACTGTTTTCTCATCTATTAAATGGAGTTAATGACATTTTTAATATGGACTCAATAGAGCAGGTAGTCCAGAAAAGGTTGCTAATACACAGAGAAAATGGAACTCAGCATTCTTAAAGTAGTTACATAATTATTGTGATTCCAAAATGAATTGAAAGGTATTTACCATAGATATGTGGTCCCTTTGAAAACATCTCACAGTGAATGCTAATATATTCAGCAGACAGGCAAACTTGTTATACAAAAAAGAATGAGCGCACCATTGAGATACTTTTGCCTATTTAATATTTATTTTTGTGGAGTGCCTATGGAGGCTGCTTGGAAAACAAGACAGCATACAGAATGGGAAGGCTGGGCGGGAGCAGAGAGGATTCTTGTGGTGCCTCATTTTGTGGTGAAACGGGGCACCCAGGAGCAGCCAGAGAGAATTAGAATTGGAAACAGGAATCTCTCCGTTCGGTTCTGCTGTTCAATATCTGTGTGGCTGCAGCCAAGCTCTTACCTTTCCTGAGCTCACTTAGAGTTACCTGTCTGTGTGGACTAAGTTGTGATGAAAATGGTTTCCCCAGGAGGTCTCTAACAAGATGGTTAGGAAGCTTGCCATCTCTGAGGGAAGACCAAACAGCCAACAAGCAGTGGCTGGGGGACCACCATGAACTTCGAACACCATTTTTTTCCCTGAGATGTTCATAGTTCTGTAATGTTCATTTGAGTGGATTTACATAACCTGCAGCAAGGATATCAGGGATGGAAATGGACAGAAATAATGTCAAGATCAGAGAGGACCCTAACAGTGAGCATCTAATGCCCGCTCACAAGCTGAGCCTCCATCACTGGCACAGGCATGGAGCTGGCCCAAGGAGGGAGCAGGGACGCAAGAAATGGTCAAGTCAATGGGATTCTTCATAGAGTGCTGGGTGGTCCAGCCCTTACCTTCATAGTCATTCAATAAACACTTACTTCTGGAATATTTTCTATGTTTTAGACCTTGTCCTAGGCACTGGGGATGTAGCAGTGAGCAACACAGAAGAGATCATAGTGCAGAGATAGTTTACAATCTCTTGGGAAACAAAGGAAAATAAATGGCATACAGTTATGAAAGTAGGGTTTTTTTTTCTCTAGTATACATTTTTATTGCCATTCTACACTTATTTGAAAGCTTGGGGAATTCAGAAGTTTGGGAGACTTTTTTTGTGTTGAACCTTGAGCTCCCACCCTCCCTCCACCTCTTTGAGCTTCTGAACTCAAGGGATAATTTGTATACAATTTAGATCCATCCACTGACCCAGGGACAAACTTAGTGTCTAATATATAGTAGGGACACCACACACATTTACAAAATCCCAATTTGTAAATGCCATCATTGTTAAGAGTCATAATATTAATGGCATAACTTCACAGTCCCATGACATAGTTCCCTATTCATATTTTTTCTAATCCTCATAGATATCCAGCAGTGTAAATATTATTTTCCAGTTAAACATCTCAGGCAACTAAGGAGATGGAAATTAAGCATCATGAATTAAATAACTTGCCTTAGTAGCAGCGGACCTGGGGTTTGGAGCTTGGGTTGATCTTTCCTTAAAGTTATGCTCTTCCATGTCATTCTTTCTGATTCTGGCTATCTGCAATGTGACCTTTTACATTTATTCCTTGCTCCTGTCCAGCTGCTGTCCACCCCAGCAGGGTGAGTGGCCTGGGTCCCTTGTCCATTGGCTTCTGGTTGCATCTGCTCATTGAGGAAGAGGCAGGAGAAAGGAAAAAGAATGAGTTCTTAATATTTTGTCCCCCAGCTCTCCCTCTTCAGGGTCCTCGTGCAAGCTTCTCTCCTCCTAAAACTCCAAACTTGACCAGGTGCTTACTCCTCTGAGGCTTGATTGCTGGCTGCTGGCAGCCACCTGCCCTTCTCCCTCGAGGTTCATAGCCTTACAGGGTTATTAGCATCAGGAACTCCAGCATCCCTTGTGGATCCCTACCTCTTACCACCCATTTGTAACTACCCAGTTTCACTGTGCCATCTATTTTTCTAAGACATGACTCATAGGTGAAGGCCCAAGTCATGCAAAATTAATGTCAGGTTGAATTTTCCTGAAACTCTCTTAGAATGGACACCCTAAAATTCTACAAAACTTTACCTCCACCCAAACCCAGGACCCACAAGTTCTATCTTGAACCCACTGTTTCTTTGATCTACCTACCCATTCTCTTTTTCCACATGCTTCCCTACTATAATCTCTCTCTCACATCTAACATATGTACACACACACAAACATCTAACGTATGCACACACACGTGCACACACACACGTACATCTTACATATGCACACACATATAAATGCACATATCTGTGTTGCTTACATAATAGCTCCCAGCATTGGTTTTCTCCAGAGACAAGTGCAGTCAATTCAGTAGTTTAATTATTTCAGAATTATTTTGTGTGATATAATTTTAATATCACTTTGATTAGTTTTATTTTTACTTTTTTTTTGAGAATAGCTCATAAAAGTATATAAACTACACTAGGGGAAAAAGTCCCGGATTATTATCTCAGTTGCCAAATTTATATATGTATTTCCATAACCAATAAAGTGCTATCGACATATTCGGAATAGTATTTTCGTTCTTGAGCTGTTTATCACGACCAACCTAGAGTTCAGAAAAATCTTTCCTATATTTGATGTTTATGATAATCGTGTGAAGAAGGTATCATCATAACCCCTGTCTGTAGTGAAGTCACTAGAGCTCAAAGAATTTACATGACTTGCTTGAGAATGCACAGCCAAGGATTCAGGAGTCAGGACTTGAACCCAGGTCTGATTACCTGTCCCTCTCTCTTTCCATTGCACATTGCTCAGTGATACCAGGGCAAGGAATTTTTGATTTTCTAATATAAGACTCACTCATTTGTTTCAATGTGCTGTCATGTCAAGGTGACTGCTGTTTATGTATGGGCTGGAAATCTTTCTTTTCATTGTATGTACTCTTCCAGAAAATGAGAGGAAATGTCGTGCCAAACAAGGCTGTAAAGCAAATGATGGTGTTTGGAAGGGAGGGACCATCCAAATCTATATTGGTTGATTTTAAATGAGGTAGTCCAAGGCCCACAGAAAGACTCCACCCTTGGCCAGAAATCTTGTAATAAACAGAGGCTGGATAAAATGGGATCAAGGAAATATGTGCACTCATTTCCAAGGTTTGGGTTTTTGGCATTGATGAGGAGCAAGAGTTAAGTCTGTGTAGGTAATCACAGATTCCCAGCTCAGCTAGGATTCCCTTCAAAACCTTTAAACCTTTTTTCCATTCCCACCTGTGAAGAAATGATAAACATTCATCACTAGGGAGGATTTTAAAATATATTTAATTAACATTTGGAAAGAATGGTATAATCCCCAAAGCAGTATATTTTACAGCTGGAAAGTAATCATCAAGATTAATAAGTAAGTGAAGGTTCTAGCTTGAAACCAAGGTTTCAGGACTAGCTACCTTACCGAAAGAAAGTGGTTTTGATTGGGTTTGTACAATAAACTCACATGTATATATACAAATAAAGTCTATTAAGAGAAACTGTTTTCTTCTATTCTATCCCTTCTTCCTTTGACAGTTTATGCAAAGTATACTTTCTTCATGAAAACTGGTGGTCTCCAGCCAACTAAATATTTCTAGGTGGTATCCAAAACAACAGCAAGTTAGCAAAGGTAAAATTTAAGAGAATCTGCAGGGCACCTGGGTGGCTCAGTCATTAAGCATCTGCCTTCGGCTCAGGTCATGATCCCAGGGTCCTGGGATCGAGCCCCACATCGGGCTCCCTGCTCGGTGGGAGGCCTGCTTCTCCCTCTCATACTCTCCCTGCTTGTGTTCCCTTTCTCGCTGTCTCTCTCTCTCTGTCAAAATAAATAAATAAAATCTTTAAAAAAAAATTAAGAGAATCTGATTTTTTCAACCAAGTAATGGCAATGTCTGTCTTGCAGAAAAATTTTATGGGCATAAGCCTATGTGCTCATCTTCTTCTGGAAATTCTTCTCCCACACATCAGTCATCCCTCTATGCAATAAGTCGTGTGCTTTGGCAATTCAAACACTCTGCCCTACTCCTAGGACTTTTCATAGTAAAACTCCCGTCTCAGTCCTTCAGGCTGCTCTATGAAAATACCATAGCCTGGGTGGCTTATAAACAATAGACATTTATTTCTCACAATCCTGAAAGTTGCAAGTAGATCAAGCCTCCTACAGATTGTGTCTGGTGTGGGTGCATGTCCTTGTTCATGGACATTCACCTCTACACTGTGTGTTCACACAGTACAAGGGGTGATGGAATTTTGTGGGGTCTTTGTTACAAGGGCACCAATCCCCCTTCAAGAGGGCTCCACCCCCATGACCTAATCACCTCTCAAAGGCCCCATCTCCTAATACCATCACATTGAGGGTTAGGATTTCAACATCTGAATTGGGGGGAAAACAAACATTCAGCATGTGGTACACCCCAACATTTTGTGTGATCTTGAAGACATCCCCTCTCTGGTCCTCAGTTTTCTTCTCTATAAAACATGGACCTTTCATGGAATTAATTATATGCATCTTCTAGCTTGGACTTTGTACAAGAACAGGAACTTTCCTCATCTCCTCCACCTCCTACCCTCTGGTCTCTCCCCAGCCCTTGCCTTCTGCCATATTCAAGCCAGTGAGACTACTTGTCCAAGTTCATATAAATGGAACATATCCGAGCCAGGATTCCATTCCAGCTGGATGTGACTCTTCACTGACTATCCTGAAATAAACCTGCTACTGTACACTGCACACGTGAACTAATAGAGACTTTCAGAAACTCATCTGCCTACACATCTTTATTTCACAGATGTATTTTCAAGACAACATCTCAATTACAGATCCAGTTCTATCTTGTTTCCGGGTCTAGAGTGCTTGGCAATAATTGGTATTATAAGTTCACTCTATGATACCCAAAAATCCTATGCTGCCTCAGCATCATCAAAACAAATATATTTTGCCTTAGGGCACTTTGAAATTAGTATATATGGTTGGTTTTTCCTTCTTTGGAGTTATATCAGATATAGGCTACCTGATAATATTTACTTAACCTGACAACAAGCTTTCTAAGAGGCCACTGAATGCAATTCAATGACATAAGAAGTAATATGAAGTTAATGGAATGACTGACACCAGGTAGATTGAAATGGCTTACTCATACATTGAAGATTTTGCTTCCTCCTAACTTCTCTAGAGGACATCAATCTGCTTGGGTCTTCCCAGTATCCCTCCTTCCTTCTTTTGGTAAGAGCCCTTGGTTCACTCTCTGGGAAACGAGCCATGCTCGTTGGCAAGGATTTTGGTGACCCCTGGAAGTTGAGTTTACTAATGCCAGCCCTGGTCGAGGAAATAGTATGACTCTTGAGCACCAAATCAAGTAGTACTGGGACATGGAAGACTGGGGCATGGGAATAGTGATAACAGACAAATATGTAAAGTTAAATGGTCCTGGGGAAGGCATCCAATGAGTCTGTCTATTATTTTCTACCAACCAGATCCCTGGATTATCCTGGACTCCATATTCCTTAGGCTCTGCATTTCCTTCACTTCTGTAACCTCTTTCATAGTCTTCCAGTAATTCTGTTTTGTTTTGTTATTTGATTTTTCTTTGCAAGTTAAGGGAGAATTCATTTCTATTAGTTGCATCCAAAAAAAAAGTGTTACCTCTTCATTTATTTAGCACATAATTTCCTGAACAGAGAGCATGCACACAATGAATTTCAGACCCATGTTACCTAGGTGACGATAAATTCCAAAATCACTGACTGAAGTAACCTCTTCCTACATGAAAAGAAAAAGGACAACTCAGATATCATGCAACATCCCAGGGAGCCTATTCTGCATTGGTGCCCAAATATGAGGAAGGGTTACATATAAATTTTGGTGTGGGATAAATGTAAAACATCTCCTTTCTGAATTAGGGAGGAGAAAAATGTTGCCTTTTTTTTTGCCATCAGAGGCAGCCAAATTTTCAGCCCTTCTGCCATTCCCATCCAAAACACCAGAGGTCATTCCCACAGGATGCCATGTTTCTACTTCATGGTAAGCACTTCATGAAAAGGAAATGGTGAAAATCTTAAGGAAAGAAAGACAGACCTCAAAGAGCCAAAAGCCATGTTTGGCCTTGAAGATGCTGAGGTCTGTCAGATGATGATTTGGAGGAAGGAGTCCACTCATGAGGACTCATCCATGAGATGCCGTGTGTGTTTGACCCAGAGTCATGCATCCTCATGCATCTCCTGGTGCTCCCTTTTAAAGCTGGAATTGAAGTTCTCACGAGGGAGGGGTGGTAAGTGCCTGTAAGCATGCTTGTAAGCCACTTAGGTTAAAACTATAGAAATGCACACTGCTCTTGCAGTGAAAATCCCCAAAATATGATCCAGGCTCTATCCCCAAAGTCTAGATCCCTGGGAATTTGAGTAGAATGGTTCAAAATAAACTAATGGGATATTTTCTGTTAAGAAATTGTAAAGACAGTATTTGTTGGACACTAAGCATCCATAAGCCAAAATAAGACAGAGGGTATCTCCTGGTGTTATAAAGACCACAAATCAACTTTCTGCCTCAACTCTCTCCTCTTAGCACATTAACCTTTGCTATCTGGAGAAATTACTAGATTTACAAATCTAGTTGCTAAAGAAATAGCCTTGTAAGTATGTATTCATGGTACAAAAATTCCCTGGGGGCATTGGCAAGAGTTTGGGGAGTTTAGTTGGATGGAGGGGGTTCAGATTTCATTATATGCAGATGTTACAAAGTTGAATGAAGCACACACTGGATGCCATTTGGGGGTTTGCAGACATAACATGTTTCTAACCATGTTCAGGGTTTTGTTCTGTTTTATTGTTTATATGTTGCTTGCCTTGGAGAAAAGATATGCATCAAAATAGATTTTTGTTGTTTCACTTAGTAAATTTAGCCATTTTAATTGTACTGATAAATCAGATTTTAGGAGAAATTTATAAGCAATCACGCTGCCAAACAAGGAATCCCTCTACTAATTATTACTTACTTTGCTTATTTATTTATTTATTTATTCAACCAATATTTATTGAGCACACACTCTTGGCTCTGGGGCTATGGTGGTAAACTGGGTCCCTAACCTGCTGACATCCAATTTCTGATGAAGAGAGACCCAAACCAGTAGCAAACGATAGCACCAACAACGTGTGTGTGTGTGCGTGTGTGTGTGCGTGCGTGTGCGTGTGTGTGTGTGTGCGTGTGTGTGTGTGTTGCAACAGCACATATATACATAGCTATACAACATGTTTCAAAAATTTGAGTTTTTTTAATGAATCACATGGTGATACCACCACCAAGAGTTTCTCACTGATCTCTCAAGCTTATGACAACTCCAAGCCCTAAGTAACCATGTGTATTTAAACTTGTGCTCACTCTAACGATGAATAACTGAGTCAGCTGTTCACGGCACTGAAAGTGCCTTTTCTTCTGTTAGGTGGATGGTTGTTAGGGTCAGAGGCAGTGTGGGAACATGCAAGTCCTTCCACGAATCTGCTCATTGTAGTAACCACTATGATTTGCAGCAGTGACTTAGTAGCCATCATGTGGACATCCTAAGAGTTGATCTTAATGGTGAACAGTGGTCCGACTGTCAGAACACATTTTAAATGATTTTGACCCTAAAGAGTGTGCGCACCAAAAATGAAGGTTATTTTAAGCATAATACTACACCCTGGGTTAAGTTGCCGTTTGATCTGGAAGAAAAACTGTTCTGTTTATCTTTGCTTCTGTCTCAAAAACGTGGATGGCTCAGTGTATTACATTCATAGTAACATCTTGCATTTATTTAACATCTTAGCTCCCTAGCCAAGGATTTAGGAATTAGTCTATGCATTTTTCCAATTAAAGTTCTTTTGAAAATATTTTATTAAATAAGATGTCTTTGTTTTTAATATCTCTTGGTCACACATGACTTCAATACCATCTTACAGTTAAAGGAAAAATAAGGACTTTACATGTGTGCAAACATTCTACTCTGTCACTTATTTGATGGGAGATTTAGAGTTTTGAGATAGAGCTGAGAGTACCAAAATGCTGGGTCTCAATCAAGGCTGTTTGTGCCCTTCACATGCACTCACAGATGGAAGTAACCTAGACATTTTTAATAATGATAAGGTCATCTAAGAGGCTATTAAACAAATTCACTGTGTACAGACTGGGAGGGGGGTTTGTGGTACACAAATCATTAATGCAGCCTTCAGACTGTTGAGCCACCTTCCCCGAGTCCCACACAGAACATCACAGCACTTCTTGCTTAAGACACATCACTGCTCCCTAAAACCCCAACCTCTATGCCCATGAGCCAATGAACTACACGCCACCCCTTTTCATATTTGACTTGTTCACTACTCTTTCTGGCTTCTCTTTTCCAAGGATGTCTATCCCCTGTTCCATTTTCCCTGGGGAACCCTATTCATCTTTAATGACCAAATCCAACTGACCTATTTTTGCTATTTCTTCTCTGACTCACAGCAAAACATATATACTCACTTAACTGTGCCCCAGTGCACAGTTCTTTATATGGATGGTAACATGATAATGTGAAACCAACACCTAAGTGGCACCCATTGATCTTTGTTATATTAATAAAGAGCTTACAGATTAGTTTGCGAAGTCAACTGAATTCATGAGGCAAGCGGGAAACAGCATGAAGTGGAAATGACCTCCCCACAGGGCATGAGGAAGACCTGCTTCACCATCTAGAGTTGCAGCAAACTTCTTCTGTAAGGGCCAGATATAAATACTGTAGGCTGTGTGGACCGTGTGGCAACTGTTCCAACTGCACAGTGCTATTGTTGTAGCATGAAAGTAGGCCTAGACAAATTGTAAATGAATGAGTGTGGTGGTGTTCTAATAAAACTTTATTTACAACAACAATAGGTGACACACCAGATTTGGCTTGTGAGTTTTAGTTGGATGACTCCTTTGCAGCAAGGAGTATTGAAGAGAAAAGTTGTAGCCTCAATATAACTATTAAAGAAAATCTAAGACTCTCTTATGAAATTCATCTGATCTTGTTGACACAGTACTTTGTCTTGCAAGGGGTAAAAATAGATAGAAGCAAATTTAGGAAAATGAATATATCAGAACTCTAGCATGAGTGGACTTGCCTGTCCCTGGAGGCAATAAAAGTCCACAGGATGATCTGATTTATTGTCTGTGTTTTATCAATTACTAGCCATGTGGACCTTGGACAAAGCATCTAACCTTTCTAAACTGTGTTTTCTTATCTGTAAAATGGGAATATTAATGAGTATTTCAAGTCTTGCCTGTGAGGATTTTTGAGATCGTATGTGTAAAGTGCTGACAGGTGGTAGGCATTCACGCATACTATGTTTCTTGTGGCTTTCCCGGCAGACTCATAGGGAATGGTAAGCTCTGCTGTAAGTGAAGACCTCTCAGAATCAAATGTGGACATGAATTCTAGGCAACCAATCTTCTCAGGTAGAACTCAATATGAATAATGTACAAATATTTATTCCTTTATTTTTTTTCTTTTGAAAGCAGATTTTCACAAAGTAAGGTGACAAAGAATGGAAGAATCTGAAGGGACCCCAAAGACATATTTTGCTCTTTTGAGAGTGCTGTCCGAAGCTAGTTCCATTGACAGGCACAGGAGGAATCTGGGCATTTAGATAATTATTTTTTCCTCCAGGTAAGTTCTTCCAGGTTCAGCAGAAACCATCTGCTTTCTACCATCAAACAACTGACCCAATCAGTTAACAAACGTGTAGCCATGTACCCAAGACAATGGAAATCACATCTGCTAGCTGAAGCCGCTGCGGATGGCATAACCAGATTAACCCTAGATTTAGGAAATGTCTAGTATGCACCATGCATTCCAATAGGCAGAAAGATGACAGAGATGAACAAAACATACTTTTCCTTGGAAAAGCAACAGCTTAGTAGCCAAGACTGATAATGAAGCCAATAGTGACAAAGGAGCTTTATAAATGTTAAAATAAGTAATAAAACTCTTCCAACATTTTTCCTCAAAGGAAGAGCACTGATTTAGAAATTAAATTCTGCTATTTACTACATTGTAACATTTCAGACTAAATTGTGTACTTTGAGTTACTTCACCTGAAAATGAAAGTATTATGGTTTTGCTTACTTATATCTCTTAAGTCTTTGAATAAGAAATGTATATAATTTAAATAAAGAAAATAGTATGTATTTAAGAGAATTGCAGTAAAAACCAAATGTTAAAATATTTATATAAAAGATCTTAAAATTCTGAGGTATTAGACAGGTGAGTTTTTATCATTATCTCAATCAGCATTTAGATTTGTCAACCCTTTACCCACCCAAAATTATTTTTTATTTTATTTATACCACATTGGTGTACACCTATCAGTTGGTTATATCATGTTAACTAAAATAAAAGTATTCCATAGGATTTTTGAAACTTAACAGTTCACCCAACTCTCTCTCCTGATTCTTGAATGTATTCATTGAAAAAGATATTTCTAGGACACAGAAAAGCTTATTTTGACTCAATCAGCCAACTCTGACCTTACCAATTTTTGTTTTCTTTTTACTTAATAAAAATGAATTTTAATATGAAATATCTTAGAAAAAATATTCTTTTTATTTGGAAAATAATTTTATCTCAACATCTCTTTTTATCTGAATACAGGTCCTCTTGACATTGATTGTGTTAATATCTGCTTTGACATGAGTATACAACTGTCCACACCTTAATCGGAATTTTCCAGTACAATCATATTTTCTACTTTGATTATATTTTATGCACAGTTTATTCTATCACCACGCCTGGAGAGCAATGTGACCCTGTTTATCTCCAATTTTTAGGCTAGGAAAATCTGCTGTGTATCAATCACTTTTCCTTGAGAGAGTTCATTGATATTCAACATCTTCATCCTCTTCTTTTTCAAATAGCATCAAGTACTCATTTTCTCTTTTGTATATGCGCACCCTGAGCATGGTGACACCAAATCCAGAGAATAGTAATGATGGAGCTATAGGGTAGTCCTAGGAAAGGAAAGTCTGGCAATTAGAGTATTGATGTCAGAGCAGAGCTTGAATTTTTAATTCACAAAATCATCCTCATTCATTATAATTATACAGCTCGTCACACATGCATTCAATAATCACTGGTACTGCAACAAAGCCTATGAACTCGATACAAAATGTTCTTCTATTGTCAGTGCATTTAATTAGGAGTGGTCTCACACATGATGGAAGAGAGGTTGTAAGTGGTAGAAAAGCCACAGTCAGAGGAATGAAACAAGGAGGCCATCATATCATTCCACTTGAATGGGTCAGCAGCCCCTGATGTTTATAAAGAGTCCTTGGCCCCTTGCCTTTGTAAGTTGCATGTTCATTTCTCAGGTTCATATTTCAAAATGGCATCACGGTCACTGGGTAAGGAAGCTGATGTTGGACGTCCGCAGCACCGTCGGTGGTCTGATCTCACTCAGCGTTGGCCTCTTAAACTAGCAAAAAATAAATAAAATAAAACACACATTGTTAGGTGTTCCACACTGAGAGGGAAGTCTCTGAGAAGGACCAGGATGTTTTATTTTACGATGTATTGGTTTTCTGGTTTGTGTGTCTTGGAGTCCACACCCTCACTGTATTCATCTCCCTTCCACGAAATGGGAAAAGTATGTAAATTCAGCCGGAACTGACTGTCTCCTTCTCCATGATCATGAATAACTTCTCTCAAAGAATGACCATATTGGCATTTACTCCCTACTCTGAACATGCTTTTCCTTGGCCTGTCCTGCAGAATTTGCACTACAGAATTCATTGTTGTTTTCCCTGGGAAAGGTTCTGTGTCCCCTTAGAAGGATTTCAGAAAGAAGTGAGGCACTAGACTAAGATGAGGGTATTATTGTGATTTGGGGGAGATTCTAAGAACTCAGTCGCATCACTTGGAGACCTTCTGGGCTTATAGGGGCCACCCCTTTTCTACTGCTATTCCTGATTCTTGGAAATAGTTCCTTACAAACTGTAGCATTTCAGTGATTTTTACTTTTATTTTAATCCCAAGTTAATTTAAGCCTAAAATCTCTCCAGAGTAATGGAAGAAGTGTTTTTGGTTTTTAAATCATCCCTATTAGGTGTCCCCTACATTGAAAGTTCCATTAAGGCAGCCACATATGCTCAGTCTATTGATAAGAACTTCTGAATGCTGTCCATGAAAAGTCCTTTTAGACACTAAATTATGACAGTTTTCAGAAAGAAGGAAAAAACATGCTATCCTGTGAGCACAGGTGTATTCACACACACCAGAAAATTGAAATCCAATTCAGAAGGCAATATTGGAAACAATTTGAGCCTGGATCCAATCTGGCCAGAGCTGAAATAGCACAAGAAATGACTTTGAAGATGATTCTGCCATTTTTTCAGTTCATTCTATATAACTGGAGCCATCAATATGGAATGAACTGGAAAACTCGCATTAAACTCCTGCTTATGTCATTTCAGCCAGACCAGAGGCTGACGGTTACTTCCAGTGATCCTATTTAAGTAAAATGTTACTCAATGAAGTGAAAAAATTAAGAGGCAAAATTAAAAATGTGTGTGCTCATAAAAACGCAATTACAAAAAACTCACAAGTGTACATGTCTTCTTAAACTTATGATGAGTTTACATCCCGATAAACCCATCGCAATTAAAAATATCATTAAGTTGAAAATATACCTGATCCATCCAATATAGCAGACATTGTAGCCTAGCCTACCTTAAATGTGCTCAGAACACCGACATCAGCCTACAGTTGGCAGAAGCATCTAACGCAAGCCTGTTTTATAATTGGGTCAAGGGTCTCATGTAAGCAAGTGAATGCCCTACTGGAGGTGAAAGCAGACTGGTAGTCAGTGTATCGGGAGCTCGAGCCGCTGCCCAGCATCATGGAAGAGGATCATCCCACATATTGTTACCCCAGGAAAAGATACAAATTCAAAATTCTAAGTACACTTTCCCCTGAATGTATATATCGCTGTGCACCACGGTAAAGTTGAAAAATCTAAGTCAAATAGTCTGAAGTCAGGGACGGTCTGTAGTTATTTTAAGTAATAAATAGAAATCCCTGAATCAGACACAGCATATGTCTCAGTGTCTCATACTGTTCAAGCTGTACTTTGATTATATAAAAATACATTGTTTTCTACAGTAAGTTCATTCCTAAAAAGGTGTCATTCTCGTTGTTTCGGATACTGATTTTTCACAAAACAGAATTGTGTGATGCATGCATTATATGAGAATTGAGTAAAGGAAGCATCTTTCTGGCATATAAATAATCAAGTCCTGAGACTTTGCTTTTTAATTCTTACTTCCATAAAGCCATTAAACGGTCTCTGAGAGTGGCCAGTATTTTTGGTAAGTTGCCTAGATAGAGTTGTCGGCACTGGCCCTCCCCTCGCTGTGTGTGGCTCCTTGAGCCTCAGCTTCCCCTGAAAACCAGAGAGCAAGGGACAGACTCCGAAGTGACTGCTGGGGATGGAGGCAGAGTCCTTTGTGTTTCCTGCTCACGAGTAACCTTATAATGAGGGTTTGTTTCCCTGGGCCAGCTGAGTTTACCTCTGCTGTCCAAATTTTTCACTCTGTGAAACAGCCCAGTTGTGACAAGAAATTACCTGCGACAAGAAATCCTTGACTGAGCCTTTCTGATGCCCCAGACTGTGGACCTACCTGCCCGACTTTCATCTGCATCATGCTTCATTCTGCCTGTCTCAGCTGACACCTGATGTGAATTAGTGCTCTTATGGTTCCAAAAGCAGTCATGAGAGTTTATTTGAATAAAGAGAGGATCCATTTTTATATCCTCCTCCATTAATTACACATGAACAGAATGTTATTGTCAAGAACGGATAGAAACTAATGGTACCTCGGGATAAGTTTTGGTGTTTTAATTTGTATTTCTTTGTTGTTTTATTTTTTGTTTTAGCTTTACACATATTACCTCCTCCCTTTCTGATACTTCATATTCTTGTTGTCTAAACACTCAATTTATGGAATTTAAAGAGAATTGATTTATGAGCAGTGAGCCCAGAATGAGTAGTCTAGAAGAACTTAAATACATGCAAAAGTTAATCATCATCTTAAGAAACATGGATAAAATTGATCTTGGCAAAAGAAAAGAGACATAAACAGAGCAAGGAGCATGGCTCACAGGTGTGTGCACAGAATGTCCAGGGATTCAGAGAATATCAAGATGGTGAGGTCTAGGACCCTGGTGGCAGGATTCCTCAGCAGAAGCACCTTCCATATGGGTTGTTCCTAAAATAGGCTTTTTCAAACAAGGCTTGGAAACCTAGGAATTTGGATCTCAGTGTAGGTTTTATACTGATCTCTGATAATCTTTAACTGATGAGATAAAATTTAATACCTTAGTCTCCCCTAAAACACACCTACAAGGTGGTGGTTTGGCTGTTCCTTGATCAGTTCTAACGAGGGGAATCTATTTCTCCCTGCAGAAGACTTGTGAGTACTGGTAGCATGAAAACTCCCCTTCCTCCTCTAATAATGTGGACATCATCCAATAAGAACAGCTGAGGTTCTCAGCTCCCGTGATTCATTTGGCTCATGTTAAGGTCAATGGTTTCACTGTGACTTGCCTTCCTGATGAGAAATTTTCCTAATGTCTTCCGACTCTGCTAGACTACCAACCCATTACCTTGTCTTCTGCTTTTAAAATAAGAATTGTTCAATATATCCATCTCTTAACAGTTCTCCTTTGTTGCTGACCTCCAATTCTTTGTTGAGATCTTATGAAGAGTGTGGATTTCATTGGTTTGTTCCTGAGTGAATGCTGTGCCCAGTCCAGCCTGGCCTGGGGGCGATGGTCCTCAGAGCGCCACGTCAAGAAACCTGGAGTTAATTGAGCTAGGATGGAACACGGTGTCTCGTATTTTCAAAGTTCCCACGTGATTTTAAAATTCTACAGTGACTATAATCCACTGCCCTGATGGGACTTCCTTGTTACAATTCTTGCAAAATACACTCTAGCCTTGTAGACATAAACAGAATTCCAATAACTTATATATGTAGACCCCACACTGGAAACACAGAATGATCTTTCCTATTCCACATGATAGACATTACCATGTCCCATTTGATTTTTACCTTCTAAGTTAACATCTCCTGTATTTTCTTAGTGTTTTTAATAATTCAAATTTGTGACAGCAAAAATGTGACATATGATGTTATATATATTCTAATCATCTTTGTAGGGGAAACCAGTTTCACACTCCCAACCTCCTGCTTTCCAGGTGCCAACACCTTGGACGAGGGTGTTACATGTCAGTTAATATGAAAAAGAGCTTCTGATGAAAGAAACACTGTTGATTCTCATCACAAGTATAGGGAACAGAAGTCTCTAGCTGTTGTTAGTATTGAAACAAAATACAACCCTTAATAAATTGAATTGGTAAAATTATTTTGTAGTTTCAAGTTAATAGTTTTTTAATCTTTCTGTGCTAGCCAGTGGTCAGCTCTTTACATAACATCCTTTGAATCCTTTCCACCCCCTGGTGAAAAAATCTAGAATGTCCATCATATCCTGCATTTTCCTTCTCAGTAATTTAATAAACCTGTGATAGGAACCAAGTCTGCCTCAATCAGTATGTAAAATTATGTATTTGGAATCTGCAAACTTGCTGCCACTTTTAAAATTGGTGGGTACTTTTGCCGTCTAGGATGCATGGAAATGCTTGTAGTTGATGTCCTGCAGGAAGATGCTCCTGAAGAGACAAAGATGAAAACTTCTTCTGATTCTTTTTAAGATATGGACTGTTAGGGAATTTGGCAGGAAGGATGGATTTGGGAGGGATGTCCCAACTTTAAACATATTTTTGAAAATGAATGTTGTTAGAGTTGGGATTTGTATGGGAACAAACTGCTCTCAGTACTCCCAGTAGGGAGAAGGAGGTTTCCGTTAGAGACAGATTCCAGGGTTCATCTGTCACTAGGGTCCAGGAGGGATCCTCAGTGGGTAAGGCTGAGGGCACAAGGGCCAGGGTCCCTAGGCTTAGGGCAGCAGTGAGTATTCCTGATGCTGAGTCTACACACCATGGAATAGAAGGCTCCAGAAACACCTTTGAGCTGGTGCTGGAGGAACATTGTCCAGCAGCAGCAGTGACAGAAGGAAAAACAACAAAGATGTCCAACCTTCTGGACTCCATTCCAGGACCTCCCTTCGGTTCCCACCACCACAGTGCAAAGTTCTTGAATGATTCCAAAGAGAGTAAAGGATGAATCCTCCATGATGACAGAATCAACCTAAAGCTTAGACTTTATCTTGATTAAAATAAAATTCTGTAATATTTTCAGCTTTTCTCTCTATACTTCCAACTTTTACCCCCCACACACACACACCAAAAAATGGAAATGAGGTTGAGATCTATCTTCTATAAAATATCTTGGAAAAATAGAAGATCCTCAACAATGACTGGATACTAATATGTCTTTGTTCTTCATGTGAAGGGTTGTTCAGTTTCTTTTTTAGACTTAGTGAAAGGATTTTATGTTTATGTCTGTCAATTTGTATACCCTTCTTTAGGATTATCAAAAAATGTCTGAATTTTTTTATGTTCCTATTGTTTCCCATAATTACTTCAACCTATATTTTATTAAAGTTTTTACTTTAATTACTTGATGTGTTATTAATATATATGATAGGTAAATAGATGCACACATACATATACAAATACTTACCTGTTTATCCAGACAAAGGACTATTCTTCCCTTTTGATATCCATCCCTTTGCCAGGAGTTTTCAATATTTTTTTAGAAAGCTATGAAGCCACCAAATTTTGCTAGTATTCAGTGCATAGTTCTAATGTTTTGTAACTTTATCTTAGGGCACACTTTGGCAAGTATAATGCTGAAATAAATCCAGCTGTATTTTTGTCTGTAACATTTCCCTGAACCTACTTGTCCAGCCATGTTTCTAAAGTCAGGATGGGCAGCACTTTGTTTTCTAAAGTGTGGTAGGAAAAAAAATGCCCCCAAAGATGTTTATGCCCTAATCCTTGAAACCTGTGAATACGTTTTGCAATGCAACAAAGAGGATAAAAGGTTGCAGGCAGAAGTGAGTTGCTAATTAGCTGACCTTAAGTTGGGGAGATTCCCCTAGGTTAGTCAGGTGGGCCCAAAGTAATCAAAGGGTCTTTAAAATGACAACAGGATGACTTACTCTACTATCGAAAACTATTTTTATGTAATTAATGTATGCTTTCTTGTTTATAAATGCCTGATTTAAAAAGAAAAAAGAAAAAGCTTGGCATATTTATCTACTTCGCTGTGTACCCGATAGTCCTTTGGCGCCCCTCCCCCAAACAGATGACATTGTACAATAAAGGACTTCGAGAGTAAAAGAAAAAAAAAAAGAAGAAGAGGAAGGGAGAAGCAGTGAGAGTCAGAGGGAGGTGTGTGTGTGGAGGAGGAGGGCAAAGTACCTGGACATTAGGAGCACTCACCCATCATTGCTGGTTTTGGAGACAGACAGGGCCCTGAGCCAAGGAACATGGGCATCCTCTTGAGGCAATGAAAACTAGGAGGATTCTCTACTGGCATTTCCAGAATGGAACACACCCTGTCACCTCTTGACGTTAGCCCAGTGAAATCCATTTGGGACCTCTGACCCCAGAATTGTAAGATAATAAATACGTGTTAAGTCGTTGAGTTTTTGGTAATTTGTTACAGCAGCAATAGGAGAGTAATACCGAAGGTAACCTCGTCCCTGGGATTATAGTTGTGAAATCCATCTTCTATTTTCATATGCAGATTAATGCATGCATATTATATTTTGTAGACAGCAGTTAATGTTTCTTCTATTTAATAACATTTAAACATAAACTATAGATATAAAGCTGGCAAATATGAAGAAGCAGAGCAAAATGTGAGTGTGCCAGGTGGAAAACGTAGGAGCTTTCAGAAAGCACAGGCCATCACTGATAGAAGCACAAGTAATAGATAATATCTAAGTGCTTGTTTTCCTTAGATAAATGGATTCATTAGAATATGTCAAGTGGAGACTTAATCCTCTGACTCCTGGGACAGAAAGATTCTATATGGCACTATGAAATATTATAAAAACATATGAAGGAAGGAAATAAACTAATGGTAATCTAAAGCAAAATGTCTGATAACCAGAACTCTAAAGTCAAAGAGAGAGAGGAGTGCCCCAGAAGGAAGCTGGAGACAGGGAAAGTATAGGGACAGCAAAGAAAGACCTCCCGGTATGCAAACCAGATTCACCAGTCAACGAGTCTAGGCTGGAATGGGCTGGTTATGGGCTCACATGAGAGGTAAGTCTTCTTTAGTGTGAATAAATCTGAATCTAAAATAAATCTAACATCTTTTTTTGACGTTTCCTCTGAAGAGTGACCTCATGTGGAAAGCATTCTTCCAGGGATATTGGATATGGCACCACCCATTTAGGGCCTCGTCGGGGCATCCTGTTTACCTTTGTTGGGGCTTAAATCAGAACACTTAGCCCCTTTCAGCTCTCCCATAATCTCTTCAATTCTCAGTAAGTTTTCAAAGATACCCCAAAGTCATTCATCAACCTCATGTCCAAGTTTCTTCTGCATTGATCTAGGCTATTACTCATCATGGTCAAGACTTCTTTTCTTGTTTGTTTTTGTTTTTCTTTTTTGTTTGGTTATGTTGATGTTGATTCCTTTGGTTGAAAGTGACAGAAACGTAACCCATACTGGCCTAAAAGCACACACCCAAAGGATGCAGACTTTATTGGGAAGATACTGAGCTTCACAGATTTGAAATGAAAGGCCTGGGAGTGGGAACTCAGTGACAATTAGAACTAATTCTCCTTTTTATGGCCTTTTATTCTCTCAGCATAAATGAGTTTTATTTTCATGATAATCAAGGCAGTTTCTTGACTAAAGAGACTATAGACAATTATCTCTTCAGATTCAGAAAAAGGTACCTGGGGAAGGAACACGTGTAGCTAGGTTGAGATCATAACACGTTATGTGAAGAAGGATGGAATTCTGTGACTGGTTCTTCCTGATCATCTGCCTACCTCCGAGTCAGAATGGGTGGGTCCATTTTCACAAGGAGAGAGAAAACAGATGCCACATAGATTTTTTTTCCTTTTATTTAAATTCAATTTAGTTAATATATAAGGTATAATTAGTTTCAGGGGTAGAGTTTAGTGATTCATCAGTTGCATATAACACCCAGTGCTCATCACATCAAGGGCCCTCCTTCATGCCCATCACCCAATTACCTCTCTCCCCCACATAGACTTTTTTAAAATTACCACAACTCAGCGCTCTCTCAGAATGAGAGTCATCTGAGTGTCAGCTCTCCAATAGGAAATCTGCTTTACCATTTTCCTCCCATGCCCCTTCTCCTCTAGAAATCAGTCATTTCTCATCTTCTTTGAAATTTTACAAATTCTCCCTTTGTCTAAGATCCAGATTTCTGGAAATGGTTACTTTAGGCATGTTCTGTATCTTTATGTTCACTTTTGATTACATACTTTCCTTTTTAAAAAAATTCACTTTGAAATCCAAGAGCATGTTTTTGTGTGTGTGATAACATTGGTCTCATATCATTAGCTGTGTTTCTCTGCTCCCGTTCTGAGCTGTTCGAAATTCTGAAGTCTAGATTATAGAGCCTCCTGATTGTATGCATCTCTCGTATGCCAGATATAAGTGATAAATGGATCACTATACTTGTGACTTTTATGATGAAATAAACCAGCAATCCTTAACGAGGATATTAAAACATCTCAGAAACATATACATATTCTGTCTCCATAATTTCTGCTTGTTTTCTTCCCTATTGTGTAGAGTTAGTTTACAGTTGGTGGTGTTCTCTTCATTCTCTCTAGATCCAGTGATGAGTCATTATCAGAAACACAACTCAAGAAATATCAAAGCTTTAGTTTTAGTTTTGGTTTTAAGCTAAGACCACGAGCAGATGGTATAAATCCTATTTGTCACCTATTTGCCACTGGACCAGTTTAGTGGTTTTAATGGGAATGTGTGATCCATTTCTCCCTTTCTGTTATTATACAGTTTCAATCTCTACCCAGGATTTCTCCAAAAAAATATACTCCACGTCTGTGGCTTTTATGTGGGCCTACAGATTTTGCTATACGTTATTTGTCTTCCACTGCCCGATAGCTAACTTATTTGTATATATAGGAGAGATATACAACTTGTTTACATGAGTGGGTGATTGACATGCTGCTAAAGATGGAGGCTGACTCCCTGCGGAGTCCTGCAAGGTGACACGAGTTGGATGTGGTTTTCTCTTTCGTCTCTGGCCTGCATTGCTCCCAACCTTAAATTTGTAGGGCAAACTCACGCTAACAAAACTTGTAAAAGCCTCACATATAAACTAGAATCTCAATACATGTATGTTAATGACATATGTAATTAGCCAGCAGTGGTATGTTTGTGTCCCAATGTGTTCTCTCTGGAGAATACAAATAGCTAAATGTTGAAATAGTGTATGAGAATGAGATATAAGTATAAAGACTGAGCTGGAGGAAATAATGTCACTGAGTTCCTGTCACCAAGTTGAAATATCCTGACTGAAGCTCTTATTCATGGAGTTTAAACAGTTTTAGATAAATACTCCTAATGTCAAGGGTCTATTTCTCTACTTTTTGAGCTGACCTTCTCTCTTATCTATGTCTTATTATTGTGAGACTATAATCTCACTCTGTTATTCCTGCCTTAGAATTGAGAAACATTTCTCTTTGTAGATGTGTGGTCCTTCCCTAGATGTTGACTTTCCTACTTCAGGCTCCAAGTTCCCACAGTGCCTGGCTCTTGCCTTCCCTTGCTATGTTCCATTCTCAAGTTCTCTCTCATCATGAATATCCATGATACCCACGGTCACCATTAAACACAGTCTTCCAATTCTGATTACCCATCACTATCATCTGCAGGCATCTGGTGGTGAGTTCAAGACCATCCCCTTCAGTTGTCCAGCCGACATACTGATGCCATTTCAAAAGCACTAAGATAGCTCCCCAAATGTAAACAATTCTCCAAAGTGATTAATGATTATTCACATTTCATGTATTTTTATCTCCTGACTAGACTGTGGGCCCTCCATGATGAACAACTGTTGCTTGTTTCTACCTAGATGACATATAGGAAGTAACAAGTGCCTGAGAAGAGTGTTTTCTGAATTATTTAAAAAATTCCCCAGGGGGGAAATAGTATTGATATAAATGTATTCTTAATTAGTGTGACTTATTTATTTTTAATACTGGGAATGTCAGAGAGTGGTGATGCCATTGATGAAGTGAGACATCACAGAAGTGGGGGCAGGATGGTGTGTGTGTTAGTGGGGTGGGGAGTGGGGGTCAAAGGGAGAAGAATAACCTCACAGCATAGAGGACATAATGCATGATGGAGAAGGGCTGTTTTATGCAATTGAAAAAGACAGCCTTCTGCAAGGTGTGAACGTCAGGGTACAGTTGATAGTTCATTGAGGATTTTAAAATGTTATCTAGTCACTCACCCTGAATCAGACTCCTATAAGATGAAAGTTTAAAAAATAACTAAATCTACCTTTATTTCCCTGTCTCCACCTTCTTAATAATCCTGAACTACTGCCATCTAGAATTGTTGATTTTTTGCATTAAGCCTGAGCTTTTGAGAGCCCATTCTATGATCTGTATAAAGTTTAGTTCATTTTCTGACATTTCCAGAAAACCAGTTTGTAGGCAGTCTCCACTTTTCTCTGAAGACACTGGAGAATATTTTGTGAATATGCCCTTATCCTCTGACATGAGCTTTCCAGGCTGCTTTTAAAACACCTTGTAATTTCTTTAAATAATTAACTCTTGGGGCGCCTGGGTGCCTCAGTCATTAAGCATCTGCCTTCGGCTCAGGTCATGATCCCAGGGTCCTGGGATGGAGTCCCACTTCGGGCTCCCTGCTCCGCGGGAAGCTTGCTTCTCCCTCTCCCACTGCTTGTGTTCCCTCTCTCACTGTGTCTCTCTGTCAAATAAATAAATAAAATCTTTAAAATAATTAATTAATTAATTAACTCTTTTTAATTAGCTCCTCATCTGAGAGCAAGTTTTTGAAAAGGAGGGTTCTTCCCTATTTGGGGGCTGAAGTGAATGGAGATGCCATCAAAGAAGGATCGGGACCCCTGTACAACCAAGAATCCTTTTACTGCACAATCTGGCCCAGACCCCTTCCCCCCACAGACCCGATGTCATGTTCAGTAGGAATTTAAGCCATGGGGATTTCCCTAAGAATAAGTTCCTGAAGGGAAACAGCAAGATGCTTTATTCCGTATGCGGAAAACTCCCGGGTGTGGTGTAATTGACAGTCGGTAATTTTACCTCGGTGTTCCCCTCTTCTGCATCAGTGACTTACTGAAATGACATTCATAATAAAAAATGCAAGAAGTTATTCTTCCTACTTTTTCTTGCGTCAATTAACGGTATAGGTGAGAACATCAACTGCACAGAATTCCTGGTACATTAATCAGAAGGAAATCATTTGAATTCAGAAAGATTTATGGTTCCACTCTCAGCTTTAACAAAAATGACTATGTTAATCCTAATATAATTGATATATTTGATACATTTCAGATTTAAATTTCAATAATGATTCAGTACCATGGTTTAAGGACTCAATCTATTTGATCAGCCATGCTCCAACCAGGAAGAAAAACAAAAAAAGCTAGTGATGTATATATAAGACATTAATATCCACTTCCTCTTTTTTTTTCTTCTACTTCATCCAAATCCTACTCACTCCCCAAGGATAAAGGACCACACTCCCATTCACCCTCAGCCATACTTTCCTTCTGGGAGTCTGCAACACAACTGTGTGTGTTCAGTTCACTCCAATCACACAGCCTAGTGTTGTTGTTGTTGTTTTTATTTATTTTTTCCTAGTGTTTGTGTTGACTGTCTTGTCTCCAGAATGGATTTTCAGGTTTCTCTAAACATTTTCTTGCCCACCCTCCCGTACCACCCACCCAGACCTTTACCCCCAACACAGTGCAGGTGTCCCTGTTTCCAGGTTGGCTGACTTAAAAAATAAATAAAATGGCCCAATGCAGGGAAGACCACCTACTTGTATAAAGTGCAGTGGCAAATGAGTAGATGTGGAAGGGAGTGGCAAGATCTCTGAGTCTTCAGTCATTTCCGGCAGCAGCTTTCAGCTGTCAGTTTGGCCATTTTATCAATGCTTGCATTGACTAAGGTTACCTTCAAAAGTGTCTTAATGCAAAAAAGCAGATCTACCAAAGTCACTTCAAGACATAGATAAAAACCCACCTACTAGTTTGTTTGTTTGTGGAGTTGTAGTCAGTACTTATATGCCATTTTATCTAGATTAGTAATTTGAAAGCTAGATAGCCAATGGACTGATCTCCTCTTTGTCTTGAGTATGCACCTAAAGTGGACATTATAAAGAATAACATTTTATACAAAAGTATCTTGCAAATTATTGACAGATAATATTTTGTAATATAAATTTGTCCTGCTTTACACAACTGACAAAAATTCAAATTTAAGGACATATTAAGGATCAATTATTTTACCAACAGTTTTAGCAGGTGGTTCCATTTTTAAAAATAGTTTCAGACAAGTACTTCAACAATTAGCGCTTCAACAATTATATGACCTAGTGAAAACACAAAAGGCTGATGACGCACAACCTCCACAACATGTCCCTGGTACACGGAGTTGGGGGGAAATGCAAAAAACCCTCAGCTGATTCCAGCCATCAGTTATCTAAAAAGACATACTCTCATATTTTCTAAATATTGTCCAGAAAGAAATGACCAGCAAGAGAACACTTAGCCTACCAAAATATTATCACTGAGGAGCACACAGCTCCCAACCTTCTCAGCATCAAGTCACACAAAGTAAATGACCAAGACCAAAAAGCAGACAAAAGCAAAAACTACCTGCTGAGGACAATGGGCATGAAAGAGGCTGTGCCTTGTAGACATGGGACATTTTATAGATCCTGTGAAGCTGACTGCAGGGGGTACCTTCAAGGTTGACCCAAGACCAACCCCACACCCCCCGCCCTTCCTCAGCATGTCCTGTCTGTCATGCTGGCTACTGCAGGCTTTGGAGTAGTGGTTCTCACTCTCCTTCAGCCTCCAAACCACCTTGTGCTGCCTGCATTCATTGCTCGTGTTGGAGCCTCAAAGCTGCAAGACTATCTCGTTGGACATTCTCGAATTCCTGCCACATACTCTCATTGGGGCCAGCCTGGAGTTTCTGTGTCAGAATTCATCCGCACTGTACTTTCTTCTGTCTTTATTGATAATCACGAACACTCTGAAATATTCTGGTATCCAGGAAAACATTTGTATGAGTTCACCTGTAAGTGCAATGATACTCATCCATGGTTGAGATCAATGATGGTTCACTCAGTGCATGAGTGCATCTGGGTTGCCACTGATCTCCACCTCCATCAGTTGTCTCTAAGCTTATGTAGATAATACTCATCTAGCATTTTCCAGAAAGACATGGAAACATTTTCCCAGACATCAAATAATGTACATTAACATTTAAAAATAATAAATATTTTGGTAGTGTGAGAACATATGGACGATTACAATCAAGTGGGTTGTTCCAGATTGGTTATTCATTCTAAGGACAGCCCTTGGCTCTTCTCCTGCCAGTCTCCTTCTGAGCCTCTTTTCTCAAGTGGAAAGTGATTAAAGCATGCATCATATGCTGGGTGGCTCAGTTGGTTAAGTGTCTGCCTTCAGCTCAGGTCAAGATCCCAGGGTCCTGGGATCGAGCCCCACATCAGTCTCCCTGCTCAGAGGGGAATCTGCTTCTCCCTCTCCTTCTGCCCTCCCAGCCACCCCGGCTTGTGTGAGCTCTCTCTCAAATAAATAAATAAAATCTTAAAAAAAAAAGCATACCTCATGTTCCTCAAACTATTTTAAATTAAATGCAGTTCACCACTACAAAGATGAAATACCTCCATTGATTATATGAAGATTCCATAGTCTTTCCATCATTGAAAACTTGATTCTGTGCCTTGCAGATAGTCACATACACACATATATACACGTAAATGTGGTCTTACACCTCAAGGACAAAAGTTTCCCCCTCCTGGTGCAAGGTAATGTTACAAACTTTCCTGTAGTAACAAATGAGTTATGTTGTCAAACTAAATCCCCTTTTCTCTAGGAGAACTGCAGGTGTGTGTGTGTGTGTAGTTGGGTTTGCTTGAATAGGAAGAGAGTGGGTCATGGGAGTTGTCCTAAACATGACAGAGGAGAAGGCTGGGAATTCAACTGGACAGGTATTCATTAAATATCTAATATGTAGCAGGAACTTCCAGATGCTGGAGAATACAAAATTACACGAAATGCATTTGAATCTGTGTTTAACTATCATTATCATCATTATTATTATTTGTTATTGTTTAACAAATTCCATCCCACAGGCAGAAATCCCTTTTACAGCACCTCTAATTGAAATGCTCTCAACCCTGTGCACATGAAAAAGAGTCAGACAGTGAGAGTTGTCTGAATTACTATTATTAGTAATTTGCTTAAAAAGCTGCATATTTTATAGCCGAGTACCGTTTGCAATTATTTCACTTTCTGGAATAAAGTGAGCTAAATCTGTTCCATTTCTACATTTTAACACTCTTATTCTTTAGTTTTCAAAGCTAAAGATCCCTACACATCTCAACCTTCTTTCTTTAATGGGATTTTCATTTCATGGCATTCCTTCTACTCATTAGTATCTACTCATAAGTGTATGATTATGTGACCTTCTTAGTATATGATGCCCAAACTAAACTTATGGAGAGGAATACATTTTTTGGAGGGGAGGGGTCACTATCATCTTTAATTTGATTATCACATTGAATTATATGATGCCTATAATGACCTCCAATCTATTGATGAATAAACTTATGTTCAGAAAGGCAAGAGAGCCATCACCCCAATGTCACAAAGCTCATGTGCGAAGATAGAATATGCTTCCAAGGCTATTCACTCTAGACCCCATACTCCTTTCCCTATACTCTGCCGTGTAATCAATGTGAGGGACAGAAGAGGGACAACTGACCCCGTCCAAGCACCAGTCAGCTGAGCTGTACAAGGAGCCGAAGTGGCCCATGTCGAGCTTAGAGCAAAACAAGGCAGGAACTGTTTGCATGTGTTGTGCACCCAACGGGCTCCTGGACTTTTAGATTTCATGGTCTCGCCCTTGCATCAAGTTCCTCAGAACATATTTCAGAAGTAAACAGAGTTCAAAAACTAAAATGAGTTTTCAAGTAGTTCATTTTTTCCTAATCTTGACATCTAATTTGGTGATACTTCACTTACCTAAGAATCACGCCAGCATTGTGTTAATTATTCAGTCCTCCCCAAGCTTCTGCAAGCTTTAATTAGTAGAAGAAGTTTTCAGGACAAGTTATAATTTGCATGCCAACAAATTTGTTTATAAATTACACAGTAAAGGTAAACTTTGGTAGTGCATCTACTCCCTTCATACAGCTAGATTTATTACATGACTAGATTAGCCACGCGTTGTACCTGGATAGGCTGCCGTGAAATTTGGTGAACATTTTGTTCCATTTTATTTCCCTACTCTAGAACTCCAATTACAGTTTCATTTGGTTTCTTTTTCTGTAAATCTTTATTTGTTATTAGTGGTATCTCAATTCACAAGCCAAAGTGACTATCCCCCCAAATTATACAAATATTATCCTTATAACCTTATATATTTCCATAAAAATAAAATAATTTGGACATGGCCCAGTAGAGTACTTCTCACCTAGTAAGCAACAAATATAATATCAGATTAATAACTAGATTTTAAAAGCCAGATTTGTTTCAGGAGGAAAAGGGAAGAAGACTCACCTTGAACGAGACTATCTTTCCCATGACATCAAGATCCAAGATTACATAGTATCGAGGTTATGTTTTATGTACTTATTTTAACAGGAGTCCATTTCCTACAGTGCACCCTGACTTTCTTACTCTAAATGAAGTCATTTACATACATTTATAAAAGCATTTTCCTTAGCTTACCTATCCTTGCCCTCCTAAGAGTGGGCTCTCCAAGAGGGTTCATGCTCTTGATCTTAAATTTTGCTTTAAAATCAGTTCCTCAAAAATTGTGTCAGAAGATGATGTTATGAATTTTAACTAATCCCCAAACTAGACCTATTCCATAGTATGATGCGATGTGCCTGCATCCTGTCCTCTCACCCAGAGACACTGTACCTGGATGAAGAATGGGGACATGAAGAGGTGTGGCAGGAACCTAATAATTAAGTTGTGAATATAAAGACACAGAGAAAAGGGGAAACCATTTTGAAAAGGAAGTTGGAGGAATTACAATAACTGATTTAAAAACTTACTACAGTAAACATATAAAGTAATCGAGACAATGGGTACTTGCCCAAGGATAATGTTTGCATAGGCATTTTTACTAAGTAAGATATACACGTGACTAACCTGCATGAGAAGATGTTTGACATTATTGGTCTTTAGGGAAAAACAAATCAAAACCACATGAGATACCACTTACAGTCAATAAAATATTCATGAGAAGAAGGAGGAGGAGGAGGAGGAGGAGCAGCAGGAGGAGGAGAAGGAGGGGGAGGATGGAAAGAAAAGAAAAAGCATTGGTAAGGGTATGGAAAAATTGGAGGCCCCATGTATTTCTGGTGGGAAGGTAAAAAAAAATCACCAATTCAAAAATAGTTTGTCAGTGTCACTGAAAAGTTAAACAAACTTACCAACAATCCAGCAATTCTATTCCTGATTATCTAACCAAGATAAATGAAACCATATGTCCACGCAAAGACTGGTACTTGCACGTTCGGAGTAGCATTACACATAATAGGTAAACTCTAAAAACATGCCAAGAGTCTATTGATTGGTGAATGAATAAACACGATACCGTAGAGCCATTCAGTAGAATATTATTCAGCAATAAAACGAAATTATTGATACATGCTACAATAAACCTCACAGACATGAAACTAAGTGAAAGTAACTAGAAACAAAAGTATACATTGTTTAATTCCACTGATATGAAATAATGTAAGAGACAATTCTAGAGAGCCAGAAAAGAAGGCAGTGGTTTCCTGGGGCTGGGGTGGGGTCAAGGCGTGACAGCAAGTGGGCACAGGTGAACTGTAGGGGTGACGGAAGTGTTCTAAAACTACACTGTGGGAATGGTAGCATGACTCAATTTTTTTTAAATCATTGAATTGTACACCTCGATTGGGGCAAGTTTATGATTGTAAATTATGCATCAGTAGAATTATAAAAAAGATACCTAGCAAGCATTAGGGTGTGTGCGGGGGTAAAGATGAAAACCATTTGGCTACCTGTTGATAATTATTTAAGCCGATGACGGATGGGCGATCAGGATTCCTTATACCATGTATTCTCCTTTCATGTATGTTTACAATTTTTCATAAGAAAAAGTAAAACAAAATAAGAACTCACAGGTTCTGGTGTCTTTTTGCGGACCTACCAATAAACAAACACACAAATTACGTAGTACAAATAAGCCTTCTTCCTTGAGGAAAGGGCCGATTGTAATTTTGACAGCACAATGGTAAAGTGCAGGGTAATTAGCTGTCTTTACTGGAGGCTTATTTAAGAGCTGGTTCAGGGTCGTGTGTACACACATTAACCAGACGACTTCCTCCTCCTTGTTACGGTCAAACAACAGCACTTCCTGTCCCCAGACAGACTAATAAGCCCTGTGACAATCAAGGGCAGGGTAAGAGACTCCTGACTCACAAATTCTTCTTAAAATTTCTAGGGATTAGAAGAAGTCACCTTCACTGGACTCCCGATGTGCTGAGCCTATTCAGTTTTATTCACATTTATTCGTTTACTGTTCATAGCATCGAGTGCACATCCCACATAACCCTGAGAAGTAGAATTTACTATCCCTACTTCTGCAGGTGAAAAAGCAGAGCCTCACAGAAGTGAACTTAGTCTGGTAAAATCACCCCAAGAATTAAGTAGCTAATTAAGCCAGAGGTAGGTTGAAATTTATAATATCAACCTCCAAAGCAAGTAGTTTTTCTAATGTGTCTGTCTGTATGAATATTGGTGAGTACACACCATTCCCCTACTTCCTGATGCCGACCCGACTCTCAAGGCCCACAGTGCTCTCCCGGCTCACATTCCTGCCCCAGATTCCCCCACAAGTGCACATTACATAAACGCAAGTACCTGCGAGTGTATGTAGGCATACAAGCATACGCTAGGGTCCGATGGATGTGGTCACTTTTCCCAAAGACAGGGGAAGGCAGTGGGAGTGCCTGGCAGTCAGTCCACATCTGAGAAGAGCAACACATGAGGGCACTGGGGGATGGGAGAGGGCCCCTGACGCCCATCGAGCTGGCAGGAAACTGTGACAGGACGTGGGGCCCTGCTTCTGAGCATGGGCTGCCCACGGCAGGGCAGGTGATAAAACAAAAGAAAGGAAGAATGGGCTTTGTGCTTTTAGGCCCTTGGGATCATGTAGAGGAAAAGTCAAGACCATGTTCACCCAAAGAAAAAGGCCAGCGATCTCCCTAATGCATGGTTTCCATAGCATAATGGATCTGAAGAAGGCAAAGCTGGGATTTTCAACACATTTTCAGCAGCAGACATTTCTGTGCTGATGGTCTTCATGGTGGCACGGCTGCATCTCCTGGTCTCCTGGGGGATTGTTTGTGCCCCCGCGGGCCTCAGGGAAGCCTGCTCCAATGTGACACACCAGTCGAACTGCCCAGAACCCTGTGCCTTTCTGTAGGTCTGAGGCAACTTTAGACCCTGTGGCTTTGCTCCTGGAATCCGGCTTTCCATGACTGCTCTGACGAGGTGACATCTCTCATATCTTAAATATGTCCATGCAGTATTCTGAACTACAAGGGAAAAGGTATACAAACTTAACTATTCATGGACAACATGAATCACCGTGGAGCATGTGCTATTGAGGAGAGAAAGTGATCTCTCTTTTAGTCATCACAAGACTGAGGGCAGAGGTTGAAGCAAAGCTCTATTTGTCACTCCTCTGCGCACATCTTTGGGTCCACTCCACGCCCACCTTCCCCGGAAGTCTGAGAGCCCTTAGTCTCTGATCATCCCGCTTTCTCTTCAACGTCCTCCAGTCTTCCCTTGGTCATTTCTATCCCTGGGTCTGCTTCCGGTGAGGCTCCCACTCATCCTGGCAGCACGAGCTGGTTTAGGGAAGGAAACCACTCTTCTCCGCTATATCCTGGAAGAGACCGTTGGCAATGGACAGTTTCTGTCTTTCCTGGAAAGGGCTTAGATTTTTCTTCAGAATAGCAGATCTAAAACAAAGACTCTTCTAAAAAATGCATTACTATTAATTTAAAAACATCCATATGTTATTATGTTAACATTTCTTGTGTCTTCTTATTATGCTTTTATTATAAGGCCCCTCCTCAGCAGGAGGTAAGTGGGGAAGACACAAAGACCTTCCCAGCCACATCCTCCTTCCGTAAGTGTTTACTGAGCACCTGCTCACTATGTTTCAGACATTGTGTAGGACCAGGAGTTCTTAGGTGGATACGGTCGTGTCCTTTCCCTCAGAACTTTACATTTGTTTGGAGTGGGGGCCGGGGCCATCAAGAACACGGACACATATAATACAGTGTGCCGGAAGCCAAGACAGAACTGAGTGCCGCGTATTATGAGAACGTCCAGGGCAGATTGTTTTGTTTGGCTTGTATTGGAAAACAAGGAAGGACTACTGGTCAGCTCCAGATTTGTTCATTCATTTAAGACACATCTATTGCATGACTACATCACCACTAACACCACTAGGTCCTGGGAATACAAATATGAATGAACTCAGGCTCTGACAGAAAATTTCAGAATCTAACTGGAGAAGCAGAGAAGTGAAAAAAAAAAACATCACATATGTCAATGGCTTATGTCCAACTTACTCTCATCCTACAGTTCTAGGAAAATACAAAATTTCTTGGAAGAGCTTTACTAGTAAGAAATCCAATGGCTATAAATTTCCATTAAGGTGGCTTCTGGGGAAAAGACCTTTCTGAATGAACTAAGCCCAAACAGTTTCATCTGTGCCCACAACCTACCTCCTCGGTTTGTCGTGAGGCTAGAGCGAAGTAATGTCTGCAAAGACAATAGTAATAGAGTATCTATCAGTGTTAAACATCGTCTTATTTAGATGGTTATTCAGATACAGCATGCCATCACAACTTCTCTGCTCCAATGAGAATTAATAACCAACACAACTTAGACCAGATAATTGGATAAGCTTCAATTTTGGCATAAGATACACTAAGCAAGTAGTTGATCCTTCTATCAGTTCAGAATCAAATACAATGGGCATTTTTCCTAATAAATTTATCCAGATAATAAAATGGTTTCAAGTACCTCAATCACTATTCACTTGATCTGCTTCAAATTACTAGAAGTTTATAAAATACCCTTAGCCCAAAGCAGATACAGAGATTACTTAACCTTTTGACGAATATTAGTATAATTAAATGTACACTGCTCTGCCCAGAAGAGATGGTAGGTTCATTTCAATGTTAATTAATAATCAGAGCCTTAGAAAATAATAAAACCTGTATAATCTCAGAATCATAGTCATTGTTCTTCCTTGTCTCAAACTTTTAAAGAATTGTAAGGGGCAGGTGGAGGCCTCGTATAGTTTAAGAGTATATACAGTGATAATAATTAGTCTTCAGAGATTAGGTAGACTTGAATTCCCCCACTTTGAAGCAACAATTCTTTTTTCTTAACACAGTACTGATGAGATACACATGGTGTAACCCCCCTTGGGTTGTTTTTTAAACTTTCCATAAGTCTGGAGTTCCAATTTTAAAAAATGAATAATTATGGATATTGATAGACCTTTATACATCAAATGCTTTTAGAAAAATATAAATTTAAATAATCAAAATATTCCTTCCCTTGGCCCAATAATGTTGACTGTATTTCCAATAACTTTATGTTTGCCAATATTTACATGACCCTTGTTTACATTAGCAGAAGCAATAAAATTAAATAAAAGTTGATAGTTCTTTCAAAAACTTTGATTTATTTTTTCTGCAGCTCTAGAAAGAAGGATTCAAGGCATTGCACTATTAGACCCACCTAAAATTTTTGCCTGAGGCTACCTTACCCCACGTACTTATGTCTACAAGTACAATAATATACTGGTGCTTTCTGCTGTCTGCTGTTTTTTTTTCTCATTCCCAGCTTTGAACTGGTGTGACTTCTCCTTGGAGATGAAATATGTTTTAAAATCATACTAATAATAAAACTGATTATTTTAAGCAAGTAGAAGAGTTTCAATTTAGAGAGGAAGCAAGGCAGATTCTGTAGCCTTGCTCTTTCTAAAATAGAAAATATTCTTATCTTACGCATTCATATACACATTTCCTGGTTGATATATGTCTATTCATGATTCATGGACATCATCAATACACTTAGTACACTCTGCTTTCTTTCTCATATTGGCCTTTTATCGTTATATTTTCTCTTGAGTAATATTGAATTGAAATTTCTGGGCCCTTGAAACTCAACTCTAGTGTCCACATATGTTCCCTCAGAAATTCTGTCAATAAAGGTAGGGTTTGATACAATATGTTCAAGCACTGTAATAGAATTATATTAAAAGTTGGCAAGGTTCCCCAAACTAGAGATATTTTTTAAAGATTTACTTATTTATTTTAGAGAGAGAGAGATCATGAGAGAGAGCGGCAGAGGGAGAGAGAATCTCAAGGAGACTCTGTGCTGAGTACAAGCCCAATACAGGGTTTGATCTCATGACCCTAGACATATAGGTCAATGGAATAGAAAGTCCAGAAATAAACTCATATTTCTATGGCCAATTGGTTTTCAACAAGAGTGCCAAGACCTTCCATAGGAGGGGGAAGTTCTTCTCAACAAATAGTGATAGGGAAGAGGATCTCTATGTGTAAAATAATTAATAATAATAATAATAGTAGTAGTAGTAGTAGTAGTAATAAAAGTTGACACTTACTCTACACCATATATAAAAATTAACTCAAAAAGGATCAATGACAAATATAAGAGCCAAAAGTATAAAACTCTTAGAAGACTACAAAAAAAGGCAAATCCTTAAGACCTTATCTATTTGGCAATGATCTTTCAAATATGATGCCAAAAGCACAATTAACAAAAGGAAAAATAGATAAGATGGATTTCATCAAAATTTAAGAATTTTGTCCATCAAAATACACTATTGAGAGAGTGACATGTATCCCACAGAATGGGAGAAAATATTTGCAAATCATGTAACTACTAAGGGCCTAGTTTCCGGAATTCATAAAGAAATCTTACAACTCAGCAACAACAAGCCTTTTTTAAATCTTTGGTCAAGGACTTAAATAGAGATTTGTCCAATGCATACAAATGGTCAATGAACATATGAAAAGGCATTCAATATCATTAGTCGCTAAGGAAATGCTAATCAAAATCACAATGAGGAACCAGGTCACACCCACTAGGGTGGCCATAATTTGAGAAAGAATAGAAAACAACAAGTGTTGGCAAGGCTGAGGAGAAACTGAGAACAATGTAAAATGACACAGCCACTGTGGGAGAATTAGGTGCCTCCTGAATACCGTAAACATGAAGCTGCCACAGGACACAACAATTCCACTCCTATGATACACCCCAAAATAATGGAAAACAGACATTCAAACAAACACTTGAACATGAATGTTTGGAGCAGCTCTGTTCACAATAACCTAACTATGGAAACCACCGAAATGTCCATCAACAGATGAATGGGTAAACACACTGTGATACATCCATACAATGGAATATTATTCAGCTACATAAAGCAAGGTAATCCTGGAACATGCCACACCATGCACGACCTTGACAACATTATGCTAAGTGACATAAGCCAGCCACAAAAGGATAAATATCGTATGCATCTCTTAATGTGAGGTACCCAGAATTGTCAAATGCATAGAGACAGAAAGTAATTAGAGGTTGCCAGGAGCTGGGTGGAGGGACGAACTGGGAATGGCTACTTAATGGGTTTTGGGGTAATGAAATTTTTTGGATATAGGTAGTGATCACGGTTGTACAACATTGTGAAGTTACTTAATTCCACTAGATTGTATAATTTAATGCAGTCTCATTGGTAAATTTTCTATTAAGTGTATTTTACCACAATAAAAATATGTTTTATGTGGACTTAAAAAAGAACAAAATCACTGATTGAGCAATCTGGTCTATACAGATTGAGACAGGGGTATTGTGCTAGATTCAGTCCTGGTATTTTGAGGTTCACATTGTACTGTGGGAAAGGGCACCTGAACAAGTATAATACAGGATTTTACAGTTGACCACAGATAAGAGTTAAAATGCTACGGGAAGGAGCACCTGGGTGGCTCAGTCGTTAAGCATCTGCCTTCAGCTCAGGTCATGATCCCGGAGTCGTGGGATCGAGCCCCATATCGGGCTCCCTGCTCAGCGGGAAGCCTGCTTCTCCCCCTCTCCCCTCCCCCTGCTCATGCATTCTCTCTCTTTCTCTCTCTCTCTCAAATAAATAAAACCTTTTAAAAAAAATAAAAATAAAAAAATAAAATTAAATGCTATGGGAACACCGAGAAAAGACTACTTAATTCATTCCAGGATGGCAAGAAGTACTGAATACGGAAGAATAACCAAGTCTGGAACTGTGTTATTGTAGTGAATAAGGAACCGTACTTCCTTAGGAAAAGCAGGGGAAACACATTTCAGATTAGGAAAATAAATTAAAGCAAAACAGCAACAAACACCCATAAAGACACAGGCCTGAAACAGAAATATACCTTCAGTCAATGGGAAAAGTCATTCTTTGTTGCAATAAGAGTTAATCGTTTACAAAGTTCAGTTATGTGGTTTTCATAACCGCTCAGACAGGCACGGTTATCTTTGTTTCTAGTCTATAAAAGATGAACTTACAACTGAAAAGAGTTTAATATTCTGCCCCAAGTCAGAAGGCTAGAAATGCTGAAGCCACAGTGTAAACGGAGTCCAAACGATGCCAGTTTGTTCTTCCCCCCATATCCACATGGTGCTGTGAAGCAGTCGGAATGGAGACTTGAGACATAAGCAGGGACTAGATGAGGGGAAGTTATTTGGATTTGGTCCTCTGGGAGATGAAAGCAATGGAATGGTTGTGTATTGGAGTAAGCAGATGTGAATCAGGGAGCATCACTCCGGCAGTGATGGGGAGAAAACAAAGTTCTTCTCTGATGTTCTTCTCCGATCTCCTCCCTGGAATTCCCTGGAGTTGGGGGAGAGAACAAAAGGGAAGCACAAAGGAGGCAAAAGGAGCAAATGTATGGACACATACGTTCTCCTGGCACCTTTTCCTGGATCTTATTTAAATCCAATAGTCACTCAGAAGGTCCAGGATTCTAGCTCCCATTTTATGCTGAGGATCCTCAAGTGTAGAGAATTTTAATGACCCGCATAGAGCTCCTCGCTGGAATGTCATGGATCTGGGATCAAATCCAGGCCTTTTTACCACCAAACCTCTGCTCATTTAGCTATGTCACACATCCAAACCATTCTCTAATCTTGCAAGTGGTGTTTAAGCTTGAAAAGAATGCAGACACTGCAGTGTTTGGGTTCTATGATCTTCAAGTAGTGCTTCGTCTTAGCAATGCCTGCCATGCTGTGAGGAAACCCCCTTCACTTTGACTTACTTCAGTCCAATCAGGTTTAGCATTTCAGTGTCCCTGCTAACGTAACTGTGACGTGGGCACTGTTTTCACACGTATCCTTCAAGTTTTACCTGGTCTTTTTAGCTCAAGCGCACGACTGCCCATTTCTTTGTCTGTCAAACTGCCAACTAAAAATGATTCTATTTATCACTATTTCTTTAGCTCCATAAGAAAAAGAAAGACTTTCAGTCATCAGTAAATGTATACTTAGTATTCCAATCCTTTAACCAGATGCTGTATTTTTCAATTACTTTGCCTTCTGGGAATGTTGTGTTAGGTGTTTCAGTTTGCCTCGTGGTTTTCACACTAGAGATCTCTTTGTGTTTTCTTCTCTTCCCTTTCAAGGAAGAACATTTTGACACATCACCAAGAATGGAAAAAGGCTTAAGTGATTTACTTTTAAAAGCCCTCAAAATTCTCATAACCTATTTTGGTAGATATATCTTGAGTTTTCTGAGTTTTAGTAAAAAAAAAAAAAAAAAAAAAAGAACGAAAACAAAACTTAAGACCTCAACTTCAAATCCAAATGAATGATTATCATTGGAGTCTTAGATTAGTGACTTATGATATAGAGGAGCTCTTATATTGTCACAAGGTATTTTGTAGTTGAAAAAGATGAAAATAATGTTTTACCACTCTCAAGATAGTCAATAATATGGGTGGAAAACAAATTAAAAAGCTGAAAACAAAACATCATCTTCCAAAAGGGAAATAAACAAAAAGAAGAATATGTTTACCATTTTAAGAGTAGAAGTATGTAGTAGAAAATAGTAAATTTTGCCTAGAAAAGGAAAAATATGAATGTTGTAGATATTATGAAGCATCTCTGCAAATTCCTGGGCTAACCTGCAGGGATCCTAACTGGGTAAGTTTAGGGTTGTGCCTGAGGATCTTCTTGGCAGGCACCTCTACGATTCTCACTCACCACATCTACTGAAAAACACTGACCTACTTAGGATAATAACTTGGGAAAAAGAACATTTTGGACCTCTTCTTAAAGCTATCTACCTCTCTTCAGATGACTGCAATTCAGATCCCCAGTTAGGATTCTTTGGAAATGGTGCTGCTATTCACTTAGGTACAGAGTTAGCGTTCGTGAGAATGAACAAGTACTGCGGGGTATTTGAAAAACATAATCTTAGGGCTTACAGGGAGATGGGAAGGCAAATAGGTTACAGAATCACAAGTGAAATCAGCTATAGAAAATAGCTTTGTCCATCTGTGGATAATAGCACCAAATGGACTCAGCCAGAATCAAAGAAAATTGAGATGGAATACATATTCAGTTTAAAATGTAGCTGGATGCTTCATTAAACACGAGCATTGGTTTCTTAATCTTCTAACAGGGAAAAAAAACAATTGAAAAAATCTTTTAGGCAGTCTGATTTAATATAAAATTCACTGGACTAAGATTTGGAAGCTGTGAGTTAGAATCTGAATTAAATAATTGGTTTTGTTCTCTCCTTTGTGTTCAGTAGACTCTCATCATCAATGCGTGCATCTGCTGGGATTATGTGGGACATTCTCTTCCCCACCTCCAGCTGTCTAACACATGCAGGGGGCACCATCCTCTTTCAGGTCCTTTAGGAAATAAGTTGGAAGGTATGAGAAGGCACGCTCTTGCAAAGACTGGCAAATGGTTGCACAGAACAACCACTCTCAATAGTGGGCTGTCATTACAGAAACTGATTCTGAGGGGAAGCAATCTGAGAAATTACACAGCAGGTGCAAGGGGACTTGAAGAATATTCTTCTGGGAGGTGTTTTGTTATTGTTGCATCTTGAGCATCTCTTTCCATGACATTTTTTATAATTTATGTATTGTTCACAAAGAATATCATGATTGGTGAGGTTAGTGTGACATACATATCTTTATATCCCTTGTGAAATCAGTTATACTAAGAATACACTGGATGCGCTAAATTCTCGATGAAGTCTACAAGCCAAGACAAACGTGGAAAAAAGATTCCCTCAGGATCTTTCAGACCTAATGTTTAAGAATCTGTTGTTCTAGATTTCGGTGGTATGATGAAGGCTTGAAGAGCTGCTTCCTCTATTATTGACAGATGGTCACCTTGTTATTTAGCTTAGTGTAGGGAATCCATGAAATCATTTCATAAGTAGATTCCAGGTTAATTATTTTGTAATTCACTTCAAAAAATTAAAATTGTTGATGGAAAAAAATACTAAATGAAATAAAATTGCTGAAGGACTTCCTGTTTCAGCTCAGAGATGTAGAGAACTAAAGAATGTGCCACTTTCCCCCTCACAACAACAAAAAAAAGCAGGAAAAAATGCATATTGATGACTTTTCTTGAATTCATAAGAAAACTGATATCATGGGAAAAGCAACTAACCCAGACTATGAAGGGAGACAGTAGCCACAGTGAGAAACAAGTCCCAAGTGATTGCAAACCCAGGATACACCTTGCCAGACAGCACATAGGCCAGGAAGGAAATTTAGCTAAACTTTTATAAATTCTTAAAGGCAGAGTGTAGGCTACCATAAGAGGATGAAGTTCCTAAAGACCAGTCCTCATGGCATTTTCTGAAATTTGCAGGCTTTTTTCTACATGAATCCAAGCAGACACCCATGCAGAAGGTGGGGATAAATTTAAGAAAGTTTCCATGTTGCCCACAAGTGAAGGGTAATATCAGCCCAGGCCAAAATTCTTCTCAGACCCACCCTCCTTATCTCCCCTAAGAAACAGGGACCTTAATCTTCCAGGAAGGAGGAATTAAAAGCTGTCACTGTAAGGAATTGTGGAAATCCAGTGCAGCCGGAAGGAGGAAATAGGAGGGGAACAGGAACACACGTGTGACCATGTAGGAGTATCTGGGAACTCTCTGTACCTTCCTTTCAATTATGCTGTCATTCTAAAATTTCTCTAAAAAAATAGTCTTAATTTAAAGAAAAAAAAAATGTGTGTCAGCGGCACCTGGGTGGCTCAGTCAGTTAAGCTTCTGCCTTCAGCTCAGGTCATAATCTCAGGGTCCTGAGATTGAGCCCCATGTCTGGCTTCCTGCTCTTCAGGGAGTCTGCTTTTCGCTCTCTCTCTGCTCTTCTCCCCTGCTCATGCTCTCTCGCCCTCTCTCTCAAATAAATAAATAAATAAAATCTTTAAAAAAAGAGTAAAGACAAAAGAAATGCACCCAAACATTCTACACTTGTTGGTAAACTGTCCTTTACTGGGGTACATAGCAGCAACTTTGAAGCTAGAATTAAACAAATAACTATATTGCAGATTTGAGAGCTTGGTTACTCAATGACAGAAAGTTACAAATAAGCAAGGAGGGAGGGTAAAAAGAGGCTTATGGTACTAGATTAGAATCATTGATATAAATATGGCCTCGTGTTTCTTTCACTCTATATAAATAGAAAGTTAAATGGTAAGTATAGACCTGTGTGCCTACACAGGGTAGTATCAGACATATATTTCCCAGCTCTGTCTGCGGTCAGGGCCTAGAAGCAATGATGCCCCAGTGGCAATGAACACCCTTGTTGTTCAATCTTGGTTTCTAAATACCATTCTCCAATAAAGGATAACCAGGGCTCCTTGAAGCAAAGACTGACTTTAAAGCTGGGGCAGGGAAAACACAAGACAAGCTTGGAGTACCTTGTCATCCAGAAAATAAGGAAAGGCTAATGATCAGGGGAGGGGCTATGTCAAAGGAACAGCAGACAGCCTGATAGAGCAAAGCACCCAGTCCCAAGGCTGGACCAACTACAGCAACAAAATAAGTAATAGTACCCTGTAGGATTATTACCCCAAGAATAAGAAATTATCCAAGAGTCCAAACAATATGAACATGTGCCTGAATAAATGAATGAATGGGAAAGAAAAGACGACTATTTTATAGAAGAATTCTAATTAATGAATGTAGAAAGAATGAGGGAAATGGAAAATCACCATTGGAACAGCATAGCAGTAATTACTGCTGGCAAGGTTATTAATGAATGCTATAATGAGGGGACAAAACTATAAAGAAAAAGAGAACATTTTCCTAACTTCAGAATCTCTCCCACAAAATATGGCTGTTGTGGTTTTAACGTATGTCTACAAATATTTCATAATTCCTCCTCGGGGACATGGGATTCCCTCCCTTTGGGCTGAGCTGTACTTAGTGGCCAGCTTCCAGCACATATAGTATGAAATAGAAAAATAGTAAACTTACAGTGGAGAAATCTGACAGAAACCATACAATGAAGTGATGAAGGTCACCAGAAATAAGTCACTTTGACATTAAATACCACTGTTATGATGTGATGAGTAGGGCATATCACCTCTGTGATCTGTGTCATCTGCAGTCATCTCAAAAACCCATTAGTTAGCCTAATTACGAGAAAACATCAGGCACACCCAATCTGAGGTACGTTCCATAAAACAATTCTTCAAAATTGTCAAGGTCATAGAAGACAAGGAAAAACCGAAAATCTGTCACAGATCAGAAGAGATAAAGGACACATGATGACTGTATGCAGTGGGAGGGAATGGAATGAATCTTGGAACTGAAAAAAAGCTATTAGTGGAAAGACCCAAGGAAATTTGAACAAAACCCATGGATTAATTCACATTATGGTGTCAGTGTGACTTTCTTTTTAGTTTCTTAGTTATATGCTAACATGAGAAGTTGGGTGAAGGGTACATGGGACTGTTTTTGCAACTTTTCCATAATTTAATATTTCAAAATAAAAATGTTGTAAACTGCTCGTATTAAAACTATTGAAATCTGCACATGTATAATTATTTTTTGTTCACTTTTTCAACACTTTCTTTGTTCAGAATGTTTTATAATATTTCTTATATGCAAAGTACTTATTTACTCATTTATTGAGTTCCATTATGCCAAGCAAGAGAGAGTATGCCACGGAAAAACAACCATACAATGGGAAAATTAGCATACAAGCATATGTTTTAGAGAAACAGAGGGAGCTTTCTCTGTCTGGAAAGTTCTGCTGTAGCTTCCCTAATGTGTGAAATTTTTGAGGAAGTTCACTAATCTGAGGAAGAGAGGACAGAGATGTCAAGGTAAGGACCAGAGGTTTGAGAGAACTTGGTGTGTTGAAGGAGCTACTTTCTTGAGACAATAGAATAGCAGTGCCAGTGGCCAAGTGCCGAGTTCAAACACTGGAGATGAGATTGAGGAATTAGACTGGCCTGAAGTAGGGAAGGATCTTTGTCCTGGGAACAATGGGGAATGACTGGAGAAGAGGAAGGAAAATTGGTTCAGATCTGTCTTCCATCCAGGTTGTTCTGGCTTCAGGGGGAGACAGGAGAGTAGAAGAGGCCAGTGTTAAACACAAGCTAGGAGACACTGAGATTTGGGGAGAGCGTGAGTAAACGCGGGGCTGAGGTGGAAAGGAAAGGAAGTGTTTGAGTTTCAGAGGGTTAGGGTTAGATCAGTTCATGATGGGGGTGTGCAGGATTGGTTATGGTGTTTTTTCCACATTTGTAGGATCTCTTTCTGATATTCCCTTAAGTGACTGAACATATGAACAACTAGAGATTGTTTTCAAGAAACTATCTTTTCTGTTTTGTTTTCATTCATATTTTGCTTCTTCAGCCAATGTTATAATCACAAGTTTGGACAAATAACTATGGAGTTCCTGGGGAATGTGAATTTAAGATGTCATTTACAGTGGCACCTGGGCAACTTTGTCGGTTAAGAGTCCAACTCTTGATTTCAGCTCAGGTCATGATCTTAGACCCAGCACTGAGCCTGCTTAAAGATTCTGTCTCTCCCTCTTCCTCTGCCCCTTCCCCAACTGCATGCAGGTGCACACACTCTCTCACACTCTCTCAAAAAAAAAAAAAAAAATGTCATTTGCCAATCTCTTCTCTATTTGGAGGTATAATTTCTTTCCTTTTTATTATGTAGGGAAATATTCCAGGAGTTGTAGTTCATGGTCTTATCCATCTAAACTTGCTCTCAGTGAGATAGGTTCTACCTGAGGACACTGCTTCCATGTCAGCTTCTCACTTGGTGGCGGATGCTCTCCCACACCCACCATGGTCCCATGCTTTCATGCACTCAAGACTTTTACATTTCCTAGAAATGAATGTGCCTCCAAAAGTATGAGGTAGGAAAAAGCTGGGCTAGTTTTTTGTTAGTTATTACTTTTAAAAAAGAAAAAGATATTATATAATTATATTATACACATACACATTCTATACTGGAGTTCAAGCTCCAACAAACACTGATGGATAAGATTGAATTTTTTCAAAGCTCAAATCCAGTTGATTTGGAGTCTTTCTGGAGTAGGTGTCTTGAAATAGACACATCTGCCCTGAATGAATATAAATTGAAGATCAACCATATTCCACAAGCAGAAACTATTTGAAGTTGTTCTAAAACAATTTCTTGCTGGACGGCTTACTCTCCTTCAAGGCAATCTACAACTTTCTCAGCATCTTGCTCACACTTCAATTCTTCAACCATAGATTACTGAACTTGCCTCAGAGATTTAGCTTTGAAATACAGGAAGCCAAAAATGGCTGAGAAAATGCACATCACCCAACTGCAGGGCTTGAAAGAAGTGTCAGTGACTACGAATTTCCAATCCAACACGAACGGCAGCACACTTCTCTCAGATGCTGTGTGTCCTCACATTTGTGAGGGGCATCTCCGAACATCTAATTATTTGATGTGCATCATTTTCCTCCTGTAAGGATACATGATGTTTAATCAACTTGGAAAATACCACTAATGTTATGTCTTGGTGATGTCATAAATTAAACTACATGAGAAGAAAAGCAAGTAGAAAGAAAACTATTTCTCTCCACCACCCAGCACCTCTGCATGGTCTCCTGCTGTTTTCAAAGCACATTCCTTGAATCTTTGTTCTCCCTGACCAATTCAAACATTTGAGATTAATAAGTCTCCCCCATTTTTTTAATGAATTAAGTTGTACTTCTAAGGCAATTTAGAAAAGCAACCTTGGGATGCCTGGGTGGTTCAGTTGGTAAACATCTGACTCTTGATTTTGGCTCAGGTCATGATCTCAGGGTCATGGGATCAAGCCCCACATAGGGCTCTGCACTTGGTGGGGAGTTCACTTCAGATTCTCTCTCTTTTCCTCTGCCTCTGCCCCTCCCCGCTTCTCTCTCTCTAAAATAAAATAAAAATCTTTAAAAAAAGAAAAGCAACCTATGTTCCTCATTACCTCTGTATATCCACACATTTATTCTTAAAATGTAAAGATATAAAGGCCCAGATATGAATGCTACAGTTGAAGGCAAAATGTGAGAATAAAACAAGAGTAGGATCTATTGACAACTACTCCAAAGTAGGTGTACCCTTTATTAACTATACATTAAGCTGATTACTTAAACTCTTATAACTTTATTTACCATGGTGCATATAGAAACTGAATGCAATTATAGTGATTTGGTGGTTGTTGGGTTGATTAAATAATATAATGTAAATCACCTGTTACATAAAGAAGTTTAATACAGTGGTTCAGTATAGGATCTATAGTCAGATATCTGGGTTTAAAGCGTCTATACCACTTACTAGATGATGATGATGGCCAACGTTCATAATCCAGTTCTTAGTTTCTACATGTATAAAATGGGGGTAATTACAGCATATCCATACCATGGCATTGTTAAGGGGCTTAAGTGAATGTATGAGTGTGTGTATATTTGTGTGTGTGAAATATATATTAAGATAGTACCTGACACATACTAGGAAATAAATACTAACTGCTATTACTTTTATTAACAGCTCAATTAATATTACTCAATTTGTTCATTTCTGAATTTCCTTAATAAATTATTTTATTTTCTATTTTTGGTACTGTTGGATTTATGGCTCTTGATACTCACAGCATTTAAAAAATATATTTCAATAGCGTTCAAATATTTTTCAAATAGCTGTTTGAAAGTTTTCAAATTAAATGTATACCCTTTAATAGGAAACGACTAAATCTCAAGTCACGGGCAGTCATGTCTAATAGCAGTCTCTGAAAGGAGACTGTGACCCACTGCCAAGTTCTGAAGGGGCTTTGTTATCCATGCAAAGTGTTGTTTCAATAATGTAGCCTAAAAAGTACTATGCTTTGAACATGTAAATGGTATTTGCAAGACAAGAGGAGGGAAGTTTCTTGAACATCACTGGGTCTAATGCTGTGTGTTCAAAAGCAAAAAGCTGTAAATCTATCTAATTATATTGTTAAAATACAGATTTTTAGAGCGGTGAATTGCAATTATTTTATCCAATTTGTGCCCAACAATTCTAAAAAGTTTTAAATGACTGCCGTATCAAACCATCGTAAGATTTTGCCAAAGGGAAGATTATGCACAGATTCAATGAAGAAGGTTTTGGATAACAAATCTATATGCAAGTGATTAATGCTAGAAGAGTTTTTTAAAATATTTACATATCAAAATCCAAGTGGATCATGGCATCATTATGGAAAACGTTTAATTAACCAAACATTTTCTGTACTATATTTGTAAAAGGAATTGAAAACCATATAATGAATTAATCAAAACTTAGACGAAACTACCCAAGTGCCCCTCAGCCTAAGCACAAACCCCTCTGCACCTTTATGTTTTCTATAACATTTTAGCCCCGGGTCATAATTTGAGGCATAAATAAATCCAAAAAGTAGATGATAATTCATGGAAAAATCCAGAGTCAAGTCAAATTTACTTGCTTTACCTATACTATAATTATTAAAACAAGTAAATGCATGAAATATATTTTAGATTTTTTTCCAAAACTCCAGTTAAAACAGAAGAGCTGTTGCATAACCCTCAGGTATCAAAAAATTCTAACTTGCCATATACAATTATTCCCCAATATTAGAACTATTTGATTTCCACTCTCGTGAAAAGAACACGTAGAGGCTGATTCATGTAGTATGTGATCATTGAACATCTAATCAACGTCCAGTGCCTGATAGCGAACATGGGATGGGACCACCAGTGCACACAAAGGGCTACATGCTGGCCACAGCGTCATTCCCGTGTGCCACGCAAGCAGCGTGAATCACAGTGGTTTTCAGAGGAACAGCAGAGAAGAAAAGGGTGAATAAGGAAAGTATATTGATGTCAATTGGATTTATCTAGTTCTTTTAGATTCAGACAGAATTGGCTTGAGTTCCATCTTGAGTACATCAGGATGCTAAATCTCCTTTGTAATTTACTCTCCAAAGCATGCTACTCCTTAGCCACACTGCATTGTCCATAATGAGAGCTGCTACATTCTTTCCCTCCCCCAAACACCACCCACACAAGGCAGTGTGTCCAGGACAATGTGTATTGAATGGTCAGGAAATTACAAGGTTGACATACAAGAAAAGCGTAGCACACAGATGTGTTTGCAATATTATGTCTTGTAGAAGCGGGCGGGCGAAGAGGAAATGCATCTTGTGTCGAAAACAGTAACAATTCTCTCCCTCTGGGGATCTGTATGGCTGATTTTACAGCATGATTTTTCCATGTACCTTTGTGGCATGAGTATAATACCCACTCCTGTGCATGCCCTCTTCTTGCATCCATTGGATTTTTCCATTTGCTTGGAAGCAGGTACCTTTTGGGGAGATGTGCAGCGAGACTGAAGTCAGATCAGTTAAATAACAGAGAGCAAAATGGGGAAATGGCATTTTAACATGTCTGAAGCTGGGAATGCAGAGTCCAGATTTGAAGCCAGGTCTACATGGATCAAAAGCACAAGCCTGTTTTACTATGAAATGCTGCTTCACAAATTAGAAAATAAACGAAAAGCATAATTCAGAAGAAAGGTGTCCTTTAAAGTAGACTCATGAAAATAGCAAGGGTCTCCTCCGGGGCATCACTAAATGAAGGAAGAGGTAGATGTAGACTGGGGACTTCTCTGGGGCCTTTATTGCCCATGCCCTGCTACTCAAAGAGGGGCCTTCAGATCAGCACCCTCAGTAACACTTGGGGCTTGGAGGAAATGCAGACTCTCAGGCCCCAGCCCAGAGCGGCTGAATCAGAACCTGCATTTTCCCGAAACCCCCAGGTTATCCCTCAGCACTTCTGAGTCGGAGAGATGCTGATCTATACGATCACATTATCCCTAAAGGTAGTCAATCAAAAGTACAGAGTTTGCAAATTAAATGGGAGCCTTCAGACATGTGATATGGTCACACTTCTCGTATGGAAGTATAGATGACGTCACACTCCTGGACATGCACGGAGGATTTGGGGTAACAGACGTGTATTTTAAAGCAGAGATTGCTAACCTGATTCCGTGACTATGGTGATATGGGTGGAACCACCCACAGCCATTGACAAAATCCAGACAAGGACGAGGAAGAGAAAGGCTGGCCGGCCGCCTCTCCCACGCCCAGGCCGGCCGGTTGAGTCAGGGCTGTTCTAGGCCTCCAGTCCCTCCTGACGGCGCGGCTCTGAGCCAGAACTAGAGGAGGTGCAGGTGCGACCGCCCCCCACGCCCCCCTGCACCCGCTTACCTCAGCTCTGCCGCAGGCCTCCGTTCTCTTCGGGGACGCGTGACTCAACGAAGTCACGAGCGATGTTCAGCTGGATGATGGCATCCCGCCTCCCTGGGTCTGAGGCTGAACGTCTCACGTCTCTGGATCCTGTTTATCTTTCCCCCCCGGCAAAAAGGGAAGATTGTTTAAAAAAAAAAAAGTCCTGATGCTCTGAGAGGCCCCCGAATAACACAGTCGTTTCTGGGAGTGACAGCCGCGCACACCTGCCGGAGGTCATGCGGGCTCCGATTCCGGAGGCCGGGGCGGGCGGGACACGCGGCTTTCCGACAACCCAGAGCCGGGCTGGCTCTCGGACCGCCTCGAGCGCTCAGTGCAAGCGGTGTGAAGGGTGAAACCAGTAAAACCACTCTGGGGAGTCATTCCGAAGTAAGTATCAAGATTCTTTAAACACACTTCGGCACTGTGGTTATGTTCTTCACCTACGCATTACGAGATCAGAAATAAAGTGAAAATAACCTGGCTGTTCTCAAAATCGGGACCTTGACCAAAAAAATCGTGTAACCTGAAGTTACTGAAACAGGTTATTGAGGAAAAATGCACTAGCCAGGAAAAACGTTTAACATAGAATTTAAAGAGAAACATAGGCGATGGAACTGTGTTCAGTTAATCTCATATTGCGTTACTTTATCTGAATATTAAGAACTATGTGGATATTTAGGAGCATTAGAAGGACATGCAGTAAAAGTGATACAGTCCCATCTGTGTAGTTGTATCGGGGTAATTTCTTGGTTCTTTCTCTTCTTTTTTTTTTAAACTATATACAAAATTCACAAAAAAATAAACTTATTACAAATAAGAAAATGTCTAAATTGTACATCCATGAAACTGATGCCACTTTTAAATTATTCTATGTTCCATGTTATATGCAGGTAATATTCTGTATTACATCATCTTCTATATCATAGCTTAATAACTTTTAACTGCATAGTCTAAAACTGAAAATCTCTTTCACAGACACCCAGCCTCGGGGGACCCCAGTCTGATGCCCTAATGGACACTGTCCTTGGTCCTGTAGAGCATCTTCAGTTACTCTGGGCTCACACCTCCGTCATCCCTACCCCTGCTCTCTCTTCCTGGCCCCTTTCCTCCTGCCATTGATTTGGATGTGGACCTGGTGTTTAACTCCACACTCCCAGGAGAAGATACCTCAGGAAATGCTGCTGTGAGACCCTGCAGGGCATCTGGATTCCTGCCTAGATGTGGAGTCGAAGGCTGCTGGCTAAGGGGAAGGGGGCATGAGTGTGCATCATATATCACTGAATCTGAAGTCAGGGGAGGAGGGCTGAGTGTTTGCTGTGGGCAAGGTATCTGGCTAGTGCCAAATCTTTTTATATGGTGCACTCCCTACAAAACCCTGCGAGGCAGGTCTCTCCTGGTCTCAGGATCCCCACTTTACTGACAAGACTGAGGCAATACAGAATGAAGGAACTCTCTAGTTCCCATGGGCAGGTGGAGGTGGGGTTGGCGTCTAAGTATTCAGGTTCCTGCTTGGCTCTCTTTACGTTAAACAGGGAAACACACAAATAAAACAGAGGATGCTCTGGCCAACTTGAACTTCAGATAAACAACAGATAGTTCCTTTGGTGTAAGTATGTCCCGTACAGTACTTGAGATATACTTACTCTTAGGGCTGAATGTGTCCTCCCCAAATTCATACGTTTAAGTCCTAACTCACAGTCTGATGGGGCCTTTGGAAGGTAATTAGGGTCAAATGAGGTCATGACGGTGGGATTCATGCCTTATACGATGAGAGAGCGCTGAGGACACGCTGGGTGAGGACACAGGGGGAAGGCAGCCCTCTGCAGCAGCGGGGCAGGTCCTCACCAGATGCCCGGGCTGCTGGTGCTTAGATCTTGGGCTCCCTGCCTCCAGAACTGTGAGAGCTTCATCTGTGTTGTCAGGGCCACCCAGTCGGTGGTACTTTCTTAGGGAAGCCTGAGCAGACGAATGCACTTATATTAAAAAAAAAAAAAAAAAATCACTGTTTATCTGAGATTAAAATTTAACTGAGAGCTCTTTATTATTATTTACCATGTCAGCCGTCCCTCCTTGTGCCCCCATCTCTAGTATGAATCAAAATCAGATGAGCTTTCAGTATTGTTTCATTATTTCCAAATACCATGAAAAGTTCTGAAAGTATTTCTAGGAGTCCCACTCTTACTCGAAAGATACGGATTCTCATGATAAAAATTAGGTTGATTTTACAACTGTCTTTAGACAGACTTCGTGGTGATCCCGTTCCTTTCTACCCCCAAGGGCCTAGGGGGCATGGAGGACAGCAGGTTTGATGCAGGGGGTTGAGAGTCAGGAACACACAGAACAAACGTACAGCATGGGTGAATGCTTTGCTCAAAGGCAAGATGGCCTCTTACTGGGCTCCCAAAGCAATTCTCAGATGACTATTTGGTATTTTCTCGCTCCTTTTTACCTTCATTTTCAGCATGATGATTGAAAGCTGAATAGAATAGCAATGAGGCAGTGTATTCTTTCCAAGGCTCAAATTCCAGAAGCCCATCTATCAAAGGGAGAAAGATAACCTTCAACGAGAGAATCTCTAGTCATTGCTTTCAAAAAAGAATATGCTCTAACCAACATACTGGATTTTACCATGATGCTCCAGGTGGTGTCCAGTGCAGCACATCTCAGAATTAATCGTACCTACAATTCACTTGGGAATGTTGGGAAGTACGCACACATACTACGCAGGAGACTGTTTGGAGTTCATGTAATGCAACTGGTCTAAGTTTGGGCGTGCACAACTGGCATAATAAATGCCCCATAAATACCAGATTTAGTGCAGAGAGCATGTCACAGTGTCTGTTTTACTATGTTCGTGCAAGAAAGGGAAGAACAAAGGGGCGCCTGGGTGGCTCAGTCGTTAGGCATCTGCCTTCAGCTCAGGTCACGGTCCCAGGGTCCTGGGATCGAGCCCCACATCGGGCTCCCTGCTCCGCGGGAGGCCTGCTTCTCCCTCTCCCACTCCCCCTGCTTGTGTTCCCTCTCTCGCTGTGTCTCTCTCTGTCAAATAAATAAATAAAATCTTTAAAAAAGAAAAAAAGAAAGGGAAGAACAAGGACAGTTCTGCAGTTTTTACTCAGAAGTAATATCACAAGTGGGCAGTATATTTAAATGGTAGAAGTGTTTGAATACCTTTCGACTTTCTCAGGACAGATGTGAGGATTGCGGAAGATGGGACAAGGCAAGTTGAGAAGGTCATTGAGCTTCTCCTCTGTGGATCAGGAAGTGAGCCCAGGACTACAGACCTCAGACTCTACATTCAGCATCCCACATCCTGCTTCACCTTCTACCCTGGGTGGACACCATGGAGGTCTCACAGTACTTTGGGAAAAGAGCTTTGAAACCAAAAAATGCTCAATTTAAATTATGCTCTACCACTTTTTAACCAGCCAGTGCTGAGCAAAGTCATCAACCACCCCAAGTACATTTCTTTGACTGCAAATTTGGGATTGAGCCAAGGAAATTACTCAAACAACAAACATTTATTGAGTTTCTACATTTGAGAACAAACTAAGTCCCTTCTTTCATGGACTGTACCTTCTGTCTCACAAATTCGTTTTGAATATGAAAAATTAAATCCTTGAAGCAACTCATGGGCCTTAGTAAGGAGTAAATATGCCCTCTGTTGCACGGAGAGATTATTGGCTAATTATGCATAAGTGATATTTTTTTCTAGTAAGGTATTTTGGAAAAATAATCGTGCAGCATGTTTCTTCCCATATTTTTAGGTAATGGAAAAATCTCCTGCAATATTCCACTTACCAGGAAGGTGGGGAAAAAAGACAAAACAAAACAAAAAAACCAAAACAAGAATCTTTAAAATCATTAGCTCATGTGAGAACAAGGGTTTTATTCATTGATACTACTCCTATTAATTGTTTCTCTTTAGACTTTTTAGGTAGCTCAGCAGGCAGAAGAGGCAGCCCGGGAGCCCTTCCTTTTTGTGATGGAGGAGGTAGCAAAGCATCCTTTTTTCCTTCACCTTGTCTCAGCATCATAGTTGGTGACAACATGTATTTGCAAGCGGGCGTAAGAATGGCTCCATCATGCTGCCCTCGCTGTACCATCATTAAAGAACTTATTATCCTTAAGATAAAAAGAGAGTCTGGGCAGTGCCTCATCCTGGGGGGTATGTTCAAACAGAGAAGAAAGCACCAGGGAAATCAGCATTTTTCACTGTGTCAGTGGCATATTTATCTTCCAAAGATTAAAAATTGCAATCTCCATAGCTGTCCTCTATCTGCCCTCAAAGTTAAAATGTGAAAGTATTTCAAAAGAGAGTATCAAAATATACCCCTTAAGCCTGCTGGCATCACGCTTGCCCTTGGCATGGGCTTACCAGCAACATGCAAGCATATGAGGCCATTCAGCCAGCCACGGGCTGCAGTGGGAGAGAACCGAGATCCCAGAAATCAATCCCTGTCCATAAGGTCAACTGCCACTTGACAAGGGAGCCAATAACAACCAGTATGGAACGGAGAGTCTCTTCAACAAATGGTGTTGGGAAAATTGGATAACCACATAAAGAACATAGAATTCTTATATCACGAAAAAAATAAGTCAACATGGATTAAAATCTTAAACATAAGACGAGACACCATAAAGCTCCTAAAGGGAACATAGGGAAGAAGCTCCTTGACATTGGTCTTGGCAATGATTTTTTGGGAATGACGCCTAAAACACAAGCAACGAAAGCAAAACCAACAGGTGGGACTGGATCAAAGCTGGCGATGCTCTTAACCGGCCACCAGGCTCTGACGCTTTAGGGAAGATCATCTTCCCACAAAGGAAGAGCCATTCTGAATGTCATGCTTCCTTGAAATGAGGAATTTATTTAGGTCAAAAAGGTTGAAGATCTGACTTAGGGAAAAAGAATCCCCTTCATTCCTATGCCAGCCCAGTGGTGTCCTGGAACAGGCTACACCAGTATATGAAAACCAGTGTCTTCAACTTTGAGGGATTTTGTAAATCAGTAGCTAAACACAGTAATTATTTAAAAATAAGTTGCATATAATTTCATTAAATAAGCTCTATCAAAAACAAAGCCAGTAACTATTGGAAATGCACCATTTCCCAATTATTTTACCACATCTTTCTGTTATCTATGCTTTTTAGGTTATTTGCATGTTTTGTATCTGTAGGGTAGAAAGATGGTAACACTGCATTACGGCACATCTCTTCCCAAAGGCTCACTTGGAGATTTTTGTGTTGGTTGCTTCAAATTGGCCATGGTCAGAGTGTTCACACCATGGAAATTTGCAACTGATACAAATGAGAGATTTTCTTTCTGGAGAGTGGATCATTAAACATTTACCAGCATGGTTCTGATGCCATGACATCAGTCAAAATATTGTCACCTCCAAATTATGTGTGTCATGCAGAAGAAATAAGGAGCTAGCTACCTCCAACAGACAGTGGTCTAAAAGTATTTTGGTTGTCCTCTCTCTGCACTGTCTCTGACTCTCTGTCTCAAACAGGGACACATACACACAGATACAACACAGAACCCAGGGTTCTAGGACTTCCTAGCCTCATGATTTTGAGTCTCCCCAGGATTACTATTCCCTTTTTCCACCTGGTGAATTTCTGTTTATGATGAAAGACCTGGTCCAGCTATCAGGCATCCCCGGAAAGTTCCTACCTTTGCGCTACCTTCTCAATGAATCCCCCTTTGACAATTGCATTTAAAATTGTGACCGGCCACCATTACCATCCTTGCCATGCTCTTGCTCACTTACTCTGTTTTGTCATTTATTTTTCTTAAAATCCAATTACTAGGGGCACCTAGGTGGCTCAGTTGGTTAAGCGTCTGCCTTCGGCTCAGGTCATGATCCCGGGGTCCTGGGATTGAGTGCCTCATCGGGCTCCCTGCTCAGCGGGGAGCCTGTTTCTCCCTCTGCCTGCCTCTCCCCCTGCTTGTGCTCTCTCACTCTCTCTCTCTCAAATAAATAAAACCTTTAAAAAAAAAGAATATATACTTTTCTTGTTTTAACTGGCATGAGAGATTACTGATTATTCAAAAGCAAATATTTTAAAATCATAAATGCCAACAACATGATAAAACTACCTCTAACTTTTATGATAAATGTTCTTCAAAAGGGTATTTCCCCAGAATCTGGTTAATCCAGTGTTTTATTCTTTTAAATATTCTTTCCAGTTTTGTTGCTTTGCCTGCAGAAATGGTGATATAATTGGTATAGAAAAAATGGAGATGTTTTGGCTGAATAATAAAGGACAGGTGTCTGCAATGTTTGTGTCATGGGCTGGGGGCTGTGAATCTCTCTCTCTCTCTCCCTTTTTTTCCTGCATGACTTAATGAAAATTGAAATTATCCAGCAAATCCATTAGGATTAATTTAATAAAAAGAAATTAACTAATTGGCACAAACAGCCATTTAGATAATGGGACAAGCTAACCCAACCTTGAAAATCACAAGTGACTTTTCAAAGCCATTTTGAGCATTCATAATTTACTAGGAATTTTCCCATTCTAGAGAACAAATTGTTGTGAAATTGTAGCACTTTGTGATTTTTTAGGGGGTCTTCACAATAAAAGCCTGCTCTGTTCAAACAGGCTATTGCTCATCCAATTTATCGTAATGGTCTTGGTTTGTGTGGCCCCTTCATGGAAACTTTGAAAAAGGAAAATAAATGATTACAAATATTTACAGTTTCTGGGGATTCATATCATAGCACAAAAAATGCCCTCACAAAATATTTGATTTTAAGAAAATCTAATCTGATATTGTCTGAATCAACATTTTTTAAAATTAAAGAGTGTTTATTTTTCTGAAGCACACCTAACATGGTTTTCTAAAGCATGTCTATTTTCTTGGCAAAATCTGGTACTCCACAAAAATAAATTGTGTACTTTAGATTTAGTGGTTGTTGCCATATTTTTTAGATTTTTTTTATTGCATAAAATATTCTGATATTCTCACCTAACACTAAAAATTGAAGTTTGCCATCCATCTAGAAAATCTATCACTGGAAACACAAGTTGTGCTTTGAATGCTTTTTAGGTAACGTATTTAAACATAATGGCCACACTGAAAAAAAAAAAAAAAATCCTGAGTTTAAAATGTTTTGTCACAGGTTAGCAAGATTTTCCAATTTCTATCTCCTATCTCTGTCTCTTCTGCCCTGTCCCCTCTTGGAATTTTAAAGAAATTGGCTTCTGGTTGTATTTGGATAGAGATGGTCTTAATGGTTTTTCAAAGTGATCTTATTTCTAGTCCCGAGGATACATAAAATATACTTTAGGATACACTTCAAATACTGAAATAGCAACTATTACTGTGGCTCATTCATAAAAATAATCCAATAGCATTTTTACTTGCATCACCATCTCTCTAAACATCACCCATTAGTAATGTTACCCAAATATCGCTTACATTCACATTTGTTCAATCTTCAATTTTGTCTCACAGCTAATGAAGATGTTTGGAAAATACCCTTGCCCATCCTAAGAAATAAAGATTCTGGTTCAACCAGTATTGAATCAAATCCTTCATAACTCTGGTGGCCAAGTGAACATTTTTTGTGCAAGTGCACCATAATGCTCAAAGAATCAGGCAGACCTACATCACTCCTCAAATTCCAGTCTCCATATTGATTTCAGTGAGTAAAGCAATTAATGTAGTCATCATAAAAATAATCTTAGCATTTACTTCTCTACTCCTACTCAGTGCACTGCCATCAGTTTTTGCTCTGAAATGGGAGTCTCATCAAATACTTCAGAACAAACGTATTTTATAGGCATCGTGATAGAGATCTCCTATAAAGAGAACCAGCTGATATTGCAGCTCAGGGTTTTTCAAATCATCTTTATCAGGATTTTTCATTTAACCCAAAGGCAACATTAATGACTTTTATCATCAATTTGCTTGCTTTTTATTACTGGAGTTGGAGGCAAAGATAAGAGAATTCTCTAAAAGAATAGAAACAGATACATGAACGCCTCAAGTAAGTGACCATTTACCTTAGAGTCGAGTTTAGTGTTTCTCAAGGAATTTGTTTATTTTGTGAACTTTATAATGAGGAGCTCTGGAAAGACTTTTATCCAGGATAAATAAATGATTCCATTCTTTACCATTTTTTTTAACATTAAACAATCATAAATTGGTACTGGGGGATTCATAGCTCTAGCTGATAACATGGATTATGCCCAACTCTTTAATGAAATGGCATATAATTCTCAAAATTAAAGTGCATTTCAAGTAGTAAAAGTCTATAGTGCAGACTTATTCTATGAGACATGTCTATGGTATAGAATTATTTCAAATAAGGAGGAAACCAGAAGGTTTTTGGACATGTAAATACTTAACACTCCTTTAAAAAAGGAAACATTTTTCTTATACACTATGAATCAAAAAAAGAGCATTGTCACTGAGAATATGTATTGGGCAACACACGGTTTCCTGCCAAGATTAACTGATCATGTGCAGCCCACTGTCAGCACCACCAGGGCAGGGATGGTCTCTGTCTCCTGGTGCTATCCCACTTCAAAGGGTGGGGGCCTTAGATCCCAAAAGGCTTCAATTTTAAAAAGGGCTCTGCCCTTAAATAGCTAAAGTTTTTATGTTTTGCCAGTTTGTAGTCCTCACTTCCTTTTGGGTGGAGGGAGGAGGATAGCCTCTCACTCAATTTCCTGGGGCCGCCATCACAATGCATCCCAGAGACCAGGGAGCTTAGACAGCAACGTGTATGGCCTCACAGTCTGGAGGACACAGGTCCGAGATCCAGCAGTCGGCAGAGCTGCTTCCTTCTGAGCCATGAGCGAGAATCTTCCAGACCCCTGCTCTGCTTTGGGTGGTTTGCTGGTCATCTTCAACATCCAGTCCCTCAGCTTGTAGGTCTCTGCGTTCATCCTCATGTGGCGTTCTCTGTGTGTGTTCATATTCAAAGTCCCCCTCTTTGTAAGGACATGAGTCATGCCATATTAGGGGCTCACTCTACCCCAGTATGAGCTCATCTTAACAAACCTTGTCTGCAATGACCCTGTTTTTAAATGAGGGCACATTCTAAGGTACCGTACATTAGGATTTTAGCATATGATTTTTGCAGCGACATAATTCCACTCAGAATAAGATCGGTTCTATAGAATTGCTGTAACTGAACATGTACAGAAACCAACTGAATACGTGTTTAATACACGCTTGTAAAAGAGAGAGGTGTTTGGCATGTTGGTAAAGAGGATCCTGGAAGCATAGTCCCTAAGGTTAAAACCCCACATCTGTCATGTATTGGCTGTGTGACCTCACCAAGGCTTGACACTTCTTTCTGTGAAATGGAGATATTTAATGCAATAAAATATGTAAAACGTTTACCATGGTACCGAGCACGTAGCCAGTGCTCAATAAACACTATCCAGTTTTATTAATATATCTCCACTGATATGAGTATAGTGGTGTGTTTTAGACTTTTTCTCCTTTCTTGTTTAAATATGCTCTTTGTTTCTACAGTTCTGCTCCCAACTCCACTTCTGATCACCCAACTACTGATTCTGACACCAGTTAGGATTCTGCAGCCAACTCCAGTATGGGGGGAGGGGTGTCCCAACACCACCAGACAACTCTCTGACACCAGCCGGGTGCCTTACAATGCAGCTCACTTCTACCATTTCCAATGGTGGTGCTGTCAGACCTCACAGGTAAGGGCTCAGCCCTATGAGACTGCCCCCCAAAGTCCAATCACAAGTGCACGTCATCACTTGTGCTTCTGGTCCACTGGCTATAGGCTAGGGGTTCCAACAGCCCCTTCCTTGGGTTTGATTCATTTGCTAGAGCAGCTCACAGAACTCAGAGAAACATCTTACTCACTAGATCACCAGTTTATTATAAAAGGATGTAACTCAGAACAGCCAGGTGGAAGAGATGTGTAGGGAAAGATATGGAGAAAAGAGCTTCCATGTGTTCTCCAGGTGTTCCAATCTCCCCAAATCTCCATGTGTTTTCCAAATTGGAAGCTCTCTGAGTTCCATTCATTTGGGTTTTTATGAAAACATTTTTACAGAAACATGATTGATTAGATCATTGGCCATTGACCATTGATTCAGCCTCCCTGGAGGTCAGGGGTGGGACTAAAAGTCCCAACCCTGTAATTACAGGGTTGGTTCTCCTGGCAACCACCTCCATCCTTAGGTGCTTTCCAAAAGTCATCTCATTAACATAACAAGAGACACCTGTATTGCTCTCATCACTTAAGATATTCCGAGGATTTTAGGGGCTCTGTGCTATGGCCAAATATACATATTTCTTATTATAAGTCATGCCATCACAGTTCCCCCAGTTATATTTCTAAGGGCTAGGCAGAGACAAAACACTTAAAAGTTTTGCTTAGCTTGTTAATTGGTTTTGTTTAGTTGACATTCCGTGGGTGTCAAATTACTTGTCTTGGGAATTTGAGTTAACTATCATAAAAAACATTTTTAGTCATTCCTCTTTTCTATTAAAATTTTAAAACTTAAATTTCTACAAGTAGAGAAATGCCCAAATAAAATTAATATAGATTTTTAAATTATGGTTTTAAATTATTTTCTGGAAAAATAATCAAAATTTTCCACATAATCATTTATGAAGATTGTTTAAGAACTTAATGTTTCTAATATTTGAGAACACTGAAAGGACCTGTTTTGACAAAGACCTAACTACATTTTATATATGATGACGGAACAGGTGCTTTCATTTCTTATGTACCATGAAAGCCTAAGATATTAATTTTAGTATTTTCATACTTACTCTCTTCTTGTAGCTTTATCAGTGTATAAGGCAGTGGACACACTACAAAGAAACAAGCCTCACTAAAACAGACCTTCATAGGAGGCGTTGCTTGTCTGGTTGAGCCACACAAACTCTTGTCCCACCAGCCTCAGTCTCTCTATGTAACAATGGAGAGCATTTTTAAAGATGATGTGGAGATCTGCTTATAATGACAAGCTTATCCCCCGACCAGAGAGTGATATGGGGTCCCAGGCAAGTGTGACCCGAGACCCTGGGTCTGCAGTGCCCCGAGGTTACACTGGCAGGCTTTTCCACACACCACAGCTGGTGTCTCCTCTCCTGCAGGCTGCCCCAGTGTCCTCCCTGTAACTCTGACGATTTCTCAGTGCAGATGGGGCAGAGGATGGGCTTATTTTTGCCTGAGTTGCTTCTTAATGGCACATCTCCATCTCCGACAATTGTCATCTTGGTCTTCTCTCCACACCGTTTGAGTTCATTAATCCCCCAAACAAACACACAGAGGAGCAAGTTTATGACAGTGGACGAAGGTTTCCTTAGAATGGAAATGGATTGCAGAGTCGGTGCAAATAAGCGCTTAACGTGTTGAAGAGGGTCAGCTTTGAAGTCATATTGCCTTGACTGCCCTTCCTTATGTACACTTTGGGTCAGTGATTATCTATTGCTTCTCCTTGCCTCACACCCTTTCCTTGCCCTAATCCCCCTCCTCTGGAGAACCACCTGCTCCTACATTCAGCCCATGTGGTTCAGTCAGGGCGGGCACCATGGCTTGGCGGTGTTAGGTCCAGTCCTGGTAGTCAAAAAGATTTATCCAAAAATAGACGTGGGTTCAAACCGTCAAACCATGAGAAATGACCCAGAAGTTCTGCTGGAGCTGTCGGGAAAGGGGCCCGCTCTTCCTGGCTGTGCTGCTCAGGCTCGTGGGATGCGAGGCTAACAGGCTGCTGGGCATCCTTGTAGGACACCGGAGCGTTTTCCAAGCAAGGAAAATGTTGCTGAGGAGTAGAGGCAGACTGACCACACTCCTTAAGCACCTGCCCGCGGCGGTGGCTGAAGCACCCAGACTGACCTCACCGTAAGTCCTTGCTTCCCCGAGTGCCTTTGTGACCCTCCTCGTGGACTCCTGTGCAGGACAGCGGCTCAGAGCACAGCAGTCTGGGAACAGCACCGGTCGCTCTTGCTCAGTTTGTAGGAGAGACAGTTGAATGACGAGCATTTCAATCAGACCCTGGGCTGCCTGCAGACCTCAGGAACCCCCTCAAGCTCAAGTTAATGCTTGGAACCTAATTCAGGGGTTCAACTAGGAGTCGACTCAAAAAAGCATCGGGCTCTCCCAGCTCGTGCCCACAGGCCACAGTGGCTTCACCTGCCCTCTCCTCATGAGAAGCTCTTCTGTCCCATCTTCCCAAGTCACTGCCCCGCTGTTGGAGCTCTTTCCGGGGGTGCTGGGAATCAGAACCGCGTTCCTCCAAGTCGCCTAAATCAAGTGGCTGCTTGAGCTCTGTGTCGGCAGAATTGCTGTTGGAAAAATGCAATAAAAAAAGAAAAAATACGAGGCTGTAGTTCCACTTGCGATTATATTTTTTATTAAAACCGTTAATGACTGAAATCCCAGTTTCATACAACCTGCAGTCACCCTACCAGAAATGAAATTCTACAGATTCCAGTAGAAAGTAAAAGCGCAAAATCAAGATATTTTAGTGATCTGCAGAATCTAAATTTGTGTAATGATTGATGCAAAAAAAAAATTTCTTGGTTATGTAACGGTTGGTACAGATTTAAAACTCTGCTCAGTCTCCTGGTGACTAACATCAGTTCTAATAAGAAACATGTAAATACCAATATAAAAATAACTTGCAGAGGTAAAGTGAGAAATAAAGAACAAATATGGAAGAATTTTTAAAGTAACCATACCTCTGGGAGGTGGGGAGGATGACACTACCTTGAGCTGAATTATTAACAATGAAAATTATTTGAAAACAAAAATATCATAGAATACAACTACTGACATGTTATAGATAAGAATCTATAAACTCACAAATACTTCATAAAATACATTTTTAATAGCATGGATCAATGAATGTCAAGTGTGTTGCTAATGACCCGTCAATTATGTATACCAAACCAAAAAAAAAAACCCTAATCAATTATGACAAACTGTTAAATAAAGCTTATTTATGGAAAACTATCACAGGACTATGAAATGCATGCAGTATGTTTATCTCACATCACACGCGGGTCTGCAGGAATAGGGGCTAGCCGCTGAATAACTTGCAAGAAACTCTTTGGTAACTGCTCACCAGGTGAGTTCAGCATTTCTTCCCGTGTATGAAGAACTTGTCCAAAAGAAAATTGCAGACTTTTTGAAGGTACCCACTATGAATCAAGAAGACAAATAAGTACAGACATATGAATTAATGATGATAAAACACAGTGGAAAGACTCGTAATGCCGTTTAATTTTAATTTTTTTTTCAAGGTAGATAACCTTTATTTCTGGGGTTACAGTAGCTTCTTGATCTTTCAAGTTCATTCAGTCAACAAATAATAAATTAGCCATCACTGTAGGCAAGGCGCCATTCTATCTGCTGAGGATATAGCGGTGAACAAAATGGACCAAGTCCCTGCTGCAGGTAGCTTATATCTTAATGGAGATGGAAGATAATAAAGATACAAAAATGTTTGCTAGTGAAAAACCTTGATTTTTTTTTTTTAAACAAAATGCTTAGTTACTAGCCTACCCTGGAGCTAGGTTAATCCGCCACCAGATTAGGAGTGGAATCCTCATCAGACACCTTCCTTCCACCCTCCCATCCCTGTGCTCTCTGCCCCGGGCATAACAATCCAGAAAGCTTTGCTTATCTCCAGTTGCTGAGATTGTGCTGCTGGGGCCTCCTGCCCGCCCCTCCCCACCCCGAGCTCTCCGCCTTGCCTCTGCAGACCACCGTTTGTCAAACTTTCAGGAGTTCTGGATGAATGGAATGGAAAGGAGTAGGATGTGCAGAGCATGGAAGGTCATTGGCTTTCATATTAGAGAGAGAGACAGACATCCACCTGTTACGGTGATTGTGTCCTGGGCCTTAGCACAGTTCAGTAAAGACGTGTGTAATTGTGATTGACTACGTGGGGTAATAAGTAAATGATGGAATGAAATATCAAATGAACATCAGATTGATAACCAATGAATCTGGTTTCTAAGCACATGACCCTTCCATATTAGATCATCTACCTGAGCATCTACCTGAGCATCTGATATGTACAATCAGAACGCCCCTCCCCCACTGATAATTTTTTTTGCAAGAGCGGGGGGGGGGGGGAGCACAAGAGACAATGAGCCAGCATACTTTTCCAGTGGAAATTGTAGTCATATATAATATAAAAATAATGTCATCGTAATACATGAAAATTATGGTACCACATGTAACTATGGGAAGAAACATGTGTAATGTCTAGCCAGTCACATTTTTCCTTCTGGGAATTCATGTGCCAAACCTGATAGAGACTATACGCTTTCCAGTGATGGGCAGAATCTTCCAAAATGACATTTGAAAATTATATTTGCTATGACATTGCATCAAGGAGAAAGTTTTCTAACAAAAATCTGACTCAAGCTGGCTGAAACCAAAACCAAAATGGGGGAAGGCCAGATAAAGGGTTGTTTTTTAGGGGGAGTTTCTCCCAGGGATTCGGGTGATGTCAGGGCTCAGACTGTCTTCTGCTGCCGTCTGTCCTCTGCTGGCCCTGCCGGGTGGCTCAGCATCAGCCGGCTCTCAGGTACACTGTCAGGGACACGGATGCTGCACTGGGGCCTGACCTCTGCCCACACCTTCAAGGTCACCTTCACGCACCTGCACGCACCTTCCCATAGAGATGGCTCAAGCTAGGCATTGCCCACAGAACCGTCTGTGACCTCGGGGCAGGTCGTGCCTGCCCGTGGTGTCCCACCTCCCCAGAGAAAATAGACCACAAAACACAAGAGGGGTCCCGTGGGAAGGGGGACCCAGATTCTAGAAAGCCAGCAAATGTCCACTTTGATCATTATACTCCAATTAGCCATCAGTCTTACCAAAGTAGATTTGGGATTTTCATTTTCCTATTTAAATAAATTTCATAGTTTCTACGCCTTATGGTGTCAAGCTTTCCTCTCTCCTGTGATATTTAAGACACAACTTGACTTCTATTTTTTTTCAGTATCATTTTCTCCTGGCTCACTCTTTTATTCATCAATAACTCCAATTACGTTGTCCTATTTCCTGTTATGCTGAACAACATTGTAATTCATATTTATATCAGGTTATATTTTTTTCTCCTCCATATATTTTCTCTGTGTTACTCATTCCCCGTTTTCTGCATGTCAAAGCTCTGCTTTAAATATTACATCTTTTGTGAAGCCCTCCTTGGTACCATGCGCCCTAACACTTTGGAAGTAGAGCGATGGTGATGAGCCTCCCACATGACCCCGGTGATCCCTGTGTCCCGAGCTTCACACTCGAATGTAGTCCCCTCCTAGAACGAAGGGAGAAGATTGCCTCCCATAGCAAAACCAACATGGCAGAGGGTGTCAGTGTGTGCCTTCAGAGTCTGGATCATGAGAGGTGCGTGGCTTCCTCTTAGCTCTGTCCCTTGGTTTGTGTGCTCTGGGAGGAACTAGCTACCGTACCGTAAGGACGCTCCAGCCCTGCAGGGAGGCTCACGTGACGAGAAACTGAGGTCTCCTGCCAATAGCCATGTGAGTGAGCTGCCAGTGAAGAGACTCCTCCAGCCCCAAATCAGCCTTCAGGCAAGCGTCATGCCCATCAACAAGACCAGCACAGACAAGTCAGGACACTGCAAAGATCAACCATTGGGAGAGAGAAGTGAGCTGCTGCAGAGATGATGTTTTGTACAAAATCAATGTTCTGCAATCCTGGGCACTTGTAGATGAGCTTCTGAGCTTCCTGGGATTTGAGACAAAAGATAAATCATTGCTCAGGAAAAAGTAACATGACTATTTGTCATGAAGCCCTAAAACAATGCTTCTGCACTTGCCACTGAAGAGGACTTGCCTTTTGGACATGATCGGCATCCCCAGTAGCATCCTTTGGGTAACTATGTTAACTTAATCAGGCCGTACACTGACTTCCTGCCACTTAAATACAGTCCAGTGAAAAGTCATCATTATGAATAAAATCTTTAAAAAAATAAATAAAATAAAGGGGCCCCTGGGTGGCTCAGTCAATAAGTGTCTGCCTTCGGCTCAGGTCATGATCCCGGGATCCTGGGATGGAGCCCCACATCAGGCTCCCTGCTCGGTGGGAAGCCTGCTTCTCCCTCACCCACTCCCCCTGCTTGTGTTACATCTCTCGCTGTGTCTCTCTCTGTCAAATAAATAAATAAAATCTTTAAAAAAGTCATCATTATGGAGTCAGTGATGGTTTGTAGAAAAGAGCTCTTCCATGTCCCGAGCATTCTCTGTGACGTGGAATACACCCTGACCCCTGGCTCTGTCTCTGTGGTGGAGATGCCCACTCTGTTCTGACAGGCATCTCATCTACCTGCACCAGATTTCCACAGAGAAGCAGTTCAATGTTGCCATGTGTGCCCTTGTTACTGAAATTACCTGGGGATCTTAGAAAAAATGATACTGATGTGCAGCTCCCTTCCCCAAACATGTGTTCCTTAGACTTGCACATACTTCTTTCCAGTTGGGCGCTGATTTTATGATAACCCCTTTATCATTGAGTAATGTCTCCTTTCTTCCTTGGTAATAGTTCTTGTTTTGAAATCTACTTTATCTAATGTTAATATAGCCAATCTAAATTACTCTGGAATTGCATTTTTATGACCCACCTTCCTTCTTCTATGCACTTTCAATCCATTTGTGCTTATATGTTTAATGTTCTTCGTGTAGATGGCACGTAGTGGGTTCTTTCTGTTTCTTTCATCTGATCTGACAATCCCCTCCTTAAATTTTATCGTTCAGGTCAGTATTACATCACATAATTATTGATATGTTTTCATTTAAATCTGACATGAAGTTGTTTTTTTTTTGTTTTTTTTTTAATTTTTTTATTGTTATGTTAATCCCCATACATTACATCATTAGTTTTAGATATAGTGTTCCATGATTCATTGTTTGTGCATAACACCCAGTGCTCCATGCAGAACGTGCCCTCCTCAATACCCATCACCAGGCTAACCCATCCTCCCAACCCCCTCCCCTCTAGAACCCTCAGTTTGTTTTTCAGAGTCCATCGTCTCTCATGGTTCTTCTCCCCCTCCGATTTCCCCCCCTTCATTCTTCCCCTCCTGCTACATTCTTCTTCTTCTTTTTTTCTTTCTTAACATATATTGCATTATTTGTTTCAGAGGTACAGATCTGAGATTCAACAGTCTTGCACAATTCACAGCGCTTACCAGAACACATACCCTCCCCAGTGTCCATCACCCAGTCACCCCATCCCTCCCACCCCACCCCCCACTCCATCAACCCTCAGTTTGTTTCCTGAGATTAAGAATTCCTCATATCAGTGAGGTCATATGATACATGTCTTTCTCTGTTTGACTTATTTCGCTCAGCATAATACCCTCCAGTTCCATCCACGTCGTTGCAAATGGCAAGATCTTATTCCTTTTGATGGCTGCATAATATTCCATTGTATATATATACCACCTCTTCTTTATCCATTCATCTGTTGATGGACATCTTGGCTCTTTCCACAGTTTGGCTATTGTGGACATTGCTGCTATAAACATCAGGGTGCACGTAGCCTTTCGGGTCCCTACTTTTGTATCTTTGGGGTAAATACCCAGTAGTGCAATTGCTGGATCATATGGTAGCTCTATTTTCAACTTTTTGAGGAACCTCCATACTGTTTTCCAGAGTGGCTGCACCAGCTTGCATTCCCACCAACAGTGTAGGAGGGTTCCCCTTTCTCCGCATCCCCGCCAACATCTGTCATTTCCTGACTTGTTAATTTTAGCCATTCTGACTGGTGTGAGGTGGTATCTCATTGAGGTTTTGATTTGGATTTCCCTGATGCTGAGCGATATTGAACACTTTTTCATGTGTCTGTTGGCCATTTGGATGTCTTCTTTGGAAAAATGTCTGTTCATGTCTTCTGCCCATTTCTTGATTGGATTCTTTGTTCTTTTGGTGTTGAGTTTGATGAGTTCTTTATAGATTTTGGATACTAGCCCTTTATCTGATATGTCATTTGCAAATATCTTCTCCCATTCTGTCAGTTGTCTTTTGGTTTTGTTGACTGTTTCCTTTGCTTTGCAAAAGCTTTTTATCTTGATGAAGTCCCAATAGTTCATTTTTGCCCTTGCTTCCCTTGCCTTTGGCGATGTTTCTAGGAAGAAGTTGCTGTGGCTGAGGTTGAAGAGGTTGCTGCCTGTGTTCTCCTTTAGGATTTTGATGGACTCCTGTCTCACATTGAGGTCTTTCAACCATTTGGAGTCTATTTTTGTGTGTGGTGTAAGGAAATGGTCCAGTTTCATTCTTCTGCATGTGGCTGTCCAATTTTCCCAACACCATTTGTTGAAGAGACTGTCTTTTTTCCATTGGACATTCTTTCCTGCTTTGTCAAAGATTAGTTGACCATAGAGTTGAGGGTCCATTTCTGGGCTCTCTATTCTGTTCCATTGATCTATGTGTCTGTTTTTGTGCCAGTACCATACTGTCTTGATGATGACAGTTTTGTAGTAGAGCTGGAAGTCTGGAATTGTGATGCCGCCAGCTTTGCTTTTCTTTTTCAACATTCCTCTGGCTATGCGGGGTCTTTTCTGGTTCCATACAAATTTTAGGATTATTTGTTCCATTTCTTTGAAGAAAGTGGATGGTATTTTGATGGGGATTGCATTGAATGTGTAGATTGCTCTAGGTAGGATTGACATCTTCACAATATTTGTTCTTCCAATCCATGAGCATGGAACGTTTTTCCATTTCTTTGTGTCTTCCTCAATTTCTTTCATGAGTATTTTATAGTTTTCTGAGTACAGATCCTTTGCCTCTTTGGTTAGATTTATTCCTAGGTATCTTATGGTTTTGGGTGCAATTGTAAATGGGATCGACTCCTTAATTTCTCTTTCTTCTGACTTGTTGTTGGTGTACAGGAATGCCACTGACTTCTGTGCATTGATTTTATATCCTGCCACTTGACTGAATTCCTGTATGAGTTCTAGCAGTTTTGGGGTGGAGTCTTTGGGATTTTCCACATAAAGTATCATATCATCTGCAAAGAGTGAGAGTTTGACTTCTTCTTTGCCAATTTGGATGCCTTTGATTTCTTTTTGTTGTCTGATTGCTGTGGCTAGGACTTCCAATACTATGTTGAATAGCAGTGGTGATAGTGGACATCCCTGCCGCGTTCCTGACCTTAGGGGGAAAGCTCTCAGTTTTTCCCCATTGAGAATGATATTCGCTGTAGGTTTTTCATAGATGGCTTTTATGATATTGAGGTATGTACCCTCTATCCCTATACTCTGAAGAGTTTTGATCAAGAAAGGATGCTGTACTTTGTCAAATGCTTTTTCTGCATCTATTGAGAGGATCATGTGATTCTTGTTTTTTCTTTTGTTAATGTATTGTATCACGTTGATTGATTTGCGGATGTTGAACCAACCTTGCAGCCCAGGGATAAATCCCACTGGGTCGTGGTGAATAATCCTTTTAATGTACTGTTGGATCCTATTGGCTAGTATTTTGGTGAGAATTTTTGCATCCATGTTCATCAGGGATATTGGTCTGTAGTTCTCCTTTTTGATGGGGTCTTTGTCTGGTTTTGGGATCAAGGTAATGCTGGCCTCATAAAATGAGTTTGGAAGTTTTCCTTCCATTTCTATTTTTTGGAACAGTTTCAGAAGGATAGGTATTAATTCTTCTTGAAATGTTTGGTAGAATTCCCCTGGGAAGCCATCTGGCCCTGGGCTTTTGTGTTTTGGGAGATTTTTGATGACTGCTTCTATTTCCTTAGTGGTTATAGGTCTGTTCAGGTGTTCTATTTCTTCCTGGTTCAGTTTTGGTAGTTGATACATCTCTAGGAATGCATCCATTACTTCCAGGTTATCTAATTTGTTGGCATAGAGTTGCTCATAATATGTTCTTATAATTGTTTGTATTTCTTTGGCGTTGGTTGTGATTTCTCCTCTTTCATTCATGATTTTGTTGATTTGGGTCATTTCTCTTTTCTTTTTGATAAGTCTGGCCAGGGGCTTATCAATCTTGTTAATTCTTTCAAAGAACCAGCTCCTAGTTTCGTTGATCTGTTCTACTGTTCTTTTGGTTTCTATTTCATTGATTTCTGCTCTGATCTTTATTATTTCTCTTCTCCTGCTGGGTTTAGGCTTTATTTGCTGTTCTTTCTCCAGCTCCTTTAGGTGTAGGGTTAGGTTGTGTACTTGAGACCTTTCTTGTTTCTTGAGAAAGGCTTGTATTGCTATATACTTTCCTCTTAGGACTGCCTTTGCTGTATCCCAAAGATTTTGAATAGTTGTGTTTTCATTTTCATTGGTTTCCATGAATTTTTTTAATTCTTCTTTAATTTCCTGGTTGACCCATTCATTCTTCAGTAGGATGCTCTTTAGCCTCCATGTATTTGAGTTCTTTCTGACTTTCCTCTTGTGATTGAGTTCTAGTTTCAAAGCATTGTGGTCTGAAAATAGGCAGGGGATGATCCCAATCTTCTGGTACCGGTTGAGACCTGATTTATGACCTAGGATGTGATCGATTCTGGAGAATGTTCCATGGGCACTAGAGAAGAATGTGTATTCCGTTGCTTTGGGATGGAATGTTCTGAATATGTCTGTGAAGTCCATTTGGTCCAGTGTGTCATTTAAAGTCTTTATTTCCTTGTTGATCTTTTGCTTAGACGATCTGTCCATTTCAGTGAGGGGGTGTTAAAGTCCCCCACTATTATTGTATTGTTGTCGATGTGTTTCTTTGCTTTTGTTATTAATTGCCTTATATAATTGGCTGCTCCCATGTTAGGGGCATAGATATTTACAATTGTTAGATCTTCTTGTTGGATAGACCCTTTAAGTATGATATAGTGTCCTTCCTCATCTCTTATTACAGTCTTTGGTTTAAAATCTAATTTGTCTGATATAAGGATTGCCACCCCAGCTTTCTTTTGGTGTCCATTAGCATGGTAAATGGTTTTCCACCACCTCACTTTCAATCTGGGGGTGTCTTTGGGTCTAAAATGAGTCTCTTGCAGACAGCATATCGATGGGTCTTGTTTTTTAATCCAATCTGATAGCCTGTGTCTTTTGATTGGGGCATTTAGCCCATTTACATTCAGGGTAACTATTGAAAGATAGGAGTTCAGTGCCATTGTATTGCCTGTAAAGTGACTGTTACTGTATATTGTTTGTGTTCCTTTCTGGTCTATGTTGCTTTTAGGCTCTCTCTTTGCTTAGAGGACCCCTTTCAATATTTGTTGTAGGGCTGGTTTCGTGTTTGCAAATTCCTTTAGTTTTTGTTTGTCCTGGAAGCTTTTTATCTCTCCTTCAATTTTCAATGACAGCCTAGCTGGATATAGTATTCTTGGCTGCATATTTTTCTCATTTAGTGCTCTGAATATGTCCTGCCAGTCCTTTCTGGCCTGCCAGGTCTCTGTGGATAAGTCTGTTGCCAATCTAATGTTTCTACCATTGTAGGTTACATATCTCTTCTCCCGAGCTGCTTTCAGGATTTTCTCTTTGTCTCTGAGACTCGTAAGTTTTACTATTAGATGTCGGGGTCTTGACCTATTTTTATTGATTTTGAGAGGGGTTCTCTGTGCTTCCTGGATTTTGATGCCTCTTTCCTTCCCCAAATTAGGGAAGTTCTCTGCTATAATTTGCTCCATTATACCTTCTGCACCTCTCTCTCTTTCTTCTTCTTCTGGGATCCCAATTATTCTAATGTTGTTTCGTCTTATGGTATCGTTTATCTCTCGAATTCTGCCCTCGTGATCCAGTAGTTGTTTATCTCTCTTTTTCTCAGCTTCTTTATTTTCCATCATTTGGTCTTCTATCTCACTGATTCTTTCTTCTGCCTCATTTATCCTAGCAGTTAGCGCCCCCATATTTGATTGCACCTCATTAATAGCCTTTTTGATTTCTACTTGGTTCGATTTTAGTTCTTTTACTTCTCCAGAAAGGGTTTCTCTAATAACTTCCATGTTTTTTTCAAGCCCAGCTAGTATCTTTAAAGTGATGATTCTGAACTCTAGATCTGACATCGTACTAATGTCCGTATTGAGTAGGTCCCTGGCAGTTGGTACTACCTCTTGTTCTTTTTGTTGAGGTGATTTTTTCCGTCTTGTCATTTTGTGCAGAGGAGAATAGATTAATGAGAGAACAAAATGCTAGCAGGGTAACAACGTCCCCAGAAAATATACTCTAAACAAATCAGAAAAGACCTGAAGCAGTGGGAAAAGAAAGGGAAAGAGAGAAAAAAGAAAAGGAAAGAAAAAAAGAAAAAAGAAAAAGATAAAGATAAAAACAAACAAAAGCAGAACAAAACAAAACAAAACAAAAACAGAATGTGATCAGATATGATCAGGCTGGATTATAGATCAGTGCCACACACTAGATTTTGGGTGTATTTTGGTCTGTTAAAAGAAAGTCCCTCCCAAAATTTTAAAGAAAGAAAAACTTATATATGTACAAAAATAAGGGTTGATATGATGAAGGGATGGAATATGACTGTAAAGATGGAAATTATAAAAAATTTTAAAAAAGGATTTGATAAGTTGTTTGAAAAAAGAAAGAAGAGGATTAAAAAAAAAAAGAAGAAAGAAAAAAGGGAGAGAATGTGATCAGGCAGGGGAGTAGAAAAAAACCATACACTAGAGATTTAGAGTATATTTTGATCTGTTAGAAGAAACTATCTCAAGATTTTAAAGAGAGAACAACTTATATATATATATGCCAAAAATACGGGTAACTACTATGAAGGGATAGAATATGACTTTAAAAATGAAAAATAAAAATGTTTTTTTTTTAAAAAAGGGATTGATAAGATGTTGGTTGAAAAAGGGAAAAAGAAAAATTCAAAAAAAAAGAAAAAAGGAAAAAAGAAAAAAAGACAGTTAAAAAAAATAATTAACTTTGAAAGACTAAAGAATCATGGTAAAAAAGCCATGGATTCTATGTGCAGTGTTCCCCTAGCGCTGGAGTTCTGCCGTTCTCATTGATCGGTAAACTTGGTCTTGGCTGGCTGTTCTCGCTGATCTCCTGGGGGAGGGGCCTGTTGCCGTGGTTCCCAAATGTCTCTGCCGGAGGCGGAATTGCCCCGCCCTTGCTGGTCCGGGCTAAGTCATCTGCTGGGGTTTGCTCTCCGGAGCTTTTGTTCCCTGCAAGCTCTCCGTACAGCTTTGGAGGCGGAGAGTGAAAATGGCGGCCTCCCAGTCTCCGCCCCGGAGGAGCCGAGAACTCGGGGTCCCGCTCCTCAGCGAGCCCCCAGAGAAAAGCCGTCAGTCACTCCCGTCTCCCCGGTCTCCGGCCGCACTCCGCGCTCACCCGGCCTGTGACCGCGCCTTTCTATCTGGCACCCGACCCCGGGTGGAGTCTCCAAGCCCAGCAGATCCCCGCGGTGCGCTCCCGCACCTCTCCTCCCGGGGGAAGAAGGTGAGTCTCCCCGGATCTGCCGCTTGTTGGGTCCCTGCTGGAGGAGCAGTGGCCCGACTGTGCCGCGGATCACGGTCTATGACAACCCCGAGCTGAGAGCCCGCGCCTGGGCTCCGTCTCTGCAGCCGGCTTCCCTGCTCCGATACCTGGGAGCTCTGCCGCACTCAGGCACCCCCGGTCTTTCTGTGACCCCGAGGGTCCTGAGACCACACTGTCCCACGAGGGTTCCACCCCCCACTTCGCCACCAGAGTGCCGTCCCTCAGCGGAGCAGACTTCTAAAAGTTCCGATTTTGTGCCCCGCGGCTCTATCACTTGCCAGAAGCGGCCGTCGGAGGCCCCTCCCCCGCCGTCTATCCTCCCGAATATCGCCTCGGATTCACTTCTCCGCACGTCCTACCTTCCAGAAAGTGGTCGCTTTTCTGTTCAGAGAGTTGTTGCTCTTCTTTTCTTCGATCTCCTGTTGAGTTTGTAGGTGTTCAGAATGGTTTGATCCCTAACCAGCTGAATTCCTGAGAGGAGACGAAATCCAGGTCTCCTACTCCTCCGCCATCTTGCTCCGCCCCTCTAAATCTGACATGAAGTTTTGTTTTTTTTTTGACATGAAGTTTTAAAGAAAACTGTCTTTTATGTTAAATAAACTATTTGTCCCATCTCCTCACTCCATTTTTCCTTTCCTTTTTTAGTGTGAATTAAATATATTTTTACATTACCATTTTATCTCTACTTTTTGTTTATTAGGCAACCCCCTTTAACATGAATGAATTAGTTAGATTCTTTATTTCACTGATTGCTTTGGGGTTTTCTATATCCTGACACAGTCCAGCTTCAAATCATTAGACCATCTGAGATGTCAGGTAAGGTCTTCTGACATTCTACCCTGTCACCTCCCATCCCTTGTGCCCTCATCACACATTTCACTTCTATGTGTGTCTTCTAGTACAGACCCCCATCACTATTTTCATTTAAATGGTTAATTACTTTAACAAGGTTAAAAGTGATTTAGATAGCTTATTTTTACAAATGATGGTTTTACACGTTCTTTTATTTACGTGTTAATCTCCATCTCGTATTTTTTCTTCTGCTTCATGAATTTCCTTTATCATTTTGTATAATGCGGCTCTGCTGACGATTAATTCTCTTATCTTTTATTTGTCTGAGACAGTCTCTCATTACCTTTATTCATGAACAAAATGTACGCCAGGTAGAGAAATCCAACCCTGAAGACACAGTATATTTCTGCCCAGAAATGGACATGTCTCTTTTTCTGCCAGGCTCCCGGTGGGCATGTGAGTCCGTTTGGTCTGCACCTGGGTTTTGTTGTTTCTATAATTATCTCAAGCAACTGCAGTTGCTCGCCTCTGTAGACACCTGCCCCCGCCGTGGACTTAGTAGGCTAGTTGGTGTGCCAGGGGACACCTCGATATTTTTGCTCCACCCTCAGCTTCCAGCGACTCTGAACACACGCCTTCCTTGGGGCCTCTCCATGCCAATCCAAGGGGGACCACCGTTGCTTGTTCCTGGGAGCAAAGTTGTGGTGGGGCAGGAGGTCCCTTGATCCCTCTGCTCCGGCCTCAGCCTAAGCGGACCAGTGTGTCTGAGCCTTAAGAAGAAGACTTTCTTAGCATCCCTGCCCCCTTCCAGGACAAACCATGCTCCCTCCTCCAAGCATGGTCTAGAAAGCAATAACAGCATTATTGGGTCTCCTGCCATGTCATGCAAATTTTTTCCTAGAACCATATTTAATTTGGTTTTTAAAAAGAGCCAAAAAGAAGTGTCACATTTTTGCACCTGGATGTGCTAGAGAAAATGAATAATTGTTACTTATGTTTTTGGTCCTGCCATTCAAAACAAACATCACCACATAACAGAGTCCTATTCTGCATTGATAAGACTAAAATGCAGACATTATATAGTTCTTTTCTTTCTTCCAACCCTCTGACACCTAAGAACATAGATACATTTATACAACATTGTTCAAATCCTTGATTAAACCCAAATGTATATTTTCTCCATGATGAGTAAGATAATATAAACACTGTCACAATAAAGATCAAGGAAAAGTTAAGAAAGGTGATTCATGGAAGGGCCTTTAAATCTTTAATTTATCCAAAAGTATTTTAGAGATCCCAAAGATGAAGAACAATCATTTTATGAAAAAAAAAATACATTTTCCCACATGGTCTTAGACTTTCTCCAACACCTTAATACTCGTTCATATTTCTCCAATGATACTGAGCAAACAGTATATGCTGCTAGTATGAAAATCAACAGAATGCCATCAGTCCCTGGCAAGTTTGGAATACAGTGCAAGTATTGAAAGTAAATTCCTTTCATCCAAAATAAATAACGTCATATGGAATAGAAAAGGATCTGCCTTAGAAACATTGCATAATATGTGGAAACTAAATACTCTGTTCATATGTAAGAGCAGTATTTTTTACTTGAAGTCATTGTGGCTCAATATAAAGTAAGTTTTAGAAGCTTAAAGAAAAGTTAAAACATCAATTGCTCATTATAAAACAAAGAAACTGAAATAAGAAGGACGGAAAATTTTTTCTGAGTTAATGTGTTCTCAGTGACTAATCTCATAATAGTACTTTGGCAACATGCTAAATAATAGTAAGAAATGATTACTGAACAAAATCAAAAGCAACAACAAGAACTTAGCCTCTCCTTCCTCGTCCAAGTCAGGAATGATCTGACTGTTTCCATTCTCTACAAATCCCCCATGTCCTTGCACTCATTATGAGATTTTAAGAAAAAATGATGCATGTCTAACACTTTACTTTTCTGATGGTAAATTATCCCTTTCCCTGCTCAACAAAACTCTTGGGAACTGGAATTAAAATATCTCCATTTTACAAATGAGGAAACTGTAGTTGAGGAAAATGAATGGTGTCTTTTCAAATTTTAGAACATTGTTTCCATGAAAAGAATCTTTAGCTTTGGAGAACACAACTTATAAAAAGAACAGATTCTTTAAATGCAGATTACTGAGCGAAGGAAGCTGCCCTAAAAATGCTCCACACTGTGTAGTCCCAACTACGTGGCATTCTGGAAAAGGCAAAACTATAGAGACAGTAAAAGAATCAGAGGTTGTCAGGAGTTGGGGGAGGGAAGAGATGAATGAGTGAGCATTTCTGTACGCAGTACTATACTGTAATTGTGGATACTTAGATTATGCATTTGTCAAAACCTACAGAATGCATGACACCAAGAGGAAGCCCTACTGTAAGGTATGGACCTTAGTTAATGCAGTAGACTGAATGTCCCCCACCCCACCCCCTACACAAATCCATATGTTGAAATCCTAGCCCCCCTGTCCCCCCACCACGATGGTATTAGGTAGTGGGACTTTTGGAAGGCAATTGTGTCTTGGAGGTGGGGCCCTCATGAATGGGATTAGTGTCCTTATAAAAAGGACTCTAGAGAGTGTTCTTGCTCTCATTCCTCCCCGTGAGGACATGGCAAATATGTTAGACCCAATTCTATTCAGACTGAATCCTGAACATCATGGGCATCACTCAGATATGTGCTGAAATTGCTATGTGTATTGACAAAAATTAGAAGCCAACATTGAAGGGGAAATAAGATATTTTTAGATTTTAAAACCTGCTCTCTACCATTTCTTGCCAAATAGGAAATAAAGTCCATGAGGTTTGATTTCAAATGGTTTCTCATGGATTTCTTGCTTTAAGAATTTGATTAAAAGGGTGTTAAAAATATTTTTATAGCCAAATATAATCTCGTTTGGCTAAGCCTTATCATTTCATTTTCTTATGTGGAAGGAGCCAGGAGCTTGCAACCTGCTCTCCTTCACACTGCGCAGTAGTCCTGAACGTGGAAACTTCCAGCTCCCCTTCAAAAATGTTTTTCCAGGTAGACAGTTCCATTAGTTGTTTCATTAGAATCTCTCCTTGTTCTTATTTCACTTTCAAAAAAAAACACCATATTAAAAATCATTCCTTCTCTAACCGAAGCTTATCAGTGCAGGAGGAAAAGCAGAGACTTCTGAAAGGAACAGCTTCTGTTGTACTTTGGTGGCTGTCTGAGCACGTATGTGGGCTGGGGTTGCTTCTCCATTTGCGTCGGTTGCACAAGAGCCTCTGGGAGGCGAATGAAGGGTCCAGGTTACTTTTGGGGACTTTACCTGTCTGTTTTTGACTCAAGGTCCAGATAGCATTGCACAGTTCAGATCTTTTCCTCTCACGAGCGTTCTGGTCCAAGTTGTAGAGAACACTCTACCGATGTTCAGATAACAATGCTCCGGCCTGACCGTGACTGCACATTTGGGAAAATCCCCCAGTAAATGATACCAACCACTGTTCTCCCACAGTGCGTGCTGCCCTTAGGGGTCTCCAGTCCCTCCTGCGTCCTCTGCGTTTATGCATCCAGGAAGGAGCACTGTTGGAGCCCTACCTATTGTGAACGTGTTTCTGTGGCTGGAAAAGTAATCCTGACAATTTTCTGGGCATTGTATCATATTCCCACATGATTTCAGCTTTAGCTTCCCTGAGATTATAATCTCTTATCTATTAAGAATGAGCAGGATTAATTGCTTCAATAAGGAATACATCTCATTTAAATGTACAACTCTTGGCAATCAATGCTTTCTACTCTGTTGGAAACTTCCTTATTTACTTCCTTGACACAAACTTTACATGCATCTCACTGGTCTCCCTGATGCAAAAGGAAAGAGTATTGCCTGTCACATTTAAATTTAAGGTCCTCTAATACATTCACCACCCCCGTTTCTAGTCCACCTAGATTCTTTTTATGTCTCTACTTGTAATGGTATTTATTTTTGTATCCCCACTTCTATCTTTAAACATTAGTTAATTCATATAATAAACCTTAGGATAGAAAAATGAGATGTCTACTTGGTTTTGACCATCCCTATAGACAACATCTTAATTACATAGTCAAATAGAGTCAAATGAACACGAGAATTATATTTTAAGAATGGAAACTTTATGAGAATGACAGGAACTGAGCTGTTCAGAATAACGGAGTCAGTGTCCTGGAGAGTTGCAGCACCGTGTCCTATGCACAAATGTACAAGGATTGTAACGTGCCTCGTCAGTCTCAGTTCCTTGTCCCCAAGCGGGGGCTGATGATCAAATGCCACCAAATGCTGCAATTCTATGTGAGACAAGGTCCTCTTGTGTGCCCTCAGTGATCTTGTCTTCAGAAATAGATGAAACATATGCTGGATTTGAGTCCCTGTCCATGCACCTCCTCCATGATCTGACTCTGTGTTGCTTTTGGTAGAGTTGGTCAAGAAATATTTGTTAAGTGTCTCCCATGTACTAGACATGGTCATATGCAGTGAAGACAAACTGATGAGCCCAACAGACAAGTCTTTATAATCCTACATTCTGGAGGGCAGAATGATGAGATCTGTATTAGTGTTCTGATATTTCAGTGTGTGTGTGTGTGTGTGTGTGTGCGTTTTCACACTGGGCTAGCTTAATCTATGTTCCAGTTGTTCATAACCCAGTGTTGATCGTAAGCTAGGATTTACTCTGAAATTCCAAATTTCAGAGAAACTGTTGTAAATTCTTTCAACTATGTGTATCTCCCATCAATACCAGAGGTTTTACTAGGTGGTACAATAAATATTAGATTTTTCACCCATCAAAAGAGGGGCTTGTTAATTAGCAAACTGATGTTAGAAATTAGCTCTAATAGATACAATTATTAAATTGTGTGGATTAGTTGGACTATTTTCATGGACTTTTCAGAGATACTAGCAGAATATAAAACTCTAGTGAGCCCGGTAGCCTCTAAACTTAGGATTGATTCCAGTGGCTTGGTCCCTGAATAATCTTGTGTCCAGTCTTTGTTTCAGAGAATTCTGGCTAAAATCACTCAATTTTCATTCCCTTCCCTGGTGGTCATCACAATGTGTCTCTTTAACACTATGAACTGCTTCACAGCAGAAATTGTGTCTTATCCTCATAGGGAGTACAGTGCTTTTTTTTTTTTAAGATTTTATTTATTTATTTGACAGAGAGAGACACAGCGAGAGAGGGAACACAAGCAGGGGGAGTGGGAGAGGGAGAAGCAGGCTTCCCGCGGAGCAGGGAGCCCGATGCGGGGCTCGATCCCAGGACCCTGGGATCATGACCTGAGCCGAAGGCAGACGCTTAACGACTGAGCCACCCAGGCACCCCGTGTACAGTGCTTTAACCCAGTACAAAGTGTCTAACGTATAGTAAGCCAGGGTTTATTGGATGAATGGATAAGTAAATGAATGGATCTCTCTGAACATTCTTAATCATTTACAAGTACATAGATAACTCTAATCCAAATTACTAGGTTAAATCTGTATTGGCATCAGCATATTCTCTGAATGTTATTTTTTTTTTTTTGCTAGAAGGAATTTTAAACAAAATCTTGGTAAGTTTTTTAAACTTTTTAAAAATTTTTTTAAATGTAGCATACAAGAAAAAAATTAATGTTCTCATTAATTGATAGCTCTGTTAAATTGGCTTGCAGATAACAGAAATAAAAATTTGGCAGAATTGTTTCCTTTTGCTATGTCAGTAAAGGTGCTGATAAAGCATGTTGCATAAAGCCAAATAAATAAATAAGTGAAAGGTCTATTATCTTCCTCATCTGGGTTTGAGTTGAGGGACAAAGGGCTTCAGCCACAGTTTGAAAATACTAGCTAGTATATGCATTTTTCCTCTCAATTTACTGTATCTGAATTTCAGAAAGAAAAACTTACAGAAAGACCAATTACAATTTATCTTGATGCGCACCCCTCCTCACCCAGGAAACAAATTTTGCCAACAGCTAATGTCTACTGTGATTGATTTCTGGCAAATCTTTTAAAATGGATGATACTTCAAGCTTTAGAAGACTTTTTTACTTTTTTTTTTTTTGAATCATTTAACCTCATCAGAAGCAATAGAAGTTCTTAAAAATAACTTTTATGCCAGAAGTTGAATAACTTTGTACAGCTTGTTTTTGTTTTTACCAGAATATGTAGAGAGAACTTAATGAAGTGCCATATGTCAAGTCTGGAGTCAGATTAAAAACAAATAATTAAAATATATCCTTTCTCCATCAAAACAGATTGTGATATGTTGATAGAAGGAAACTGGATCTGACATGTCATGTTTTGACAGGTTTTTTTTTTTTTTTTTCCCAAGAAAATCAGTCATATTGTTAGAAGTATTGTATTTGAAAGTTATATTTTCTTCCTGTGGAATGCCAAGTTTTAAGTCATAATTAATCTAACCTGCCACATCTATTAACCTGCCATAATGAAATAAGGAAGGCACATATTTGGGGACATATGGGAGTATCTGAGGAACATTCACTTGGCATACAGACGTCAAAGAGTAAAAGAAATGTTGAGAGGTTTTATGTGTGTTGATGGTGGTGTGTGTGTGTGTGTGTGTGTGTGCATGCGCACGCGTATGTGTGCGTGTCTGTGTTTGAACAATTCCACATTTCTTCCTAAATTCATATTAATTTTAACTGTGATTTTAACAACAAATTATCCCTCAATGAGGATGGACATTTTCCAGTGTTTTTGTTTTTGTTTTTGTTTTTGCTTCGTTTTGTTTTGTTTTATGAGAGGTTGATAAGTTTTTGTTGAAATTTTTTAGCATTAAAACACAACACTGCAGGCCAAATATCAGGCCAAATTATGAAAAACTAAGAACAGACCTTAAATAAATAATGAGATTTCTATTCTTACTTCTAAGAATGGCTTAGAAATAAAGCATTTCAAATCCCCGCTCCTACCAGTCCCACCTGGAAATGTGTGAGGACATCTTCACCAGGGAGAATTTAAACACATGACCTTGCCAAAGAGCAAGGGTTTTTCACACAGCTTCCCCCAGCTCTAAGTGAGCAGTAGGGTGTCTCAGCAGGGGAAGGCAAAACCCTGGGGTCTCTTTGTTAAGCAGACTTCACACAGGGAGCTTAATGAGCCCTGAAGCTCTAACGGGTCACACAATGAATAAAGATGATCAAAAATAACAATACTTGCTGAGAATGAAGTTTGGGAAGCTCAGAGCATGCAGGTCAGTGTAGGTGGTATCATCAGGAAACTGATTTCTCATCCTGGATCACTGAAAGCCATTCCCGTGGTAGCACATGTTCTTTTGGCTGGGTGAAGATAGCAAGGTCACGAAGAAAGCTTGTCGCACTATTAGTGCTAATTATACTGGTGACAAAGACACACCAGGATGGGCTAGATCTCTGGTTGGCAAGCCTGTGGGACACCACAGGAGTTCACCTGCACTTTATAAATAGAAGCATTCTCCTGCCATTTATGCTAAGGTGGTAAGCATCTTGGCTCTACCCCAGAGCTTCCTTTTTAGCTACCTTCAGCAATTGTCCCCCAGCTCAAAATCTGGGGTGTCTCTTATGTTACCAATACAGTCATCACGGTCCCCTCTAGGATTTGGTTGTCAGACCAAGAGATCATAGGGCCCATGCACTTTTCTCTGCACAATCTTGTGAGCCACACATGGGGGAGAATTGCACAGCTCGTAAAATATTTGGGGCTATGAGTGAGGAAACTTGGTTTATCATCTAAGCTCTGCTTTTAACTCATGTAGTGACCTTTGACACCTAAATACCATTTATCTCAATATTTCTCTCCCTAAAACTGAAGCTTTTGTCCTGCTTACTTTAGAGGATTATTGAAAGGATAAGTTGATGGTATCATTGCTGCCCTGTGTGCCTAACAGGACAACAGTGGGTCCCCCAGCAGATAGGGGTGGATTGCAGGTGGAGTGGGAGCATTCTGCTTTAGAGACCGGGACACAGGCTCAGGCCAGGCTGATGTGCTCAAGCTACAGCCCTTCCATGTCCCACATGACTTGAAGCGAACTTCTTCACCTCTCTGTGCTTCAGTTTCTTCGTCTGTCCAAGTACCAATTTCCTAAGGTTCAAACAAGAAGCCATTTGAAGTGTTCTGTATGCCCACACGCTGCACGGTAGGGCTTCGAACTAGTATTCCTTCACTACCCATGGACGTGTGCTTGGATGGCAAGACTGATGCCTCTCAACACAGGGCTGAGGCCAGGCCTCATTAAGAAAGGGAAGTCTGGGCAAACACTGGAAGGAAGCAAGAGAATCAAGCAAGCAGATCGTCTCAGGGAAGGGTTTTCAGGAAAAGAAACAAGAAAAGGCAAGGGCGGAGGGGGCAACGCCTACTCTTCATGGACCAGTATCAGGACCAGTGGAGTTGGATGGAATGAGGGAGGGGAAGGGTAGTAGGAAAGGATGGAGGGTGGGGGCAAGGGAAGAAGGAGAAAACTCCCCCCGTGACTTTGACTTTCTCTTGGAAATAAGCTGGAACTCGCTGTAGAGTTTTGAGCATAGGATTGACACCATTTCATTTACCGTGGAAAGAGCTTGCAGTAGGGGCTGGACCGAGACTACGCTGTAGCCCTGCAGTAATCGGGGGCAGAGGAGGTGGCGACTTCAGGCACTATGGCCAGGGGAACTATGGAGACTAATGAGGAATGGCCAGCATCTATACAATGGGAAGTAGATCCAGTGGGATGAGCTGATGGATGAGACGCGCACGCGAGAGAGAAGAATCAGGGATGACTAAGGTTTTTGGCCTGAATAACAGCAAGGCTGGCACTGGTGTCACCTGAGATGGGGACGGCTGGGGTGGAGCAAGTTAATGGGGAGAGATGAGAGCCCAGTCTAGGATTTGTCATGTTTGCAGGGTCCGCTAGACATCCAAGCAGAGATGTTGAATAGGCTGCTTAGTATGGAACTTGGGGGAGAAGGTCTGAGCCTGTGGGTTTCATTTAGGAGGATTAGCATATAAATGCTATTGAAAGCCAAGGGACTGGACTGGGTGGCCAAGGGAGTGAGTATAGACAAAAGACCAAATAAATGCCTTTCCATTTTAAGGCTCCCGGATAGGACTAAATATGCAAGAAATCATAACTATGGTAGTCTGGTTTTACTCTCAGAAATATTGTTGTCAGTCAATAATTTGCCAAACACATTGTAGGAGACAGGTGAGCTATATAACTCACTGTGTTCTACAGAATTACTTTCATAGGACCCATGATTCAAAATTATGCCTTCACAGTCACCAAGGGTGATATAAGTATTAGCTTTATGGGGGAAACCTCTGTATGATCTTGCAGTTCCCTCCTGGGAATTATATCTATTCATGATTTACTTCTACTAGATAGTTGCTATTCAGTAGTATTTTCCTGGAGCCCAGGACCAGGTAAAAACTTGTCTATTTCAAAAAACTGACAGCTTTGGGGCAAAAAATGTGTAAGACACATGTCCTGTTGAGTTTCCTTTCTGTGGCTACTATTGAGCTGGTAGGAAAGAGTGGTTAGATGGCAACACTCGACCGTCAGACCGCCTGGTTTCTCAGCCCCTCCACCACTAACCAGCTCTAGGGCACTAGGTGACTTCACTTTTCTTTATCTTAGTTTTCTCATTTGTAAAATGAGGACAGTAGTAGCTACTAAGGCTGGGGGAAGGATGAAATTAAATGATATACCCAAGACATGTAGCCCAGCTGCTGAATGTATATGTAAATCTTTAGCTATCATTTATGTCAGTACTACCGTTAGTAGGCAGTATTTATGGAAATTTTGCTGTTCAGGGCATTGTTTTAAACAGTTTCAAGGGATTACCTCATTTGGTCATCTACCTTATGAAATGCCCTCTGTTGTTATCTCTGTGCTATTCATGGGGCAAATGGAAAAGGAGACCATCATGAATTATTTTCTGTACCTTGGACTTCTTATCACATGCTACCTCTCCTTTCCCAATTACTTGACTTCCGTTATTTAATCATCATGAATTGAACAGTCTTGTTAGAAAAAACTTCAACATGTCCTCAATGAAGATAATAAAAGAATGTTGTTTTAAAACCCCCAAATTTTCCAAATCATGTGGGGAAAAAAAAGATTATAATTGTTTTTTTATAATATTTTACTACATCATTAAGAGAATGTGTATTATAACATGAAAAACAAGTAATTCAGTGCCAGGACATGTGAAGTCCACGAGCGATTTTTGGCACTAGCTCTCGGATGGGCTACAGCAAGGTGTTCCAGGCCTGTGGGGTCATTGCTACTGAAGTGCCCGTCTGTGAGACACAGGAGCTTGGGCGCAAGTAACTCAACACACTGCTCACCTCACTGAAAGATCAGTCTGGAAAAAACGTTAGCTGAAACAAACACGTACCCAGTGATATGGTAGACACGCACCTGGGCTAGTGCCTAATCCCTCCGCAGAGCAGTAATAAATTCTCGAGAGTTACCGTACCATAGTCTGTCTCTGACCACGTTTGGAGTGATGTTGTCTTAGACCTTTCTATCATCAGACATAAGTGAAAGAAAGGGTTCCTTTGCTGGTAGGCTCAATGACTTATGTTTGTGATAATCGGTTGTAAAACCATAATTGCATTGTACCAATGAGATGAAAGTCAAGAGGAAGTCATTGACCTTACCTTGACTACTTGAAAATGAGAAAAATAACATCTCTCCATTATCCTTCTCTGGCTTGGCCTTCAGAGTATGAGCTGTCTCAACACAGTGTCTATGAAATGGATTCTTACCTAGTGCTGCCTTGGTAATTTAGGAGGGAAGAGTCTACAGTGACTCAGCACTTGCCTCCCACCAGGTTTTGTACTGGGTACTTTCCACATATTGATTCTGTTAAATCTTACCACAACACTCTTGACTATCTCTGCTGGCTGTTGGCCAACACGTCAGTTGATTTTGGTCTTCAGGATCTGTATTCACCCACAGAGAGGCTTTTGTCCCCACAGTGATTCTAATCGGTGCGTCCCACGTAGCCTATTGTTACCACCACCTACATTTACCGCATACTTACTCCCCTGCATAGTAGTTTTTTCTTAATGGTCATCATAAGCAGCTGCTGTGAATTATAATACCTGCTAATGTCCATTTAGGACAGAAACCAGAATGTTAACTCTATACTTTGACTTGTACCCCAAGTTAACTCACATACTGTATCGTAAGTAACAGACATCCCAGCCAGGGCCTGAGAAGGCTGATATTTATAGCAAGTCTGTGTCCTGGGGAGGCCAGTATAATTGGTTTCTGAAATATCTATCTTCAGGACAAGAGTTCCCAGGGAATCTAGTCTCCTCTCACCTCGTCAGCAATTGGGGAGCACTAACAAGGAAGTAGCCGCCGCCAAGGAGTCCGGGGACACCTGTGGCCTCCAAGTGGCACAGGAAGGGGATGCTAATTAGGTTTGAGGTCTAATTGCTCTCACGCTTTAGGGCTTTCAGCTGCTGTTAGTTTGGATGCCAATTAAGTTCTATTTCCTCTTTCATAAGGGAAGTCTTCTGAGGAAATGATGGTTTTCTTTCTTTTCAAGGTTGGTGTCTCCCTTATTGACCCTTTGTTTTATTGTGAGCCACTTAATACATTGTTGGCTGGCTGAGAATTATGCTCAATTCCTGAGCATAACCGAACTGGAACGATGCCCCTGGTGAGATGCACCGCATCTGCCTGTTAAACTTGAAACAAGAAAATATGAAGCGAAATAAGGAAAAAAGTAGCTCCCATTTGCATAATAGTTCATCGCTTCTGAAGAATACAGAGAACACGAACCAACCCAGACCAAGCAAAATGGGGTTTGGAGGATTTTTGTTTGTTTTTCTTTGTCATTTGTTTGATTTGCTTTATTGACACTTTGTCCAGCGAGGGCAGGGGAGAGCGGCTGCAATGGTTAATGCCCCCTCAAACTGAACTTCCAGTTTTGACAGTATGGGGGAAAAGAAAAAATAACCAAGAGAATAATAATAAATAATTTATTAATAATAAATAATTTACTTGAAAAGTCACCTACCATCACCTCTAATGGGAATGATATATAATATTTCAATAAGTCACTAAACTTTTTGTTATGAAGGTATGATGCTAACTTTTAATTCTTTTATGTTAAGAATATTTTAATGCATTTAGTTTTTTTAAATGCACTTGGCGAGGGTAGTATGCTCTTCCCTGGGTCAATCAGCATGCCTTCCATTTTCATTCCCCATACTGTCTTTATGTACGTACATACATCCAGAGGCTGGATGCCGCCCTGGTGGGAAAATTCCATCAGCGCACATTCCTGACTTCACCCACTGGAAACGGACTCCCTACGAGCTGCTATGGGAAAATACGGGACATTCTCAACACTCTAACACCTTTTCTTGGAAAAGGAAGGGACTGACCTCATTGGTGAGACCGCAGAAAGCCAGCTAACCTCTTATCAGGCAGGTCTGGCCCCTCGGTGTCTGCCCCCACTTCTGCTGTTCTGTCCACCAACCACCCCCTAATGGAGCCACCTGGCCTGGGGTTAGGACGTCTGTCGCTCAGGGTCCAATCAGAAAAGTTCAACAGAGATAATTTAACATAAAGAAAACATTACACCGTGTCAAACAACAAAGAAGACCAACAGGCCTGACAAAGCAACAGTAAGGAGATTGTAGAGGAATCTGCTACCCCCTGGGCTGGATGAATTGAGGGAAGAAGCCACCCAGATTGGTTCTGTCCCATGTCCCAGCACCTGAGAGGACGCGGGTGCCTGCCGGAGGCGCCCCAAGGCAAAAGGAGAGGGCGCAGCACCCTGACTCCTTCCTTCCTCTGACCCTCTTCTCTTCGAGACCCCCAGTGGCCAAACCAGTGCAGAGCAGTCGAGTGGGACAAGAAAGGCCTGGAAATCTCTGGTATTCCTTGAGATTCAGGAGAAACCAGTCATATTCAGAAGAAATCTGCCATCTGGTTTGGTCTTGAGAAATAAGAAATATAAGAAATGTGTGTATTTAGGAATGAGTGAGGAAAATTCAAGGCAAAACATGTGTATTTTTTCCATAACTGGATTACACAGCAGCTGTTTGGGGCACACCTAGAGCAAATTAATTCTCTTTTTCTAGTTTGATGCTTGCGATCAGCTGAGTTAAAACAAACAAACAAAGAAACACAGTCTCAGTCAAGGCAACTCAGAAACACAGAAATGGTTTCCTCCCTGTCTCCATTTGAAGATCAATAGTCCTAAGCCAAGTGCATTCTTCTCTGGTGGACTTCACCGAGGATAACATGAAGCAACCAACAAGCCCACATTCCGGACGCTCCCTGCCCTTTCTCCTCTGCCCACAGTCTCGGCGGGCACCTGGTTCAGTGTGGTCACAGGACAACCGACCTCAGGTCCCCCAGATGCAGGGAGTTGGCTCTCGGCTTTGATTCCGATCTCCTCCCTTCTGCCAATGCCGACATTTAGGCTTATTATTTTCAGTCCTCACTTTGAGTAAATGAAAGCAGGCTTCAACCAGTAAGACCTTCACCATATAGTTCAAGAAGAACGGAGCTAAGCAGAGCAGGTCTGACAAAGGGTCTCTGCTCTGCTCCCTGGACCAGACCCCCTCTGTCTTCCTGTTCTGCCACAGCTCCGTTGTGACTTGTTCCCATGACTGCAGGATCCTACAGCATCTCAGGGCATCCTATCTTTGTTTCAGTTCAAGGGCTTATCCTGGAAGCCATAGCTTACATCTTACATCTGCTTACATCTGTTAGACCAAAACGGATGACATGATCATGCCCACTTGTCTCGGGGTTTCATATCAGGGGAGAATTGTGGAGGTGGAAGGAGAGAGTCCAATATCTCAAAATTGGATTGTTTTGTCTAATACTTTATTATGAAAATGTTTCATCATACACATAAGTTAGGGGAACAATATAATGAACACTCATACACACACCATTGAATTCCATAATTAGCATGGGTTATATTTGCTGTATCACTTCCCTATCCATTATCCACCCTCAATTCTCCACTAACCCATCTTGTGTGCCTTTCCTTAATGAACAGTGATGCTGAGTGTCCTTTCAGAAGCTTGTTGGCCATTTGCATGCCTGCTTTGGGAACACATAGAAAATGTATACCCATTCTTTTATTGGAGTATAACATTTTATCATTGACTTGTAGGAGTTATTGATATATTTTGGATATAAGTCCTTTATTATTTATACAGACAAATACTGGGTATTTGGGATTCAAAAACAAATAAAATGATTAAATCCCTTATATAAAACAGGTTTTAAATCTATATATATAGAGTTAGGTCAATTAATGATTCATATTCCTTTTCTGAACATATTTTGAAAAAATATTTTCTACCTTGATCCTGAAACCTTATCATGCAGTCATGAAATCCCAGGCTGGGATACTACATTCGTTTCTTAGGGTTGTTGTAACAAAGTACCACAAAGCGGCTTAAACAACAGAACTGTATTGTCTCACGGTTCTGGAGGCCGGGAAGTCTGAGATCGAGTGTTGTTAGGGCCATGGTCCTTTTGAAGCTCTCCTAACTCCCAGTGTTTGCTGACCACTTTGCTGTTCCTTGTCTTATGGACTCGTCCCAGGCTTTGCCTGTGTTCATATGGCATTCTCCCTGTGTGTGTGTGTGTGTGTGTGTGTGTGTGCAATTTCCCCTTTTTACAAGGTAGCCAGTTGTATGGGATTAGGACTCACTCACCCTAATGACCTCATCTTCGCTAATTACATCTGCGAAGAACCTATGTCCAAATAATGTCGCATGCACAGGTATGTGTTTTTCTTCAACAAACAAGAGCAAATAGCTCATAGCAGAACACTGCACTGAGTAATGAGTTTGTTCATGGAGATGAGAATAACAGGAAGAATTACTATGCACTGTGGTCGGTCAAGATCAGGAAACAAAACAACAACAGTCCATGGTCTAATTCATGTTTGAGTAAACTGGTAAAAAGAAAGAAACAGAAATGAGGTGGACGGGTGGGGAATAGGGGAAAAAAAAGATAATAAAAGCTATTTGGGGAAAACAGTCATCCTTATTACTCAATGTTTGCTAAAAACCTCTGTATCTCATGATTCCATCCTAAATCCATCGAGTGGCCAATACAATTATTTATGGCATAAATAAGTCTCTATATTAAGATACCTCCTTATCCACAAGATCCTCCCAGGCTGACCAGCTGTCAGGGATGGCCGCATTCCCACTGGGCTATTAGTGACTTCTTCTGACAGGAAACTGGGGCCTTCTTATTGATGAAATATATATGTTTAAAATAGGGTTCCTCTGAACTATGCATAGAAGACTGATTTTTACGACACAACCCAAACCAAACTGAAACAAAGAAATGACAATAAAATAATAATCATGATAAGGATGAAAAAATAGAAGGCAAATATAATGATCCTCTCAAATATTTTAGCCTACAATTAATTCTTCCAAATAAAATTTCACAAGCAATCACCACAAATCTGAACATTTGCTCGATCATCTGGTTGGCAAGCACTGTTGGATGAACAACTGAAGGCGGGCAAAAGGCGCTCCCAGCATAGCTTGTCTGGACTCTCAGAGATTTGGGGCACCTCCTGTCGCTCTCCAGACAACATGTCTTGTGAACATGTGGGAGAAATGTCAGGGAGAAGGAACAGCTAGAGAGAGAAGAAGACTGAGATCCTGAAGCAGGGAGAGCAAAGTTAAGGACTCCCGACAGTGTCCTTCAAGAGAGCAAGGGTCCGTGTGACCCTGGCTCTGTGTCATCAGCCTGTGGAAGGTGTCCTTCCCCAGAAGCAGGGCTGCTCCCCATCACACAGGGCGAGTTCAGCTCCACTGGTGCATGGATGACTCACCCTTGATCCTGCCTCCCCTACTGCTCAGGCTCAGAACAACAGAGCACATGGAGTCCGCATACCGTTGCTTCAAAAAGCATTTTATTTCTATCTCCTTTCTCCCCCCAACCCTCCCTGGGACTAAGAGATGAAAGCACATAAGAACACAGCTTATAAGGGATGCTTTTCATACCAGAATGAGATTCCCTACTAGAGAACAAAGCTTGTTGCATGAAATATAGAGATATTTTCTGGCCAAAGAAGCAAATGGAAATACAAAGGAGTCTCTTTACTGGACATGGCATCACGAACCATCTACCTGTCCCTGACATCTCCTAAATTGCTCACAGGAAATTTTTTTAAATTATGGAATATACGGTGTGGTTAAGAATTAAAGAACACTTTCTCACTGCATTCATATGAAGTCAGCTTTATGCTAATATTGAAACTGGTTAGAGACATTACAAGAAAAGTAAACTGTGGACCAATAACTTTTGTGAATATGGATGTAAAACCCCTCAACAAAATATTATCAAACTGAATCTGTGATGATAAAGGTAGGAATCAATAACAAAACAAAATAACTAGAGGGTACCTAGCCATGCAAAAAAATAAAATAAACAGTATAATTCTAAATATCTCAAAACTGAAAGAAAAAAATCACAATGACTATTAAAAAATATGTTAATCTAAATTCTAAAGATGATGTTGCATATCAAAACTTTGCAGTACGCTGATAAAACAGTACTTAGAGGAAAATTTATAGCCCCAAATGTACATGTTAGAAATGCATAAAAACTTAAAGTCAATCTAATTTCCATCTTAAAAATCTAGAAAAACTAGGCAAATCAAAATAAAATAAAAAGAAGAAAATGATAATAAAAATAAGAAATCAATGGAAAATAAAATCAGTACTGAGACTTTCTCCTCACTTGCCCTCTGTTATCAAAAGGAAAATCCTTTTCAGAATTAAGCCCATAGACTTCATTTTATAGGTCATCAGTCAGAATTGAAGTTATGTGCCCCTTCAACAGACATCAAATAACATGATGTCAAAGTTTCCTCAACTGTGTTTGGAAATTGTTCAAAGATCAGGAAAGAAGGGGTGCAATAACTTTTGGGTAGACAACAATATTCTCTGTTAGATTTAGCATTCTGCTCAGCTGCATGGACAAATATATGCTCTCTTTTGCAGAAGCTAGAGTCGGCTGTCTGTTATTTGCAACTGAAATTGTGCAGGCTAAAACAAACTGGGTCCTATTTATTCATTAGTATCTGTCTTTGGAAACCAAAATAATGAATATACTAGCTACAAACCACTCATAGTCATTAAGTAAAAAAAAAATTGTCTTTCATTTCCAACCATTCCTATGTCTATGTTACTATACATGTTTCTGGATAATAAAATGATATTTACTTTACAATATTTTATAATGCAAAGTTTCTTTTTTTATCTTGATATGCATATAACAAGTACACAGGCAAATAAAATACAGCTCCACTCAAGAAATAGCTCCAGTTGCCTACCATGGACTGGAAACTCTGCTCTGTGATGAATACACTGGTCTCTAAGAGCTCTCAGTCCGTAACTTGCACAAAATAATTCCAATTTACTGAGGAAGGTGTTATGTTGGAAGTGTAGGGAGCTAAAAGAGAGCAGAGAGGGATCCAAGAAGAATCAGAAAAATGTTCCTGGAAGAGATGCATTGGGTAAAAATATACATCCTGATGGTTGACCATGTGTTTTTCTTGCTATAACTTTACCCAAATAGAAACAGACACTGACTGATGTTGTGTGGCTCATTCGTGAATTGTACTGCCTGTTTATGATGGAAGCCTATTGGTGAATGTTTACCCTAAACTGGGTGGTGCACAAAATATCGATGTTATGATTGAATCAGAAATGCATTTGGATCCCCTGAATATCATAGAGTTGTTTCCTAAACAAATCTGGTTAAAGAAAACATCAAAGATATTTTTGAGAAAATAGAACTTGGGAAAATAAATTCAGTCCAGCTGACATTAAACTCTGCTCCTGTCAAACCAAACAGGATTTTAATGTTTCTTGCCTGTTAAGTATTAGTGAGGAATCTGTCCAAACAGTAAAAAATAAAATCCCACAGTCATTAAATCAAAGTAATTAGAACTCCAGTGATGGGTGAAAGTGGAATCAGATGTTCTCTCTTACTGGGAGCCATCCATCCACTGGGGTTTTTGAAAATTCATGACTTCAGATGGAGAGCTAGCTAGATATTATGATAGAGGAATTTTTTGTGTTATGTGTGTCACACTGAGCTATATTTTTGTCTATTTCGTGTAGGAAATGAATTATATAGTGAAATTAGGTTTTCAGAAGCCATGTGCTGATCTTTCCATTGCAACCTTATATACCTCCCTGCATGCACATCGGTAATCCCCAGATGTTGTGATATTTTCCTTGTAAATTGTTAGTGTGGAATTCTTCTTCAGTTTGGGACTCTGGTGTATTTTACTCCCTCACTCCTATAACAGGGTGGAAATTCTGTTAACTCTGCCATGCACTGTAAACCGCCTCCTCCAAAGAGCAGAGGAAGGTGCACAAGCGGCAGGCACTGATGCCTCGTGAATCAGAGGAGCACTAAATCCTGAGCTAACTGGCTGAATGGCTAGTGGCTTTCTCTGTTAATTTTAACATCTCAAAATGTGTTTTTTCACATCATTTTTGATCCTGAATTACACTGTATACTGGAGATTATACAGTACAAATAAACTAATAAAACACTAGGAAAAAACTCCAGAAATAACTCAACAAAATTGGCCACTTCATTGTGTCATATATAAAAAGAAAAAAACCCACAATTTCTCAACCAATTAATAATAATTGACATTCATATAGACATGAATATACCTTGCATTTCTAAGTCTAATACAAATTAAAAGAATACTAATTCCAAACACATATTGACCCATCACTACGTGGCAGACAGGGTCTTTATGCTTTTGGTGCAACATATCCTCCAATCCTCACAATGATGCCTCAGTATCATTACTCCCGCTCTACAGATGAGGAAATGATGATCTTGCCTGATTCACATAGGCAAGTCACCAAACATCACACTCCTGCTACAGGTGGTCTGGGATTCGGACTCTGCACTATAGAACCACAGGGACAATTATTTCAGCCACTTTCTTCCACCACTTCCTAATTTAGAAACATGACCTGTCAGAAAAGTTTGTCTCATAATACAGTTGTCAGATGATGTTATCAACAGCAATTTTCACCTTTAAGTTCAAACTATTATATCATCATTTCCAAAAATCCCCACTTCCATCCATAATTTACCTCCTAGGCATTAATAATAACAATGACATTCCAAAGCCCGCCTGGGCTCTGGGGGACGGAGCATTCTGTAGGTGGGGACAATGAAGACCCCACAGGGAGCTGATGCCATATTCTCATCATGCCCACTTGGTGCCCTCTCAACAGTCCCTCACACTGCCTCGCTGTGACACAGGGAAGCCAGCCTTCTCTTTCTTCTTATTCCATTGTCCCAAGTCCATGATCAGGGCGGTGGTGGTGGAGATTTATGGAAGTCAGGCAGGGCATTCATGACACTGAGGAATAGAGACACCATTGTTCTGACTTAAAATTTCCATCATAATGTTTATCCTGTGGGTGGTTAGAATATTGTGCCTTGAAGAGCCCCCTGACTTACCCAAAAGTGTCACCTAGAAGGGAGATCTGGTTAGCCTGTCCCTCCCAAAGCTCCCAGGAAGAAGCCAGAGGAAGAGGAAAGCATAATATGGAATGACTGCTCTGGGCTGGGACATGCTATTTCATTTTGTTTTATCAGCAGTCCTGTGTCATATATGTTAAACTTTCTGTCTTGCAGATTAGAAAAGTGAGTCTCGGTCTGCCCGTGTCCCTTCCTCAAAGTCACGGACTTCGATGGTGTCAAAATCCGAAGTCAAAGTAAGGCACCTCGCTGCCCTGACAATAGCCAGAATTCCTCTGGGAAGAAGAGATCTCTGCAGACTGACCGCATGGAGTTTGGGCATTTTGTTCAGGGCAGCCTGGGGTGAGTGTCGAATTCTAGGAACCTTTATTCCTCTCATCTCGGAGCACTGCCATAACTAAAGAGGGGGTTTCTCACACCTCAGCTGGCTAGATAAGGACGAAGCAAATGGAAAGAGAATGTGCTGACAGGTGACAAAAGGAACATTGGACACCAAAGGCACAGTGCAGAAAAAAGTTTAAGAGCTGAAGAGTCGGAGAACTCTTGGCACAAAGGTAAGGAGTCCGACCTCCTTGGGTGGCCCATGGAGGCACCATATTGGTCTCTCTGTTTAAGATGGTGATTCTGCCTCTTCACAACAGCATTTCAAAGGGTAGAAATATGTGTAACAGACTCTGAAATTATCTTCATAAAAATTGTTTAAAAGTTTTAAATGCTAAAACTTTTGTTACCAGAGACATTTTCTGTATGTAACTAATCTCCTTGCCAAATGATAGTAGATAAATAAGTGAACAATGTATTAATAAGCAGAGGTCATAGGTGGAAAATAGAAAGCTTTTTCCCTTGACTACTCTTTCAACTGAATTGTCTCCATTCAAACTTTTCTTCCAGAGCTTCAACTTCTAATGTTATCTAGAAAATGCAATTTAATTGTGAATAATATAATCAACTACATCAGGGATTCATCTGGGACCTAACCGTTTATATAAATCCCATGTTCTATTGAATCTCGCTTATTAAAAATGAAATTATCTCAAAACACATACAAAAAATGAAACAATGGAAGTGAACTTCCCACCCCAGGATGTTTTAAGCTATTTCTTCACATTTTTTTTTCATATTAAAGCATCATAATGCTTTAATTGTAGCCATAGTCTCTTATATTACTATTATTATTATTTAAATTATAAGACTTGTTGGTCTCTTTAGTTGTTTCATTGTTATTATTCACACTAGTTACTTATTTACCATACAGAGTTTTAGACCTCCAGATTGTATTATGGAAGACCGGTAGCAGAATAGGTCATCAGTTTTCAAATGATTTAATAAAAACTGAAGCACACAACATTTGCTATAATACTATAGTTAGAAGCAGGCACTTTGTGAGTAGACAGACTGGTCACAGATGGAATATGGGATTAAGTGCACGAGCAAAGATATTCCTACCAAAAACTCAGATTCTAGGCAGGGGTTTCTTTCTGATAGGGTGATAGGGTGTTTCCTAACAGAGGCTATGTGAAGTGTGGTCTGTTAAAATGGGTCCAAGCCAACGTTCTGGAGGGCAGCTGAAGTGGAGACTAAGCAGCTGTCCTAAAAGCAGGATGGGGATTTAAAAAGAAAATTGAAATCTGGAATTAGATATGGATGGAAATTGAACTGTCCATTGCACGTAAGCCAACAAACACTGTTCCTTCTGGCTTAGAATTCTGTGTTCTGTTAAATGGCAAATCCATCCAGTCATGTCAAGATATGAAGTCATTGTTATAAATTAACAAAGTAAATGTGGGAGTGAGAATTGAATTTTAGCTCAGATAAGATCCTTCTGGGGGCTTTCTAGGAACGCATGACGACATATTGCAAATGCTACAAGTTGTGTGATCTTTCTGGAATTATTTCAACTTTCAGAACACCTCCTTTTCCTCACCTGTAAAAAATGGAAATCATAAACACTACAGGATAATGTAGATGCAAAAGTTAAATAGGCAAGGAAGTCATCCAGTAGTTGACATTTGATGTTAGTCCCTGTCCCCTTCTCCTTAGAATGGAACAGTTGCTCGGGTCTTAAGTGTATTGCAAGGTACGTGCTTCCTTCAGAATTTCCAACCTCTCAGAGGCTGTTTCCATCCCGAATCTCAAGCACTTACATAGTGGAAGATGTAGAGAAAGGATTTCTTGGCAAACTCTTTACCTTGGAGTTGAATTCCTTGGATTCTTGGATTTCTGTGTTACCATAGATGCCTGTTCTTAGTGGCAGCAGGATACCTGTTTTTGCTCAAGTCCTAGAATGCACCAAAAGTGAACCAAAATAAACTCAGAAAAGGGGAAGGGAGGGAAAACAGAATGGAAAGAAATCCGAGAGGGAGACAAGCCATGAGAGACTCTTAACTCTAGGGAAAAAACTGAAGGTTGCTGGAGGGGAGGGTTTTGGGGGATGGGGTAATGGGTGATGGGCATGAAGGAGGGCACGTGATGGATTGAGCGCTGGGCGTTATATGCAACTGATGAATCACTGAGCTCTACATCTGAAACTAATGATGTATTATGTTGACTAATTGAATTTAAAAAAATAAACTCAGAAAGACCAGAGGAGCAGATTCCCAGTGTCCCTGGCTGTGTGGCCCCTTGAGCCCTGTGGCTCCGCAGTTCCTGCCGCATGTGTTCTGCTCTGTGGGAGAGTTGTGTATAGAACCACTATCCTCTCAAATCATAAATCCACAAACTTTGTGGCCTGAGGTCCATGGATGTGATGTCATGAGGCAGAAATACCATGTACAACATGAAACTTTTCAGGTCAGCTCCTATTTTAATTGCCCATATGATGGTCTATGTACTTCTCCTAGACAAACCAAGGATGACTCTACTTTAGGCACCTGGTTTCCATTCAGAAAACAGAGAGCTTGCTCTCCGAAAGGCTATCTTGGGGCTGCTCCCAGTATCTTGCCTGACATGCACATCTTTGTATGGTGAATGGGGCAAATTCTCTTCTGCTTTATGTTGTATATATTTTATAAATGTAGCCAGTTCAGTGTTGAAAAAAATGAAGCATAATTAAGCCTTCTATTAAGTTCCCTAAGTACTTTATTTTAGCTAATTTAGCATCCTCATTAGTTAATGATATATCATTTCTACTGTTTGCCTGGAATGTACAAAGGACAATAATAATGCATATGCATGGATGCAGGAATTGAGGTGCCTGGATTCTAATCTTTGTCTATTTCTCATAACTATGGGAGCAAGGGACATGATTTAATATGCGTACCACTTGCTTCGTCTCAAGTCAGGCATCCAGAATTACTTCTCCATTCGTTTATTAACAGCGTGTTTAAGTGCACCCCTCCCGTGTGGAGACATTATTCTCAGCCTGGATTCCTGTCTGTCTGGAACTGTTGTCCTATTGAAGGATGACAGGCAATAAAACAGAATCAGAAAATAAGCACATTCTAGAGTTATGTGGAAAGGTAGGGACTATTAAAAAGAAGACAGAGCAGATGGGAGAAGGGCAAAGCAGGAGTGCCAGCCATGGTAAATAGGACGCTGCAGGAGAGCTTCCTTGAGGAGCTTCCTTCTCTGTAAAGACTCATGGAGGTAAGAAAAATCCCACCTGGCGGTCTGAGGAAGAGCCATCCAGTCAGGGGAACAACGAGCCTTTCTAACCCATTTGATAAAAAGCAAGGAGATCCGTGTGGGAGGAAGGCAGCAAGCCCAGACAGGGTAGAGGAAAGGCTCAGGGGCCCCGTGCTTTGCCTCTAGGGCGGAGGGCAGTGTGGAGGGAGCCTCCTTGGCTTTGCAAAGTCCGTGCTGGGACACACGCGGGGCTGGCTTTGGCAACCAGTCTGCAGTTTTTTGTTGCTTTTATTTTAATTCTCCCAGACAAGAGAATCTGGAATTTTGGCAGCCACCGGGATCGGCGTAACACTTCAGACAGACGGCGCCCCTTCACCTCGCAGACGACCCAGCATGTGGCATTTGTACCAAAGCTGTTCCATCGCCTTCCAGACGCTCTGGGTGTTCAGTCAGTGTTTGTTGGATCAAGGAATCAATCGTCATGCTAAAACATCGTTCATAATTTCCCAAGGTGAGAAATGGACTTTGTTGAGTTCCACAAATAAACTGTGTATGTACACGTGTGTAACGCTGTCTATTTAATTCTTTTATTTCCCCCCACTTTACAGATAAAGAAACTAAAGACTAGAAATAACTTAAGCTAGTAAAAGGTGGAATTTTTTTTTTTTAAGATTTTATTTATTTATTTGACAGAGAGAGACACACAGCGAGAGAGGGAACACAAGCAGGGGGAGTGGGAGAGGGAGAAGCAGGCTTCCTGCTGAGCAGAGAGCCCGATGTGGGACTCGATCCCAGGACCCTGGGACCTGAGCCGAAGGCAGACGCTTAAGGACTGAGCCCCCCAAGCGCCCCTAGGTGTAAGTCTTTGAACCGGGTTGACAATCAGGCTCTCTGTCATAACCACACCTCTCAGACTCCGTCCACGAGCCTCTTTTCTGTTTCTCTTGATTCTGACTTCTAATTGAAAGTATATTTTGCAGGATTTATATTTGCCATTAATATCCTCATTCTGTTCAGCGTGAGAGTGGCTAACTAGCTCTCTCCCAACACAGGGACCCACGGAGCAGCCCACTGCTCTGTGTTTTCCTGTCCACAGTGCTCAACTCGGGTTATTTCACATCCCAGATACCTGATTAATTTGTGGATTAATTTCAGTCCAGTTTTGAGTCATTCTGCAGAAATGTGGAAGGTTTTCCTCAATAGGAATGTAACTTTCTTTCTTTGTATTATAATCCCTTTCTCCAGAAATACTCTAAGCATCTTAACCGAGAGCCAGTAGGTACATGCCCGGAAGATTTCTACTTTTATTATGTGAAGAGGTGTTCAGTTAATTGTCACAGCATAAACAAAGGACAGAAATGGACTGAAAACAGATATTTAATATCACTTTAATTAGGTTGTGCTACTTGAGGATTCTCTTCAAAATAATAGTCTTAATCGTATTATAAAACATATTTAACAAAAGCGAATATTGGCAATGCTTACTGTCAGACCTGCCAATTAATTGAACCAACAGACGTATTTAAAAATATAAGCAGACCCCTTGGCGCCCAGGCACGGGCTGGCAGAGCTGTCGCGGGAGGCCCCCGCGAGCACAGAAGGGCGCAGAGCTCCTTTCCGGGGGGTGGGAGCTGTAGGGGCTGCAGAGGGGCCGCAACGGAAGAGTCCAGCACAGAAGCTGTCACAGGAAAATCGCAAGATATTTTAGAGTAAAATTCTACTTTACAAAATAACCTACCACCCTCTTAAGAACATCATCATAACTGAAATGAATGAAGACAAATGAGCCATTGATATTTAGAAGAATGGTAGTCAATGACCATTTCAGAAGCAGAATAAGAGGGACAATAGGCTGACTGCATTAGCAGGAGGGGTGGACTAATTTGCTTGTTTTTGTAACATCTCTAAATGCATAGATGTTAGGACTGGCTCAGTTTTTCTCTATAGCTTGCTATATAATAATAAAACACACACACACACACACACACACACACACACACTGGCATAAAGGAACCAAAAAAAACAACAAAATGACAAAAAGAGTGCATCACAAAGGATGTCCTCAAAGAGCATTCTCATAGATCAAAGAGAACCATTGAGAAGCACCTTGATTAGGACTGATGACCCACCCAGTGTTGGACACCACTGAACAGGACACCACCAAGCCCCAGATGACCCCCAGAAGCCCACAGAGGGTGGTGCTAACACTGCAGAGGACTCTGTCCCAGACGGTGAGTCCACCATCTTGGTGGCAGAGGAGAAGTGAATGAGAAATTGGGGCTTACCAGAAAGACCTCACATGTTAAGTCAGGCAGCTTACCAGAAATGCTTTATTGATTGCTTCTCCTTGTTTATCTGCTCAATTGGATGACTCAGGTCTTACCTTTTTAAGCATGGAACAGTAGCATCTTGCTGACCAGTACAAACAGAAGAACTAATGGAGAAACATGGAGGCATCCTACTACAATGGTAGAAGGTGGAAGGTGACTTTACAGCCCACAGTTGCAGCTCCAATTCTATAAATGTACTTCAAACTATGTGAAGGACGTATATGTAGGCTCTGAAACTGAACTAATGGTATTGCACACTCCTCAGTGTCAATTATCAGGGCACAGTCTGTGCCTGAGGATACAGCAACAGGAATAGAGTCCTTGGAGCACCCCCAGAGAAGTGCTTACATGGTTCCTTGTGAGCGGGTGCCTGGTTTTGAGGGGTATGAACAGAGGAAGAAATGCAGTCTTCCAGAATGATTTTGAATTCTCAAGTGCTCTCTACTTTAGTGCATCAACTTATTTCTGTGGGCAGATGCTCACATTCAGAGCTGAAACTGTAGGACAACCAATGACAAAGATTTTCTCCTTGACCAAAAGCTAGCCAGGCTCCCAGAAGCCCTCTTCTTGGCCAGTGTACTAATGTACTCCCCTGGACTATCGGGACAATTGCACATCAAAATAAAAACTGTTGCTAATGAATTATACCCTGTTGGATAAAACAGGAAGACCCAAGTCCCTACTGATATAAATAAATTAGGAACTTACACTTTTGTTGAAGAATGGAATATTTAAAGTAGCACCCCACAAAAAGCTTGTGAAAAACAAAACGTGAAAGAGGCAGTTGCAAGTGGAGAAGCCTAGGAAACTCCACCTCCATCAAGTGATCAGAGTCAACCCCACAAGCAAGGGGACAAACCACAGCCACATGCTGCCATTTAGGATGCAATGAACACAGAGACACTCCTGTGGTTTTCTTGCCAAAGATGAATAGCCTGGATGCAATTGTGAGCAAACATCAGATGAATCAACATTGTGGGCCATTCTACAAAATGACAAACACATACTCTTTAAAAGTGCCAAGTTTATGAAAGTCATGGAAAAGACTGAGGAGCTGTTTTAGGTTGTAGGAAATGAAAAAGAAATTGCAACTAGCAATGTGAGACTCTGAAATAGATCCTTTTCTATAAAGGACGTTTGTGACAGCTGGAGAATCTTCACCGGCTTTGCAAATTTCCTGATTTTGTGATCGTGATTGTGTCATGGTTATGTAGGAAAATATGCTTGTTTGTACAAAAAGTACACTAATGTATCCATGTCAACAATTTACGCTCAAATAATTTTTAAAGATTTTTTTAACTTGTAATTTTTCTGTAAGTTGGAAAGTGATTCAAAATTGGTGGAATAATGCATAGAAATAAAAAGATATCTACACTTTGGTTTGACTGTGCCCGGTGGAAAATTTTATTGCTCTTTCAATTGATATAATTCAGAGATATAATAGGTACTTACTAAAAACTCACCAGATTGATAAGGGAATTAGTGAATAAAGGAATGATTAACACATATTTTATAAAATTTAGGTTTACAAAATTGCCTTTCAAATATTTCTGACTTGCATTCTTTTAAAATCTTGTCAGCATTGGAAACTATTTACATAGGATTAAAACTAAATTTCCCCACTGTGTTTGTGAAATTTTCTGGCATAATCCTACATAAACAGTACAATTTAGTATAAATTCAGCTTGAGGCAACAAAAATCCAAGTCAATTAGTTAACCACATCCACCTTGTATTCTCTCTCTTAACAAGAAATCCAAAAGCAAGTGCGTTCAGAATTGGTTAAATCAATGGTGTTTCAGCATAATCAGAAACCCAGAATATTTCCTTCTTGCCATGGACCCCTCTTCAGCATGTTGTTCTTTGTCCACAGCTTTGATCTCTGACGGCCGCGATAGCTCCAACCATCTCCTCATCAACCAGTTACAGACGTGCTCACCAAAGGAAAATTCCCTCCACACAACCCTTTATAAGAGCGAAGGAACCTTTTCTCAGAAGTGATCCGAGGACTGTCTCCTCATGCATAAGAATTATCGTAAGCTTTTGCCTCAACTAAGCACTGGCAAGGAGAGGACCCTATTGGCTTAAAACAATCAAAACAGGCATTTTAGGACTGGTGATAGTTTGGGGGGGGGGGGTGTTCCTTTCCCTGATTACATAACCATACTAAAGGTGGATATTGTTTAAAAAAAATTGCTTTTCTAGGAAAAAATAAGGGAATGGCAGCAAAGCATTTAAATAGATCATCAAAATCTTTGCAACAATAAGTAAAGTGGCAATGGTAAATAAGAGGAAAAGTGATATACCAAGAAAGCAAATAAACTCAAGGTCTAGTAAGATTATAATTGAACAAAAATCAACACAAAACAGTTTCTGTATGTTTGTACTAATATATTATTTATATAGCACTAACTTACATATAAACCATTTCAACTGTAATATGGATATTAAACCAAAAGTGCTCTCTGGTATCATATAAGAAATTAAACTGGTATCACAAATCAATTAAGTTGGTCATGGGACTAAGCCTATTTCGGTCTAAGAGACAACATTGTATAGAAACAGATCACTTGATGTCAAATTCATTATTTTTTTCCCTTGATCTCATCATGCATCAAATATTTAGGTTCCCTAAGTACATACAGCTAAAGGAACATCAAAGTTACTTTCAATACGATAGAATTGAAGAAAACAAATTGGATCCAACTGACTCCATAGCCCTGTCAAATAGAACAGAATCTTAATGTTTCTTTTCTGCTACATATTAGTGAGGAATCTGTCTGATCAGTAAAAAATAAAATCCCACAGCTATTATATCAAAGTAATTAGAACCTCAGTGATGGGTGAAAGTGGAATCAGATGTCTTTCCTGAAAGTTATCACGTGTCTAAAGTATGTTTTTATAAATCTGGTGCATGGGTTTATAAATTTATTAAAAGAAGTGTTTATTCTTATAATGAAGTCTGTCAGGTCAGATTTACTGGAGTTTGATGTAAGATAATCATATTACTTTCAAAGGAATCCGATGCTGAATGTAGAGGAGGCACTGGACATCACTAATGATGACGGAAAAGCCTGTCTCCGAGGACGACTCCCAGACTTGGCATTGTCCACCACGGGCACAAACCGCACAGGAGTCAGCCTTGACTTTGACCGGTAGTGCTGCCGTGTAATTACATATTTCACTTATGGATACACCGCTGGAATTTTCTAGACTTATTGCTAAACACTTGGAAGAAAGGTCGGTTTTTTCCCAAAATTTTCAGAAAGATTTTGTGTAGACAAGAATGAAGAGTGATGAGTGATGTGATAAATTCCACGTCCAGATAACTTTTTCCATTGATTCCAGTTAGCATGAGAGAGTCATGTTCCTAGACTGAGAATTGTCAGCTTCAAGACACTGTGTGAATTCCTTTAACGTTTTATTACAATCAGTTCTGCAGAAGCATTGAGCCTTTTAAAAATGTTCTGCCACCCTGTAAAGGGACCAGTAGAGGTCATCAACAGATCCAACCTCTGCAAGCTGAAACTGATTCCTTCAAGTATATACAGAACAAACTCCAGTTTCACTTAAAGCATCCACTCTGCTTTCTTGGTGATTTTCAGAGATTCGTGGCTTATGCATATATAGGCTACCCAATCACTGATTGCATTATTTCTGCTTTTACCGGTATTCATCTGAGCTCACCAGTTCAAAGACAGGCAGGGATATTTGGACAAAATAAACCCATCACATCATTAGCACTAAGAACCTCTGTTGAGAATCCAGGGTCATCATTTCAAAAAACAAAACAAAACAAAACCAAGTTTACAAATTCTCCCTTTCATCCTTGTTAGGATCCAGGTAAATTTCATTCAAGTAGTATTAGGCAACTTTTAGATAAACATTCAATGCTGCTAATGAACCCTGCAGGGGATCTTTGAAGGCCATTCAAGTTTTGTAGCTCCTTTGAAATTTTGCTTTAGCCTGAGGCACATGGGGAGGGGATGCTGGGGATGGAAGGTAAACATATTTTAATGATTTAAATGTTTTACAGCAGAATGGTCTTAAGTGATTATGCTCCCATAGGGATTAACTATACAAATATACATTTATGTGTGTATAATCTCATGATATATACGCACACACATGTACATATAGAATGATGGCATAATTTTTCATAAACTTGGAAAATTTTTTAATATTTCAAATTATACCTGAGTGAGCAAAATTGTGATCCTCCAAATGAGCTTTCTGAATCTTTCTTGTACCACATGCTAGATTCTAAAATAGTATTTCCCCTGAAACTATGAGAAGCAGCTAAAATGTTATCATTTGTATAAAGAAATTCTTGACAAATGTTAGAATATGAAATTGTACATGATGTTCCATAACAAAGAGTTTTCAAATTAATCTCTGCAGAAAAAAAAAATGTAATTTGCAAAAGAAGAATAAAAATATGTACATGAATCATTGATATTTTGTTACATAATCTGTTAACAAAACTTCTGTCTGTTTTAAAAAAAAATGCTGTTTGGTAGTTAGTCGCTGGTGGCCCATAAATTTCCGTGACTTTTGCATCATCCTTTGGAAGCATATCCTCCATACCCCTGACCAGGGACCAGCTATTCTTTATAAGACAGGCATTTCCAACTATATTCAGGATTTGATCCTCTGGAGTTGCCCTGCTCCTCACATAATTGTTTAGCTGAGTCCGTACAAAGCAGTGGTGACAGATACCAGGGAGACGGAGGGTAGAAGCAGACACAGAGGCTGAGCACCTCTTCAGTGCTGTGACAACCTTACAAAATTAACTAAATCCGACAAAATCTCTTTAAATTTTATTATTGATTATTCCTATCTCATGTATTAATGTATTTGACGTCCTTTAAAGAAAACGTTTAGCCACCAACCCATCATCTTCATCCCATTTTGAGCGCCCGTCTACATGCCAACCAGTGCACCTGCCCCTCTCTACATCAGCACGTAACTGCCCTTCGAAGTAGCCACTGTCCTCCCCTTTTCACAGAGAAGCTCGCCGTCGGGGTCTCAGAGAAGTGCAGCCATTATCCTAAAGAAAGACAATGTGTCTATCTAGTTCTGCCTGATTCGCTAAGTTTCCTTTCAAGCCCACAACTTGTAGGTTCCATTCTGGTACATTGCTTACTGCTTCCAACCTTCGTCTTTAGTAAATACGCTTTTTTTATTTTGCCAGCGCTGCAGCCCACCTTGGAAAGAAATATAACTCTTCCACTGAAAATGTTGCTGTATACCTTGAAAGTGTGAAACATTGAATCCTGAAATGTCTAATAATTTACCAACACTCAGTTGTGAAATGTATACATGTATGTGTATATATAAACAGGAAGAAAGAGAAAAGGCAAGAGAGGGGTGTTCTGACTAACCCAGTCTCCATTTGTCTTTATTTAAAAATGCTACGTCTTTCCTATTGGTCTGGGCTGTACCTGTTAAATTCCCTAAACACTGAAAGATGAAAAGATATAAATCAAGGAATGGACTTTTGTGATCATCGTTGATACTTCCCTTATCATCGTTGGTAGTCTCTATGCCCTGGAAAGCCAGGAGAGTGAAATTACCATCACAGAAAGAAGGGCAGAGGAATTCATAATTCAATAACATCTTTGCTATCTACAAGCATTGGACAATGGGTTTCCTGAACGGCCAGGTTCTGTGAATGGATTATGGTCATGCTCTGCTTAAACAAGTTCCTCACACTCTACAGGGGTGATTTTGGTTGTTTTTTTTTTAATGTAAACCTTATCATGTAAAATTCTGAGTCGCCTACAGGCTCTGGTCCAAACTCGTCAGCCGAACATACCAGATTGCTTCTGATGCCACCCAGACCTCCCTTCGTGGTCTCTGCTCCCGGTACTCCTTCCAGCTTTACTGAACCCAGTGTTGTTCCTGACATGCTGAGTGCACTTTCATACTGGAACACACGGGTCCGTGTCCACCGTATCCAACCCCTGCCTCACCCTGATTATCCAGTTGGCAACACCAACTCATCCTTCAAGAGCTGGCTTCCATGTGAACTGAGCCTGCTTCCTGCTCCAAACTGTATGTTCAATGGGAGTACCGGTACTCAGTACTTGTGCTTAGTAGTCATTCCAAAAATTTTTGGAAAGGAGGTATTGGAGCATTTAAATTGGGGATATAAACTTTTCTACTATATAGTATACAATGTTCGTTTCCTTACCATGAGTACAACTGCTACTCCCATTGTCAACACCACCCCTGACATGGAGGGAGCATCATAAACCGAACTTCTGATTTCATCATTTTAAATACGCTGTCCTCAAGATATCTGAAAATTTCCCAAGAACTCACTTTCCTTTGGTTTTCTGTCTACCTTCTCCATTCTTGCATACTAGTTAACTCACTGCACTTCAGGGTCCCCCCAAATCATCTCCCACAAGCAATACAGACTTTGTCCAAAATTCCACAAAGATATAAACCACTCACATTCTTCAACCAGGAGCAGAGGCTTTTCGCTCCAGCCCTTCCCTCAGAGCACATCAGCCTTGTTGTCTGCTTGTTCTTCCTCCGCATGTGCCCCCACTCTGGGATTTCAGGCCATTTTCTCCTCTATGAAAAAAAAAGAAATTCAATCCTCTTCAAACTTACACATGGCAACCCCTCAGATTATTCAGAACAACAGAGGATTTTTTTAAGTTTGTTTGGAGAAGGTAGTGAGATTGTAAGGAAAATTTTTTTTCTTTTCTGATGCATTATTCATTTTTTCTAACTTATTCTTGTTTTCTACTTTACTTCTGTCTTCTCTTCCTGTTACCTGCTCACCTACACGCCTTTAATCCGTAGCTACAGCCTCCAGCAACAAATGTCCTGCTCTTACCATTGTTTTGGGTTGCTAGTCTGCTTAACTGGCAACCAGCTCAAAAACTCTGCAAAATAAAATAAAAGACACATAAGGAAAGCCTGAGGAGTTCTCTTATAAGTATACTGCATGTGTGTTAATCCACCTATGGGCTACACCAACACACACACACACACACGCACACACTCCTTAGGGTTCTTGTTATAAATGATCAGCCATGTTCTTGACAGGTGTGCTATTTTATTAGTACTATCTAGAATGACAGCTAAGCAAGCATGTTGGCTTATCAAATAAACAAATGTATACAGTGGAACTATGAAGCCATGACTTCACCTCACATAATTTTTAGACTTAAAATTAGTATCATATTTGCAAATGTCAGGATGATTATCATAATGGAAGAAAGAGTTGAGGCCATGCATCCTTCTTGGATGCTAGTTCTCTCTGTTCTCAGACAGATTACCTCATCTATTCTGTTGTCTAGGAAAGTATTCGGATCCTCATAGTAATTTAAAAATTAACTATATTGTAATGCTACCAAGAGAACGACAAATTATGAAATAATTAGAGTCACCTCAGAATATAAAACATTCAGGGAGCTTAGCCATTAAAAGCGTTTGTTGGACAAGAAAAAATCTTTAAAGGAATGTTTCTCAAACTTTGCAGTACATAAAATTTATTTGGGGAGCTTGTTACAGCACATACCCCTCCTTCCTAGGGGTACATAGTCTGATTCCCCGAAGCATGGAGGGGGGCCCACGAGCCTGCATTTTCACGATCAACCCAAGAGATTCTGGAGGAGGTGGTTGTTAGGAGCGCCCTGGAACATACCGCCTCAGGGGGAGCGTTTGGCTGCTGGGAGGTACCAGAGCGTGAGTGTGTGTGTGCAAGATGAGGTGGGGGAGGGAAGCGGTGTGCTGCTAAATGCTTAGCAACCGACTCTGGAAAAATAACACCAACTGCAGCGTGCGGTGTGTAGCGCTGGTCAACACAACCACCATGAACCACTTGCTGGGGCTGAGACGGCGTGGCCGACTGTTTAGGGGGTGGGGGTCGGGGGGGGTACACACACCTGGTTCCCATGAGCCAGTGCACGTCAGCGCATCGCTGGGGGAAAGACACACGACTTCAACGCTGGAGACGCCTGACTGGGATGATGAATGTATCCAGAAGCTTCGGACGCAGAGTCCCTTGTTAAAGAACTCACCGACGGCTGAGCAGAGAAGAACTGTCATATACATAAATGGTGTGTTTTAAAGCACTTTCTGCAACCTAAGCGAAACACTACTTTGTTTTCAGTTCCCGCTGGCCTGTCACACTTTTTTCTTTTCAGGGAGGGTATTCATTCACAGACCCTGAAGGTCAAAATCCGCCTGGTATCTGGGGTTTTGTTCCTCCTCTTAGGAGCACACAGTTCTTGGTCACTTGTCTCAAGCATGATCTCAATTCAGTGTTAGAGAAATTGTCTGAAACATGGAAATAAGTTAACAGCGATCACCAGGCGTTCCTTCAGCGTGGAGCTCGATGTACGTACACGCTCATGCAGCCTGTGTGTGTGACACGCAGGTATAAGGACACAGCCATACGTACACATATGGACGATGTTACTCTACGTGTATCTCCCCACCTGTTCGTCATCACGGTCCAGCAGTGTCGGAACCTCGGCGGCAAGCCCAGCCTGGAGGCAACCGCCGACACTGCGTCCGGTGTTACTAAATCCATAAAGCACAGACTAGGAATTTAATAAGCTGTATTTGTGGCTCTTTAGTATTATTGACCTGATGACATTCTCTGCAGGATTTTTCACTGCATTTGAGCATTCTTTAGACATGAGTCACTCTCATCTCCCCCTGCACGCTCCCATTTTCTTTCCCTCCTGAGCAAATTCTCCTCTCTCGTTTTGTGACTATTTTCTTTGTACTTTTAGGTTTGAGCAGACCTGCCGTAGTTGTTTTATCTGTGTATTCATAGGATTTCCGGCATGTGCTGGAACTGAAGATGCGAGCGTGGCCTTCCCCTTCACGCAGTTCGTGTGCTAAACAGTCAGGAGGATGCACGGAGTGTTAGTGGCAGGAGACCGAGCAGAAGCCTCCAGAACTGTGGGGGCTAGATTTCTGTTGGTAAGTGACCCCTTCATCCTGTCACACACCTTGAGCTCAGAAATCAGAGACTGACTTGTGAGCAAAGTGTTCAACACTAGCATTTCTTTCATCTGATCTTAATCAGCATCTTAGGTTTAAAGAAACACTATTGAGGAGAGAACACAGTGCAAGCAGGCACTGAACATCTCTTTCTTTCTTTCTTTCTTTCTTTTCTTCCTTTTTATTTTAGGGAGAGAGAGAAAGAGAGCACAAGCAGAGGGGAAGGGGCAGAGGGAGAGGGGGAGAGAGAATCCCAAGCAGACTCCACACTCAGTGCAGAGTCCAACGTGGGGGCTCAATCCCACGACCCTAAGATCGTGACCTGAGCTGAAATCAAGAGTCAGACGCTTAACCGACTGAGCCACGCAGGAGCCCCACTGCACATCTTTTATTTCAATAAAGGCAACCCAGGACCATCTCTATACTCTTGTCAGTTCTGAAGCCCTACTGTGTATGTGTGATCCACCACTGCAGACCTGGCCATCACCTGTTCTGCCATATTTAAAATAAACTGTTGGGGAATTTTTTTGACTTGGGCCATAGAAATCCAAATGGATGAGTGGAGAAAAACTTATTTCCTGCATCTAAATGCTTACTTACTATTATTTCTCTTTCTCAGTCTTTCCCTCCCCCTCCCCTTCTCTCATTTATCATTCTGGTCTCATTAATATGAATCCTCCAATGTTGATGCCAAATCCCTTGTACTGGACCCTGGAAAAATACTTATGTATCATTTCCCAAGTTTCCAGAAATGAATAACTTGGAGAAATGTCTTGAAATGTTTTTGAAATGCTTTGTTATGACTCCTTTATCCTAAGACCCAAAGTTCTATTCGCATGGGATAATGTCTACACAGAGCTAAAATGTGTCTCTCAACTGGTCTTTCTAACCCGATGTGGCATCAAAATCCTCTTGTTGTACAAAGATAATTCTAGTTTGATAAAAAGATGAGGTGTCCATGAAAGCTGAGAATCAAACTAATTTCTAATTTATCATCTCCCGAGGTTTATTTTCTATTTTCTGGCTTTATAATCTCAAATAGAGTTTACTTCTACAACATCACATGTTTGCAGGTTTTGTGCCCCAGTCTTTTTTATCCCATTTCACATGGGACATATCCCCATGATTTGCTACTCAGTATTACAATAACCACAGCATCTTGTGTCTTCTACATAATCCCAAGATGGCAGTGCAGATGAGTGTCCTGAATTTAGTTCCAAAATCATAAACCGTGTAATTCCACTAGAGCTGTGAGTCACATGGCCCATTTAAGATTAGTATCGTGGAAAACATGAACAACTTTTTTGGCTATCGGCCTGTCTGAGTTTGACTATCTTTAGATACAGCTGACCTCAGTTGTCAAGTAAGATAGGTCCATTTTTCACGTCTGGACTTTGCGGTTTCCATGTTGGATTTATTCTCAGTCAGCTTTTACCATGCTGTGACCTCATCAAAATTAAAAACATCTGTTCTTTGAAAGATACTGTTAAGAAAATGAAAAACAATCCTCAGGCTCTCAGAAAATGTTTGTAAATCACATATCTCTGACAAAGGACATGTATCCATCATACATGGAGAATTCCCAGAACTCCGTAAGAAAACAAATGTCAATGGAAAACAGGGAGACATATTTGAACATACACTTCACGGGAGAAGATACACTGATTACAAATAAATATATGAAAGGATACATGAAAAGACAGTCACTAGGAAATCACAGATGAGAAAATAGTGTCATAGAACCATATACCTATTAGAAAGGCAAAAGTTACAAGAAAAATAAAGAAATGGACAATCTGGAATCCTGCCAACATGCAGAAGGCGCAGACGTGCTCCAAGGACCTGCAGCTGTGGGGTGACACGGCCACACCAGAAAACAGTTTGGCACTTTCTTTAATAAACACGCACCTAACACGTGACCAGTCGTTCCATTCTTTCTGCTTTTTACTCAAGATATGTGAAAACGTGTCATCGTCCCAAACCTGTGCGTCCCATTCTTAGCAGCTTTATTTGCAAAAGCCCAAAGCTGCAAAACACTGGAATGTCCATCCAAAAGGGAAGAGGTAAACAAATGGTGGTCTGTCCATATGATCAACAAGACTCCGTAACAAAAAGAATGATGATCCCTCCAAACATGGGTATGACTCCCCAAATCATTATGCTGAGAGGAGGAAGCCAGGCCCTTCCTCCTGCCCCAAATAGAGCGCATCCTCTTGACTCCCTATGCACACTCCTTGTAGATGCAGACCAAGCTGTGGGACGGACAACATTTCAGCAGGTGCCCCGGGGTGCGCCAGAGGCTAGAAGGCGGGATGGCAATGGAGGATAGGGATGACAGGTGTCCTCACTACCTAGACTGGTGACAACTTCACTGTTGTATAAAGATGTCAAAACCTCAAATTTTACAGTGTACGTATGTGCAGTTTCACGTATTTACCTCAATTAGGACTTTAAAAAAAAACAAAATATCAGTTTTAAGGTGTTAAAACAATAGACCATATAATGAACGATAAGAAACAAATACAAAAGAGGATATTTACCATAAAATGGTTGGGAGATAGGAGACCATCATACCAGTCACTTGTGTCAATGAGTTTGAGGCCAATGGATCATCAGAACTAGCAGAGTGTTCGTCCAAACACATTGCATAGGATCGCCTTCCAACCATAGTTAATGCAAAGGTTTGAAATAATTTCTAAGAGCTCCAAATCTTCCTGAAAGGCTTCTTATTTTCCACATCCATACATAACTTGAATGTGAAAGGCATGCTCTTTGTTAGAAAGCAAATAAGATATGTCACAGACTCTGCATAAACTTCTGTCCAGGGGGCCAGCCTGGTCTGGTCCCTGCAGGGCTGGACAGGGCTGCTTCCTCCCAGACCCCATTCTGCCCCCGCCTCATGGTCTTCTCCCCTGCTCCCCACCCAGCCTTAAATAGCTGGACTCAGGTAATATCTGGAATGATTCTGGTGCTCGTAGTAACTGTGGTACAAATAAGAACATCACAGTTCCCCTCAATCCCATGAGGGGAGACTCATCAGCCTGCCAACATTGTTACAGCAGCTCTCAATCTACAACAGGAGAAGGCCAATACTTTTTTAAAACTGCAAAAATAAAAGAAACTACAAAATAAAATAGGATACTTATTGCATAACTTTAGAACTTATTTTATTTTTTTTAGAACTTTTTAAAAACACTTTTAAGTAAATTGATTTTGTGCAAAATCACCCTCTGCAAAAATAAAAACCACTTTTTATTGCTTGCAAAACCTCTGCATGCCTAGATTAGGAGGCACTTGGAAATCATAAAGACACCAAGGGTAGATATTCATGCTTTGGAATTTGGCGTTTCTTCCTCTCATTTCTAGACTCCTCCTACGAAGGCTGCCTTTCTTGCCCACAGCTTGGTGAGACAGGAATGGGGCATGAAAATACCTTTTAAAAAAAATAACTCTTCGGAGTCTGCTGCATTCCGCAAGGACAGCCTGACCTGCCGACAAGGGCCTGCACCTGCTGCCGACACACTGAGCACTTTTTACTGATTCAGTGTAGACAACTCTGACTCACTGTGGTTAATGCAAGCCAGGCGCTGCAGAGGGCTCAGTTTATAGAGATATAAACTATAAGGTTTCGATTCCTGTTTGCAACAAGCTCACACTCTAGTCAGAAAGATAGGTGTGCAAATGGGCAGGTGTAAAAGTATGTGTTTATCATGAGACAATGTCAGCCGGGACATCATGGAATATGGATGAGAGGCCCCACGACAGCCAAGGGAGTGAGGACGGAGATGGTGTCTGGAACGGAAGCTGAGGTTTGGCTGGGCAAAGACGTGAGTGTGTGTGTATGGATGCGTGTGCACATGTGTGTAGATGTGTGTGGTGTGCGCACGTGTGTGATGTGTACGTGTGTGTGGTGTGCGTGTGTGTGGTGTGTACGTGTGTGGTGTGCACGTGTGTGGTGTGCATGTGCGTGCTGTGTACGTGTGGTGTGCACGTGTGTGGTGTGTGCGCACGCATGTATGTGCATGTGTGTGATGTGTATGTGCGGTGTGCATGTGTGCATGTGTGTATGATGTGCATGTGTGTAGTGTGTACGTGTGGTGTGCATGTGTGTGGTGTGTGTACTGCGTGCACATGTGTGTATATGTGTGTGGTGTGTACATGTGCACAGTATGCACATGTGTGTGATGTGTGCATGTGTGTATGATGTGCGTGTGTGCAGTGTGTACGTGTGTGGTGTGCATGGTGGTGTGTGTACTGTGTGTGCACATGCGTGTATATGTGTGTGCTGTGCGTGTGTGTGATGTGTGCACGTGTGTGGTGTGTACGTGTGGTGTGTATAGTGTGTGTGCATGTCTGCGCTGTATGCATGCACGTGTACACATCACACACGTGCCCACACAACACACATCTACACACATGTGCACACGCATCCATACACATACACACTCATGTCTTTGCCCAGCCAAACCTCAGCTTCCGTGGCTGTGTACGTGCGTGTACGTGTGTGTGCTGCATGCACGCACACGTCTGTGGTGTGTGGTGTGTGTGCAGGGGAAGGCGGGTGTGGCAGGGCCTAGGGACAGGAGGCGCTGCCCCGGAGACGACACTGGGGCACAGAGGCCCTGGGCATCACAGCTCCACCAGGCACAGACAGAAATCAGCCGCCATGCTCACACCTCCACCACAGGCCCTTTGCTTTTGCTCCACCTGATGTTTCTAAGAGAAACCAATGGCAAAGCTTCTGCCCCCAGCAGCTAAGGAGCAGGGATGGGGCTTCGAGGGGAAACCCGTGCCCATGCCCACCCACTGGCCTCCTGAGCGCGGGCTCGGCTCTGGGCCCGGCGGCACCTCCTGCGCCAGCCACACTGGGGGATGGACCGTGCCTCGCCCCAGCTGGTGACAAACTGTCGTGTCTGGATGATGGTGTGAGTTGGCCCGGGAGGTCTGAAATGTGTTCTCCCATTTCTAAGCAGCTGTTGGACTGCTTTACTCTCATTATGGTCAAGACGGGAAGCAAACTCTGACCTGAGAGGCGCCCTGTGGATGGGTTTCTTGGGCCGATCACCAAAACACTGATCATGTGTTTCAGAGACATGTCCTTCAAATACCCGACTACAAATGTCAGCAGGGAGACGGGCAGAGGCCGCAGGTGAGGCTGCATGGCCTACAGGTGCTCTCCTTTAGCTGTCAGGGGAGAGGACGCACGAGAGACCTCTGGTCACTGGAATGTGTGCATACGAGCACCATGAGTCCAGGACGCAGTGGTGAGCGGAACAAGTTACCTGCGCGTGGCCGTACAGCGCGTGGCAGGCCCTTCCCCAGCACCGTGCCCTTGGTCACTCATGACAGCCTGGAGACCAGTATTATTGTCCCCACTTTACAGATTGGGAAAGTGAAGCTTATGAGGCTTGAATCACTTCCTCAAAATAAACAAATAAGTGACCCCAAGCATGTAATTAGAGTGGCAGGAATTTAGGATGACACTTATTGTTTCCAGGGTGCATGGAAATCTTCTTTAAAAGCTATTGAACACTCTTGGCCACAACCACCATCTTGGTAAACTTAAGCCCCGAGGCACCAGGACACATCCCTCTCGTCCATTAGTAACTGGTTGCTTGGGACGGCCAACCTATAATAGAGCCATAAACAACATGCCAACTTATTTTTCTGTCATGAGAAAGAAGCCCAGCGTTGGGCAGTCACCACTTCCATGACAATCCTATGGCCATCAAGGACCAGAGCTCTAAATCCCACGATGGTACCATTGCCAAATTGTGCCCCTCATCTTTGTGGTCCCAGATGGCCACAGGAGCTCGCACTGTGACCAGAGTTCCGTGGAGCTGAATGGAATTACAAGAAAGGCACCGTCCCCTCCCTTCAAAGAAAACTTCCCTGATACCACACAAATTTCTTTTTATATCTCTTTGTCAGAACTTGACTACAATGTCATACCTAGTGACAAGGGAAGCTGGGCACACGGCCACCCCACATGGAATCAACGTTGAGATGAGCAACACCCACCTCTTCCCGCCAGCATCACCAACTGTGATTCTGGATCTGAGTTCCGTTAGAAAAGAGGCATTTAGAATATCTTCTCACGTAGTGTTGGTAGGCCTCCCACCCACCTCCACGAGTCGAGAAACTTTACTTTTGCTTAATAAAAATGCAAACTTCCACCTCTTGTTTATGAAAGCATGTCTGTAGATAACATGGGTTTGTAGGACTGAGATCATCTTAACAAGGACTGTTATAATTTAATGTGTGTGATCGGCCTTAATTCAACACCGACAGCCAGGAAGGTTTCTTGGCAAACGCTTTGTAAGTGTCTGAGTTGACTCAGAGATTCTCCTTCCCACTTGAACTTCGAATGTGATTTTTACTGAGCCCACTAATAAAGGCATTACATATCCCTGATGATAGCCCAACCCCTCACACAGTTTCATTTCTATTGGTTAAAGTAACATACTAGGATTGTAAAATTTGTGACAAATGATTTTTCAGAGTTGCACTTATTGAGAAAAAGACATAGGTAGAATTACAAAACTTGGCCTTCTCCATTCCTCTTAACTGTTTTGGGATTTGGGTTGTCTGGAGATGTGTTCATCATAATCTAACTTTCAAGGGGAGGGTGATAAATAAAAAATTGTAAGGTTTTTCCCTTCCTAACCAGTCTTTTGAAAGAAAATAGTGCACACTTAATGATTCTAATCGGAACAAAATGACAACTTAACCTGACTAACCAATAGGTAGCTTTTAAATAGCGCACTCAGAGTGATCTCACTTACAATGTTGCCTACAAGCAGTAAAGTCATTAGTTTTTTCAGATTTTCTCTTGTAAAAGTTAAAATTTAAGTCCTCAATGGAGTTAAAAATCAGAAAGAAATAATTAGACACATTTTATTTTCTGGGAACTGAAATATTATGACTAGTAACAATGTTGCATAGAAAATGTTAGATTTATTTCCATGTTATCCTCTCTTGCAAAGCTTCTGATTTCCCTAACCCACTCTAAATGTATATTTTAGGGAATACAGATTTCTTTTTTCCTCGAAAAGAAAAAAGCTAGGCCACAGGTAAAGCAAAGTAATGTATAAAGGTCTCACACTAATTAGAACCCATTTGCTTCAGTATTGATTAAAAGATTCCACTTTGTATGTGAGCTTAGATCTTTACAGAAGTCTCCCTCTTGGCCTTGCAACTTAAATCTGTGTCCTGTCCTGGGTTTGAGAAGTTGGAAATGATGTGTTCTTCTGCTTGGAAACCGACCCCTCCCCCATTCCTATCTGCCCAGAAGACCTTCATCCATCCTTCAAAACCTCTTCCAGGAAATGCCCCGCTGACCTTCCCCTCGTGAAATTAATCATTTTCTTTTTCCTGCCAACTCTACAGCCATGTATCTTCATGGAGAATCTGAGGCAAACCATTAAAAGTAGTTAGTAAGTGTTTTTAATTTATGGCTTTCAATTTCCAATTCCATTTTTAAATGACTCTATTTGTTGACTACCAACAATTCAAGTTTTCCTTCCTCTCTTCCTTCCTTCCATTTTGCTCATAGCATGTTGACAGTTAAAGAAAATAATAAATTAGAAACCAGACTCAGAATTCTCCATCTCGGCAAAAACGGATGGCTTTGGAAGCACCTAGCACCGGTGATGCTCAGTGACCCACCCATGGTAGTGGGGCTCCGCATGCCTGTGTCCATGCTGCCCCGACACAGGAATAAAAGACCAGGAGCTTCTGTGAGGATGACTTAAAATCTAAGAAAACTAGTGACAAGAGCTTGGACAAAATATCAGGGAATAAAAGTGGGGCTTAATCTCCCCTCAGTTTATTTTGTGAGCACATAAGAATTTGAGAGTTACTGTGAGTCCCGCGCGAGGAGGCTGAGCAGCTCGCAGGTGGTCACAGGAGAGCTGCCCCCAGAGCCCCACTGACGCCCTCCACCTTCATTCTCTTTTTCCCGGCCCCATTGTCATCTTACTAAATAACAGCTTACACAGAAGAAGTGTTTTTCTCTTTAATACATTGGGCCTGAAATACTGCAGCAATTGTTCAAAACGGAAAGGGGCAGGGCCTCCCGGGAGCTGGGAGATGCCCCTGCCCCAGGAATCGGTGACTCACTTCAGGCACGATTTCCGTCACGACCGTCTGGACAGTATCTGCTCAAAGAGCTGTAATGAGCTCTGATGTCTTCAACAGCATTTTGCCAATTTTGTTCTATTAAGTGAGCAGCAGAAACCATTCTGGCTCTAAAGGAACCGTGTTCCATGTTTTGAAATTGGAGAACTGGCGTGTCCTACACGGGATGGCGAGGTGCGGAGCCGCAAGCACCTCGCCCCCGGAGCAGGGCAGAGACCGCGTGTTGTCCGCGCCCTGAGTGCGACGCGTGGCTCTCTCCGCACCGCGGCCCAGCCCGTCCTGAGGACTGAGTGGGTGCTGGGCACCTTCCCCCACCCCTGCGTTCTCCCCAGGTGGTTGTGCAGGTGCACTCATCAGTGAAGGGGGTGAGCTGTGGGAGGTGGCCGCTGGAAGGACAGCGACATGTCCACTCCGGCCAGATCACCCCACGGGAGGGCAGCTCCACAGACGTGCTTTAACAAAACCGCCCCCAGCATCCGGGGGCCTGAGGTGAATCCTCTTCTGCCACCAGCGGGCTGTCCCTGCCCGCGTCTCTCAGGTCTCTGGACTGTCGCTGCCTCCTTCTACAACTGGGATGACAAACACTCGCAGGCCCTCTCACAGGGCCGTTTGAGGGGGTGCCGCGGGACTTCTTAGCGAGCACCTCGCTGGAAAAGGCACCGAGGAAGGCAGTTCCACCATGCTGCTTGGCTCAATGTGAGGAGGCGGCTCGAGGACGCGTGCTGTGGCCTCGTGTGTCTCTCCTGTCCACAGAGTCATGCCTCAATGCTCGCCAGGCTCCGGTGAAGATCCCCCGCCGGCAGGCAGGACTGACGCCCACCCCCGCCTTCAGGCCACCCTCCTTTTTGTCTGCAGGGAGGTGTCCCACAGGGGACGGGTCTGTAGAGGGCATGGGACAGTAGGAGGTGACGGGTCTGTGGATGCCACCCACTGTCGCCCCACGACACGGACTCCACGTTGAAAACTGCATACACCAGCCTCCCAGCCACACGGGCTGCAAGTGGTTTTTATCTGGAAAATCTGTGACTCATGCTCATACAGCAGCCCTTCTGTAGGCTCGGGGCACCGAGCTTGCACACTAGCACCGGGGCTCCCCTCCTGGAACACAGGTCTGACCAAGCCTCTGCCCTGCTGAGCCTCGATTTACCTCCGGCAACCGCAGGAATTACCTGCTGCGTGATTCCCAGCAAGACCAAGCTGCCCTGGGTGGTTTCCTTCTCGCCTCTGGGCTCCTGTGCGTGTGCATGTGATGATCCAGTAGCATGCGCGGCCCCTTCCTCTGCCCTTCGGTACCTGCCTGGTGGGTTACCACTTGTTTTTACTTCAAAACGCGAGGCAGACATTGCCACGCTTCTAAGCCATGGCATCTCCTCCAGGACACGCGTGGGCTCTGAGAGGTCCCACGCCCTGACACACACATGTGCATGTGGAGGTCAGCCCTTCTTCCTTCTGTGAAGTTAGCGGATCAGGAGCATCTCAACCTGTGCTGGGCTGTGATTTATTACACGTCTCCATCTCCCATATTAACTTGCGGACTTTTAAATGTCTTTGTTTTGTTTTTCAGAGTTTTTAATCTCTGAATTTTCAGCATTCAAATAATTTATTTGGATAAAGAAAATCGGATAAAGTTAAAGCATTCAATTAACAAAGGCTGCTTTAGGTCCAATGGTCACGGGTCGGTAAACCATGAACTTACCAGCTTCTACCATTTCCAGTCTCTCAGGAACCATAGCACCCAGCCTGCCCAACTTGTAAATGATACCTAATCTCTAGCCCCTGCCTAGCCTCTTTCTCAGCCGAGACCCCGCGGGCTAGCACAGGCACCAAGCCCTCACTGCAGGTGCTGATGGCTGTAATTGGTTTCGATGCCCTGAAAATAGTGGCAGGTCGTTCCCGAGTGAGCCTGAGGACCAGGTGCACACCAGGTAGGTGTATGTCCTAAGCCCATGTAATGATCCTCCTGTCCATGGTTTCTAAGAACCATCTTTGACTCGTTCCACTAGGCTAAAGGCTGAGCCAAGGTCTGAGCCTATGTAGCTCCTGCCAGGCCCTACTGCTCAGGATATTGGGTAAATTTTACTGGTTTCCCCATGTTCTACCTGTGATCTGTTCTACACAAGATGACATACCTGCAGCCGTACCTCTGCCCCGCCTGACTCTGGAGACAACCCAGACGGTGGCACCTGCTGATAAGTCTCTCATATAAGATCACTTTGTCCTTAAATCCCCAAGTCCTTGGACCTCTGTGCTCAGACCAGACCACAGCCGGGGGCAGAAGCCTGACCTGTGAGTGCGTATGTGTCCTGCTGCCATTCTGCCCGGTCTCGATCTCCAACCCTTCTTCTTGAAGCCCACCATTAGGATATCAACATCCCTCCCAGATAAAGCCCCGGGATCTGTCACAGCCACGAGGAGGTGGAATGTAGGCCTAAGTGAAGGGGCAGCTCCCCTTGCACACACAACTCAGTAAGAATGGAATAACTGAACACATAACAAAACAGAACATACATGGAGGTGCAGAGGAGAAAGGGGTAAGACAGAATGAGGGTTTCAAAGGATCAGGGAAGGTTCCTCGGAGGATGTCTCCATCTGGTCCTTAAAAGTTTCAGAGGCTATAGATCAATACCCAAAGCAAACGCTTTCAAGAGGACCGAGTACGCAAGCAATGTGCGAAGGGGCCTGATGTTTACGGCAATGGAGAGCAGCGGGCCTGTGTTGTACCAGAGAGCTTGCCAGACTCCAAGGATCTCAAACTCAAGGAAGCAATACAAAACACGTACGCAATCAAACTAAATAATTCTCAGGGCCAGAATGCAGCTTCGGGTAGCCAGTTTGGAATGGGCCAGTGAACCTAAGAGAAAAAAGACCTATGTTGCAAGGAAAAATGTTCTCTCTGCTCCGGGACGGAAAGGGAAGGTAGGGACGCACATTTGTAGGAGGGTACAATCATGAACCTCAACACGGCAGGACAATGCCTAAGTAGGATACAGTCAGTTTATGAAGGATTTCAATAATAAGCATAGGAATTCAGAATGATGGTAAGAAACAGGGCGTCATCCGAGGTTTCAGAACAGGTGCTTAGGGCAACAAAGATGCTGTGTTAAAGGCATCGCTCTGCCGACTTCATGCCCAGTAGGTGGAATTATCTCATGAAAGGACAGAAAAGAAATATTTTAGCGATGTAAAGTATTTTAGACTTTAAGATTTGTGTAGCATCTAAATATATTAATGGACTCAAATTCTTTACCCCAGACAGCTTTTGTTGGTTGAGTTTTCCATGTTAGAATAGGATAATTCAAATAAAATTATAACTTTTAACAATGGAAGAATTAGCAATAACAGTGATGTAAAGATATAGCAAGTATTCAGTATTTCTAATATTCTTAGGAATTTCGTTTTCATGCTGTTTAGGTCTTAAAAGCTGTCTCATAGATTAATTTCCAAAAGGAAAACCGGATAAATAATTTAAGATAATATTTTAATTCAAGGGAAGTGGTGTCAGCATAAAGATTTGTCCTGGCATCAAGCCTGGTCTGTTTTATTGGTGATTTCCATTCTTCATCTACAAAGTCAGAATGAATTTTTGACGTGCACGGGGAGGTATGGTCTTTCTATGCCCTTTCTTGCTCTAATTCCTTTAAAACATGGATTAAGTGTCATTGAGTTAAATTACCCCACTCAAATTTACTGAAAAGAGATTTCCTATATTCATTGTGAAAGAAATTGCAAACATATAAAGACAAGAGGCATGGGGTCTAGAAAAATCCAGCAGGATAAGGAAGTGAAACGTAGCTGCTCGGGCAAATCCCACGTTTAGATGGGAACCCAGGACCTGGGGTGCACAACTCGGGGCAAGAGTGTGTGTAGCAGGTGGGCATGGGGAGGTCACAGGCTTCCGTGCTGAGAACGGCTTTCTCTGAGGCTCTGCTCTGCGGGGAAAACCGTCAGGGTTGAGCCCCCACCTCTCTCTGCCTCCTTTCCGCGCACATGGGCCCAGGGATGCACTGAAAGGCCAGGAAGCGTTCGGAAACTTGGGATTTATGAAACAAAACACTGCTGTAAGGAGAAGTGGGGACACTGAGGTGAGCAGACAGACAGACGTTTAAAGAACACTACCAGAAGTCGCCCAGAGATGAATGCCCTGAGTTTGGCTGGATTTGTTCTCCACGTTCTTCTATCTACGCCGTTACCAAATGACTGTGCGATCTGCATTGGCTTACAAGTTGCACCACGAATGAGAGAATGATTATCCCAATTTTTTTTCTGACTTATCCTCCAACAAAACCTTGCAATTAATTTTTAATGGAAAGTAGTGAGTTTGGAATATAAACACACTTTAGAGTCAGATAGACCTGGATTCTTACTTGGCTCCCCACGCATAAGCCATGTGGTTGCGATGGAGTCATCGTTCCTGGGCACCCCTAGGTCAGGCCTGTGTCAGCTACAGGAAGGGCGGTGATCACACGCACAGAGTCCCCCGCCTTCCAGAACTCACAGTTGACACGGGTAGACAGCCCCGGGCGGCAATGACAGGCAGGATCGGCACCACCGGGAGGACCGTGCCTGCCTCAGGCATCCGCGTCAGAGAAGTGCCTGGTGGCGCCAACAGGAGCGCCATTCTAGACCCTGTGAGCAGGAAGGGGGGGCATGTGAGTGCTCACGTAACAACTGAAAAGTCTGAGGAAAGGCAAGTCAGGAGAAGCAAGACCTTTGACTTAAAGGGTTACTGACGCAGCCGAGGTTCTGAAGGTCTCCACTGAACCTGCCACCCAGAGGCCCAGAAACTGCTGGAAACTGCCAGCTTCATGGCTCCTCTGCGGATCCCAGGTGGAGGGCTGGCAGGGAGCACCTCCCACCACGGATGGAGAAGGGAGAATGGTTTCTGCCCCTTCTGCCCTCCAGACTCGGGGGACCGGGTCTCACAGCCAGACCCAAACGGACACTGTGCCCGGGACCCCTACGAAGGTGGACAATGTGTCCGTTAGTTTTAGAGGTGGCGGGGGTCAGGGAGCCCTACAAAGGCCTGTGAGAATACGGCGCATCCTGCAGGTATTCTGCTCTCGCGTGTGTATCCCGCACCTGCGTGGAACCTTCAGGAACGCCCGGGAAGAAGAGTAAAAAGGGGTTTTGTATGGGGGGGTACACATAGGTACTTGGGGGCAGAAACCAACTGTGGCACAAATAGTTCATTATTCACTGAAATCAGCTATCCTTCCTTCCTGGAGAAACTGATACGAAGACAAGGAGCAGAGTTGAGCGGACAACACGGGTCTCCCCAGTGGGGGGAGAGCCACTGAGATGCGTGCGCCTCATCCCGGTCAGCGCTCTGAAGACAGCAGGTGTCCCTCTTCCACGGACTCTCCCCTCTTCCTGTCTCCTGGTGGTGACCCAGCGCGGCGGCCTCTTGGACGAAGCTGAGGAGGTGGGGCTGAGCACATGAGTAAAAGAGAAACTGCAGCCGGAGAAGAGCAAAGGCATCTGCAGAGAAAGTGAAGAGCACGTGCGTACACGCACACATGTGCGTGTGGGGGGGGGGGGTGGTGCTGTGCAGTGTGGGCGAGAGGTAAGGGGTTGAACTAAGGTGGGGACTCTGTAATGCTCTTGACTTGGAATGTGTGGCTGTTGGGGCTTAGGGGCTCATGGCACGGGGCTCATGGCACGGGGCCAACTGTGTTCTGACTCTGCAGACATGCTGGCGATGACTTTCCGAGAGGCCAGTGGCGTCCCATGCCCTCAGAGTTCAGCCTGACACAAAGTGCTTATTTAATTCTTCCATCAACAGCAGAGGGGCACAGTGGCAAAAGCAGAGAGCCGCTAGCTAGGACGCCCCCATATAGAATTCGGGAGCAGAGAAACATTCTCTATAAACCCCTTATGAAAGATACCTTTCTTGACTCTCGAACTGCAATTTTTTTTTCTGGAGAAATCAAACTTGTTCTGTGATTCCACTGCGTACAAATATGGTGTCTTTTCTTTTTTTTAAATTTTATTATGTTATGTTAATCACCATACAATACATCATTAGTTTTTGATGTGATGATCCACAATTCATTGTTTTCATATAACACCCAGTGTTCCATGCAGTACGTGCCCTCCTTAATACCCATCACCAGGCTAACCCATCCTCCCCCTCCTCTCTGAAACCCTCAGTTTGTTTCTCAGAGTCCATAGTCTCTCATGGTCCGTCTCCCCCTCCGATTTCCCCCCCTTCATTTTTCCCTTCCTTCTCCTAATGTCCTCCATGCTATTCCTTATGTTCTACAGATAAGTGAAACCGTATGATAATTGACTTTCTCTGCTTGACTTATTTCACTTAGCATAATCTCCTCCAGTCCCATCCATGTTGATGTACAAGTTGGGTATTCATCCTTTCTGATGGCTGAGTAATATTCCATTGTATATATGGACCACATCTTCTTTATCCATTTATCTGTTGAAGGGCATCTCTGCTCTTTCCACAGTTTGGATATTGTGGACATTGCTGCTATGAACATTGGGGTGCATATGGCCCTTCTTTTCACTATGTCTGTATCTTTGGGGTAAATACCCAGTAGTGCAATTGTTGGGTCATAGGGTAGCTCTATTTTTAACTTTTTGAGGAACCTCCACACTGCTTTCCAAAGTGGCTGCACCCGCTTGCATTCCCACCAGCAGTGTAAGAGGGCTCCCCTTTCTCCACATCCTCTCCAACATTTGTTGTTTCTTGCCTTGAAAATGTCCTGCACCTGGGGACCAGCGATAACTTGCAGAGTGGGGGGTGGTAGGACAGGAAGTGCCCGATAACAGGGCTTATGATGCCTTTTCTTAAAATAAGACTTAGCTGTTACAGGACATGCATGAAAATGTCTACAAAGGTTGCTCTTCTACACAAATCTTCAGGTCCTACAAAAAAAAGATAGGCAATGAATAATTCATTTGACTTAATTTTAGTTCACTGATAACTTGAATGTAAGCCATTATGCTACATGTTATACAGAAAAAAACAAATGCAAGAAAAAATCCAATCATTAGGGGCGCCTGGGTGGCTCAGTCAGTTAAGCGTCTGCCTTCAGCTCAGGTCATGATCCCAGGGTCATGGGATCGAGTCCCACATTGGGCTCCCTGCTCACTGGGGAGCCTGCTTCTCCCTCTGCCTGCTGGTCCCCCTGCTTGTGCTCTCTTTCTCTCTCTCACCCTCTCTCTCAAATAAATAAATAAAATCTTAAAAAAAGTAAAGAAAAGAAAACCCGATCATTGAGGGGCCTGCCATATGTAGTACTTAGTGATATAGGAACAGGAATGTGGAGAACATGCTGCAGGTGTGATCAGTGCCAGGAGGCGTGAAGAGCCTGCTGCCCACAGCTGCGGGGGAGGCAGAGGGCACCCACACACGCAGGGAGGAGGACCCAATGGGCATATCAGAATCACACCCCAAAGGCTCTCAACTGAGAAGTGAAGGTCTCCATACTTAGTCTGATTTCAACTGTACCAATGAGGGAGTAGTCAGTATTTAGATTATAATTTTATATCGCTGTCAAATCGTTGCAGACTTAGATGAGGAGTGGTATGGACTGAACTGTGTCCTCCAGATTCATGCCGAAGCCCTGACCCCAGGACCTTAGAATGTGATGCAATTGGGACAAAGGGCTTTTAGAGGATAATTAAGATTGAATGAGGTCATATGGTGGGCCCTAATCCAATGGGACTGGTGTCCTTATGAGCAGAGGACACAGACGCACACAGAGGGATGACCCTGTGGCTGTCTACAGGCAAAAAGAGGACTCAGGATACACCAACCCTGCTGACACTTCCATCTTAGACTTCTGGCCTCCGGGACTGAGAAAATAAATTTCTGTTGTTTACACTCCCCGGTCTCTGGTATTTTGTTATCACAACCTGAAGAAAGTAATAAAAGAGCAAAAACATGTTAAGACATAGCCTATGGCTTTTCTTTTCAGCAGCAGAATAACATCATTTAAATGGTATTTTTGAAGATTGGGTAGGTAACAGGATACAGGACAGATTCCAGAATACAAAGACTGAAAGCAGGAAAAGCATGTAGAGTTTCTTCTCTGAGGCTCAAAGGTTATCAGCAGTGATGACATAATTACAACAGAAATGGTTGAAGGATCTTTGAGGATTTGTCCCTAGCCTAGCAGTTGACCATGACCAGCACGCACCCCAGTTAAACCATGGCCACCCTCTTGGCAATAGGGATCCTTTGCGATTATAGCTGAGGGGGGATTCCCAAGTGGTTGTTTTTTCTCCTCCATGTTTGAAATTTATCTTTATTCTTGACGCTTGATAGTTCAGATCTGGGAGGGACACACATGCAGATATTTCCATTTCTAGATTTAAAAAAAAAAAAAAATAGTCTTCCCAGAGGAAATATTCAAAATAGTTACTAGGATGCATGTATTTAGAATTCCATTCCTGTTTTTGGCACACCAGACATTTGTAGCTGTAGCTATAAAAGAGGAATGGATGACAACGCCATGGCTTCGTTAGTCCTTTAAAGCCCTAGTATGTATATCATCATCATCACACCTAGAGAAAACTGTAATCATTATCCTGAAAACATTAGCTTAACTTTTCAGTTTTATTGGGGAATTATGCAATAAAAGTGTGATTTATAACACACAGCAAATTAAAAATATTAATAATGGCTAATTTATATTCAAGAACATTTTAATGCCCTTTCAGGGATATGTCTTTATTCTATCACGTAATCCTTAACTTTAAATTTAGTGATCATTCCTATTTCTTTTCAGAGAAAAACAGCAATAGCAAACCTCTATTTCCTCTTAATGGCTTCATACCCTGAGTTTGATGGCCGCCATTGACCTTCAAACATTTTCTATTGCATTATATCCATAAGTTTGTTTTAATAGCTTCACTCCCCCTAATAACCTGGATCATTCTATACCATTCCCTACAGGGAAATACACTGCTGAAGTTTGGATTTTTAAATACTAATTTAAAAATTCATTAGTGTGTGAATTAATTTCCTCTCTTTGTATTTCCTCTCCCTCTTGATAGCCATCAGACTTGGAGAAGCAATCTAGTTGTTCCCATACAGAGATCCAGAACTCACTTTAATGACTCTGGTTGGGGTCCCACCTCAGTCAGCAGCTCCAGGAAATAAACCTGAACACAGGGAAGCCCGGCTTCAGGCAACTCTCTGGGCCAGATAAACACTGCACGACTATCCCTTCCCACGGTATAAACATTTCAGCTCTGCCTACCACGGACCAGGGTTTCCTGCTCTGAAAGACCCCAGCTGAGATGTTAGAGTGAAGAACCATACATTAATCAGGTCAACGCCAGCAAAGGAAAGTGGACACTTGAAATAATTAGCAACATAATTCAAGTCCCCCCAAAAGATATTCAAGGACTATCATGGCAAGAATACTCTCTACCATGGCTACTGCTCTTAGATCGGGTTGCTTGGAGAATTCTTGCTGCAACAGCGAGTGGGCAGGAGATAAACTACAATTTAATCTCTGAAGGACACCAGTTCAGGAAATAATTAACTTTATATATTTAGCATCCACTTAACACTACTGGAAGATGTTTATTCTCCACAGTAAGGTCAGGCTGTATTCTATTTCTCATTATCCCTCTCGGTCCCTCAGCAACGCTACCGTCATTCAGGGAGGGAGGCAGCATGGAAAGCTTGGGCTCGGATGGCTTTGAAGTTGCCATAAACCGATTATCACACATTATCTGGACATTAAAGAACGGTGTTTTAAAATGAGCGGGAATTTAGGATATTTTCAGTTTTTCTTTGTCATTTATTAAAAACTGAGCCTGGCATCAAATGTTCTTCCTAAAAGTTAGCCATTAAATTTGCTTTGGACCAATAACGTGCATGCTTCCAACACAACACTGATCCTATGTATCACTACTGGATTTTCTAAATCCCACTAGACTGGGGAAGACACCTCATTCTCATTTATATCCTCAGAGATTGGCACAACCGTCCATCATAATGCAGGCTCTCTGGAAACGTTTATAGAGTGAAAGCAGGCATAAAAGTTCACCAGCCTACTGCCATCCTGCCAATTGCTCTCTTCTAGAGAAATCATTCTGTTTCTGAAATTTCTAAGGAAAAGACTCAGAATGAGCTCTCCCCATTTATATATGTGTGTGTGTGTGTGTGTGTGTGTGTGTATCTCACATGTTTAAAATGTATATATTGAGTTGCATTCAAAAATATGTGACTTCATTTTTTTCAAGAATCCATTAATGCATTTATTGATTGATCAGAAAATACTTACTAAGGGTATACTCTATGCCAGACCCCTGGGGATACAACACTGAGCAAAACTGACAAGTCCCCTCCGCCCCCGAGTTTGTATTCCGAGCGAATGAACACATAGTAGCATAGTGGAGGTTGGTGATAGGGCTTGGAAGAAGATGCAGGGGACTGCGGGTCCCAGAAGGATGGGGCCTGGTGGGTCATAGTGGGGTGATATTTAAGTTAGATATTTGGGCAGGATCCCTTGGAGGAGATGGCAGCTGAGGGACCCGAGCCAAGCACATAAGCAAGCTATGCAAAGTCCCTGAGGCAGGGTGGAACTTGGTGGGTTAAAGAGCTCTAACACGACCAGCGGGGCTGGAGCAGAGGAAACAGAGGGAAGGTTGAGCGGCTTTGGAGCGGCTGACAGGGGAAGACGCCGCAGGCTTAACCATCTCTGCTCAGAGTGTGACCTAATACCAAAGGTGATGGTGGGTCACAAGGAAGTTTTGAATCAAGCAAGGGCATTATGTGAGTTGTGTTTGAACAAGAACCTTCTAGATGCTGAGAGCCAAAAGAGGCCAGAAAAGAAGCATGGACAGGTCAGGAGGCAACCACAGAAGGCAAGAGAGAGACGTTACAGTTGGGATGAGAACAGGACAAGCAGGGGATCAGCGCCTCTGTTACCAAGGACGCCACGGAAATACAAACATGCTTCCACTGCAGGACCCTGAAATGGTGTTGAAGAGTAAGATATAAGCATCCAAGAGGAAACAAAATTATATTAAGTGTCAAAATATTGTATTCAGGCAACACTGTAAATACATTCCATAGGACTAGGGTGTTGGGGTTATTGATACATATTTCAACAAGATGTGTAGTTACTGGAGTTTATAAGACTCCGGTTTTAAAAAATACTTGTAACTTTTCAGGGAGTCAAGTCCAGAAAAGTGTTGTTCTGCATGATCCTGTGTGTCTCTGTGTGTTTATGGAATATAGGTTAGTGGTTTATAGAGGGTGAATAAGACCGTGTCCCATTAAAGAAGCCTAAGAGAATTCGAGAATTCCAGACCAAGCGAACAGGAGGTGCAGAGACGGAGACACAAAAGATCTGTGTGTGGTTCACAAACAGCAGAGCTGTAAGTGGGGGAATTCAGGCAGATGAGAGGTGGTGAGGAGGCTGCATCTCAGTATGGACTTGGAGACGGTTGACAAACAAGAAAACTGAACATTATCTCTGGAGGGATAGGAAGCTCCCAGTTAGGACGTGCTCAGCTGTAAGTCACACATACACCCAAAGACTGTGGCTGCAGGACAAAGCAATCTATTCACATCACATGTTAAGAAATCTGAGGTAGTCACTTCCAGGCTTGCTGCAGCAACATGAGAGTTTCATCAAGGACCTGGAACTTCTCTCCACCCTGACATCTGCAGTGTGTTGACTTTTTAAATCCTTGATGCCTCATTTAGGCAAAATGGCTGCCGTGGTCCCAGCACAGAATCCCAGCACCTGTGTATTTAAAGCAGGAAGAAGGATAATGCCGTTTATAGGGAAGAAAGTCCTTCTCGGAATCCATACTGACATCCCTCCCCCTGCCCCCACAACTAGGATGGAATGAAGTCCCCTGTCCTTATTAGCCAGTCACTCAAGAGAAGGCTTTAGTGTGATTAGCCTCCATGATTACTGGTTTTCTCCTAGTGAGAGGGAAGGCTCAAATCCTCTGCACAAAATCAGGGTTTTCTTAAGAAAAAAGAGGAAAGTGCTAGTGGATAGGCAAAAGATCATGTCTTCTACAGAAGTCACTGAAGATTTTCTAAGAAAAGGAAGAATTTTTGAACTTTATTTCTTAACATACAAGGCAGGAGGATGGCTGTTATCAAAAATGAAATCTTGATAAATATAAGAAAAATTAGTTCCTAAGTTACCACTTAGTGAGCACCAACCATGCACCTGCATTAGATGTATGTCCTCTCATATATATGCTTCCCATAGCCACCTGGTGAGCTGAGTACTATTCGTCCTAATTTTAGAGATGAGGAAGGAAGGCAGAGAGGTAAGGTCACACAAAAGACATGACCTGATGGAGAGATAAATGAAGAAACATCAAGTTAAGGATCCCAAACAGTGGGAGCTCCTATAAAACTCTGGCGATTTTTGTGTTCGGGATCTCTGTAAGAACTAATATTTCAATGAGGCTGCATGCATATATTGCCAAACAAGAAGAAACAATAACTTGGAATTACAATTCATTGACAGGAAACTAATTCATTGTAACAATGTACATATATCATGCATATATCACGTGTGTGTATGAGAGAAGTTTTCCCCCCAAATAAATTCAAAACCACTCAGAATTAACAACAACAAACATACAGAAAGCTAAAGCTGTCAGGGAGACCTGAGTTGGAATGAGGAGTAGATCTCTCTATAATATGGGAATAAAGTGGAAAAGAGAGAAAAGAAAAACAGCCTGAGATGAGGGAAGATTCAGGGATAGCCATTAGCGTTCTATTTCGACACACAGTAGATGGAAGCAAGATGCTGGCCTCAGTGCAGTAAGATTCCTTCAGAGATTACCTTCTGGGTGAATCAGGTTCTACTCGCCACGCATTCCTAGCGTACAGGAAAGTTGGATGGCAAGTCGGGAAAATAACCTAGAGACCAGATTCTACAGAGTACAGAACAGTCTCTAGGTTTTGCCCTAAAAGGACACTCCCCAGAGCTAGAACCTGAAAATTCCCATAAAAACCTCTGTATGGGGGTGCCTGGGTACCTCAGTTGGTTAAGCATCTGCCTGGGATCGAGTCCCATAGCGGGCTCCCTGCTCAGCGGGAGTCTGCTAAAAACCTCTGTATATACTTAATAGCTCTTGCAAAGACTGATGCGTAAGTCAAGTTAGAATAAAATGTTTAGATTCCCATGGAATCATGCAGGTTCAGATATTGGCAACAAATCATTTTCATATATTTCTAACATTTTATTATTGCACACAAAAACCTGGGCCATATTTCCTCGACTTAACTAATACAATTTACATATTGTATCAATACAAGAACAAACTTACATGCCAAAAAATACAGGCATTAAAGCATTCTTTATAATGGTGAAAAATTAGAAAAAAAATATCTATTAATAGGAAATTGATTTAAGTAAAATATAAATTACCCACACAATGCTTTTATTAAAATCAGCAACGAAGTTCTGTATTTGGTGAAACTGAAAACCTCCTGATTACTTTTCAGTGAGACAGTAGATTATAAAACAGCCCACAGAGCCTGAACCCATTTATAAAAAGTAATATAAATATAATCTAAAATGTCTATAAAAATATAGAACCATGTCTGGAAAGAGACTCACTAAAATGTTTACTGTGGTTTTCTTATGACATCAGATTATTCTTTCCATTTTATGGTTCTAATCTGGTGAGTTCTTTACTATGGGCATGTCCCTCTTTTAGAAAAGTAACAAAGCTATTTACAAAAAATAAATGAACTAAAATATGTAAAGATGGAGCACCTGAGTGGTTCAGTTGCTTAAGTGTCTGCCTTCAGCTCAGGTCATGATCTCAGGGTCCTGGGATTGAGACCCGCATCGGGCTCCCTGCTTAGCGAGGAGCCTGCTTCTCCCTCTCCCTCTACCTCTCCCCCTGCTTGTGCTCTCTCTCTCTCTGTCAAATAAACAAATAAAATCTTTAAAAATAAATAAATAAAAATAGAATATGTAAAGATTATATATAAAAGGATAGTAAAATAAAGTCAGCAGCTGTTTTCACAGAATCCTGGCATCATGAGGCTGATTTCTCGCTGACATGAGTCATGGTACATTACCAGTACAGGAAGTGGGTCCCCTACATCAGCATGATCACCAATTCAGTAATATATTCCCTGACTTTAACACAAAACATCCATGTGTCCAAGCAAAGGCACCAAATACTTGGCAGCTTCCACTCTGAGAATCAGGAGTTACAGTCATCAGGAATGCCCATGGAGGTTTTTATCTGAAACCACTCAACAGCGGATTCCACTATGTTTCCTTGTCGCTGCCAGTTGGGCTCAAGTATGTCTTCCAACTCCTGTTGTGAGGGAAAGAGATGCTTTGCTCCCCAGCCTTGCAGGATGAAGTTTCTACTTGTATGCTTAAATTTAGAAAAAGAGACCAAAAAAAACAGCCATTCAGCAGCAAGCGTCATTCACACCCACAGGCTTACAAATTATCAAAAAAACAAGCCCTTTTACTAGAATTACATTTGAAAAGCAGAACCTGTCCTTGCATACATATGGAGCTTCTCAAATTAAACCAGACACAAAACAATTCAGTCACGAAATAAAGACATAAAATATTTTCTATAAGTATAATAAATGCATTGAGAGGGCAAATCATTTCAAATTCATCCAAATTAAGGGGAAGGGGTGTGTTTCTCCTCGAGTCACAGTACAGCCTAGAGCAAAAGCAGCTCTTAGAGGCTGTCCCGTGCATACTCACCACCCCACAGGAGAAGTCTGCAATCTAAGGGCTGATCCCCTCGAAGACATATAGCCCAGACATGCTGCAGCGGCTTCTGGTACCTATTCTAAGGGGGTCAGGGTTGGAATACCACATGCCGAGGTTTAAGGAAATATTTGTTTAAGATGGCTGAACAGCGAGCCGCACCACCGTGGGTGGCAGGTTCATCGTGGGAATGAGGGAAAACAAACAGGGGACAGGAAACCTCGAGCTGTCAGAATGGGGCATGGTGTACGGATGTGCCAAGTGTCTCTAGAACTCCTTGGTGGCCGCGAACACCATGCCAGCCTCTCATACCAGGGTCATGAGGGTTGGGGCCCACAAAATAATATCCCATCCAACCTTAACGGATGATGGTCCACAAAGCTATTGACAAACGTTATTATAGTATGGAGGAGTGTTGTGTGCCAAGCCAACGTCTGAGACTGTGGTCCTTCATAGAAACCATGGCTTAGCTGCTTACAGAGTCTCCATCCTTCCAGGAAGTGGGGCTCACAGCCGTTCGGTCTCCAGGTTAACGAAGGGAACTCCAGGCGAAGATCCGGCCTCTGACTCCAGAGCCCCACCAACGCTACTCTATTTAGGACAATTCTACTTTTTTAAAAAAAAAGATTTAAATACTGATCTTTCTCTCATATTCTGCTTCCCAGAGAACACACACCCTTTAATGCGCGTATTTTTCTGGAGCTCACCTTCTAACACATGGCATTTTAAATGTTGAAGGCGGCTGGCTACAGTAGATAGACCTGCTGTCATCAGGGGGCACTGCTAAGGAAGTCACATCCATCATGTGACATTTAGAGATGAGTTTGGGGGTTGACAATAAATTTGACTGATTTTTTGGCTGATTTTGGCAGTTACATGCTTTCTCTTTATGACACGCTGGGGCGAGGTGGGGGCGGCTTGTGTAGCCCTAGCCCCATGGCCAGGCAGCCCTTCCTCACCCCCTGTTCTAAACAAGTCCATGCTAGAGCAATTCCCTCAGTTTATAGCAGCAAAACAGTTGAGAGGTTAAATGAGTCCAAGTCGGTACTGAAGGTGGTGGTGGGCGGGGGTGGACAGCAACAGTTCCTGACCACCGATGTGCCTCTCAGTGAACAAGCTTCTTGATGGTCCAGAGTCGAGAACATCCCTCGTGGCTTCAGTCCTACACCAAGAAAATGGACAATTTCAACCTGGTAATATTGGAGCCCCTTCAGCAACAGCAATGCTGTGATTTCACACGGGAAGTAAACACGGATAACGCAAAAGGTTCTGCAAAGCATCGGTGGCTAGTTAAAGGAACACACTGCATTTCGGCTACCGATGTGTGATAATTGAATGAAGCGGTCACGGTGGGGGAATGCATTATTAAATAGTATTTCCTGCTCAAATCTACATGCATTTTTCATTTAAGAGGCTGGTCACTTACAATGTCGAAGATGACCTCAAAGGGAATAAATAATTCAAGCTGAGAGAGATGAAGCCTTCAAATTTAGAGGATGATTACTAAAATCTACATTTATCAGAAATGTAATTATATCATAAAAAGTCTCTCTTCCTTTCTACTTCCTGCCCAAATTACACTGAAATATTCATCATTTATAATTCTGAGTCGTAGGTACACTTTATGAGAAATGAACATTTATACATCTAAACCAAAGAGAAAGTGTCGCTGGAATATGGGTAGAAAAGGAAACCATATTAGTGGAAAAAAAAAAAATGATTTCTGCACCTTAAGTCTAGTTAGTGAAAGAGGACACTGTTGGAAACCATTGTAAACCTCGAAACCAGAGAGCCTCTCGTAGCCAGGGACACACTGACTTGCCATTGAGGGACCCGTGCTCAGTGGTAACTGTCCCGTTTAGCCAGACAAGTCACTTCGTTCCAGACACTCAATGTTTCATCTATAAAACCTGGATAGTATGTAATTCATAGACATGAGATGATGATCACATGATCTTGCTTCGAGAAAATGCCATATAAACTCCACTGTCCTGTAGGAAATCATGAAATAATCATGTTGCCTCTTAAAATTCTGAATAAATCCTCCAGCCATTGATGAAAGAAAGGATTACATTTGAAAAGCTCAGCAATATAAGGAAATCAATACAGTTATTTTCCCCGCATGACAATAAATAAATGATGGCAAACAAATAAAAAGAGAGAAAAAGGAACCATGACATCCGGGGCGTAGCCCAGTGCTTGGCACACCCACATGGCCACCAGTGAAGGCCTAGCAGTTAGCGGGCCTGGTGGCGTCCTGGGAGGAACACCCGTGTGCAGAGCACCCAGGACCCGGAGACGGAGTGCCCACATTTGCAATGCAGTCCACAGTCTATTAAGCCTGGACAATGGAATCAATCCTTCAGTCTGTCAGTCTCCTTATTGATAAAATTGGGAGATTAACAATACTACCTCTTAGTACTTCTGTAAGGGGTAAGTGAGTTAAGATGCAGAAAACAGGTAAAGTAGGGCCCGGCACGTAGTAATGAGTGAAATCAGTATTATCATAGTCTGCTCTTGGTTATGTCTGCCAAAGACAACACGAACTAAGTCTCAGCAAGCATGGGTCCTGAGCCCCACCGAGCCTCACTTAGTTACACGTCCCTGATCTATACATTGCTTTTCTCGGCATTGCTTTTCTCAAATTTTCCTTGCAGGAAGGCACAAAGGAGCCTTTTAAAATGTTGGAAATATCTACAATCAATCTGTATGGTGGCTAAATAGGTGTAATTATATAAAGTTCATTCATTTGTATACCGAAGATTTGTGCATAGTACTGATGTGTTACATCTCATTAAAATATTTTAAAGGGAGAAGCAGAATAAGGGTTAAAGTATGCTGCTTTTGTTTAAGAAAGGATAACATAATGGTGCATACATTTTTTGTACTCTCATTAAGAAACACCAAATCTCAAGTAAGACACTAATAAAAATGTCGAAGGTAGTGAGAGAGAACAGAGCCATTACCAACAAGTGTGGAACTAGGCCCTCATTGTATATTGACATGGTTTTGATTTTCGAATCATCTTAACACCTTAAGTATTCTTAAAACACTACATTAAATTTAAAAAAATTCTAAATGTAAGTTTCTGGCTTGGGGCTGTTTTTCAGAAGCATCATTTTATGCACAACAGATTACATTGTTTAGTTTTGTTTCCACTGGGGACTTGAGTGTGCAAACAGGATCCTTGTGTATCATCACATCATTCATCTTCACTACTATTTTGCATTTGAAGGTGGAAGTGATGCAGAGCCCTCTCTGGGGGTGTTTATGACACCATATCTGGTTCTGCTTTATTCACCTCTGCCCAGCCATCCTGAGGGGCGTGACGTCACGTACCTCTCAGAGCGAGAAATGCCCAGATGTTATGGAATCCATCTCAGTACAATTCATACCAGATTCTTAGGTTTTGTTTTGTTTTGTTTTGTTGAGGTTTATTTTATTTCATTTTTTTATTATGTTATGTTAGTCACCATATAGCACATCATTAGTTTTTGATGTAGTGTTCCATGATTCATTGTTTGCATATAACACCCAGTGCTCCATGCAGTACGTGCCCTCCTTCATACCCATCACCAGGCTGACCGATCCCCCCACCCCTTCCCCTCTAGAACCCTCAGTTTGTTTCTCAGAATCCATAGTCTCTCGTGGTTCATCTCCCCCTCCGATTTCCTCCCCTTTATTTTTGGCTTCCTTCTCCTAATGTCCTCCATGCTATTCATTATGTTCCACAAATAAGTGAAACCATATGATAATTGACTTTCTCTGCTTGACTTATTTCACTTAGTATAATCTCTTCCAGTTCCATCCATGTTGATGTAAAAGTTGGGTATTCAACCTTTCTGATGGCTGAGTAATATTCCATTGTATATATGGACCACATCTTCTTTATCCATTCATCTGTTGAAGGGCATCTTGGTTCTTTCCACAGTTTGGCTAGACATGAACAGACACTTTTCAAAAAAGACATACAAATGGCTAACAGACACATGAAAAAATGTTCATCATCATTAGCCATCAAATCAAATCCACATTGAGATACCACCTTACACCAGTTAGAATGGCAAAAATTGACAAGGCAAGAAACAACAAATGTTGGAGAGGTTGTGGAGAAAGGGGAACCCTCTTACACTGTTGGTGGGAATGCAGTTGGTACAGCCACTTTGGAAAACAGTGTGGAGGTTCTTCAAAAATTTAAAAATAGAGCTACCCTATGACCCAGCAATTGTACTACTGGGTATTTACCCCAAAGACACAGATGTAGTGAAAAGAAGGGCCATATGCACCCCAATGTTCATAGCAGCAATGTCTGCAGATTCTTAGGTTTTTATGCCATGGCTGGAATACTCTGGGGATGAAAGCAGGTAACATTGATAGTGCGGTAGCCAGCTCCCAAGACAGTCCCCAGTAATGGTCCACTTCCCTGAATTCACAGCCGTGTGCGGTCTCCTCCCACATCGTGCCAGAGCTGGTCTGTGTGGCCCCAAGCATCAGCAGAGGTGATGGCAGGTCACCTCCAAAATTACATTATAGAGAGACTGCAGCTTCTACCTGGATGCTCTCTCCGGCTCTGTCTCACTCTTGAATCCCTCAGTACAGTTTTTGATGGCATATACTCAGTTGTTTTGAAAATATGATATTCAAAACTATTTTGAATAAATGAACGAATCTTTACATAATAAAATAAAAAAGCATTTACATATTTTAATGAAAATATATTTATCAGAACTCAAAAGACGTATGTGGGGGAGGGTTGAGATGTTACTCCAGAACCTCCTTAAATCATGGAATCATGGACCTTGGAGCAATAATTTTGGGGGAACAGAAGGCATCTGGCAGAATTCTAAGTGCGCTGTTCAGTGTGACTCTCTGGCAGTTAGTCCGTCATTCAGCAAATGTTTCGGAGCAGAAGTGCTGGGTGTTTGGGACCCTGCGGGTGTGCAGCTAGAAGGGCTCCCCCCCCCGCGCCCGCCGTCGGTCAGGAGGTGCGAGCCCTGGCACTGCCCCCCACACAGGGCCCCCTACTGTCCGAGCGCCGCCATGTCTCCGTTCCTCCTCGGCGTCCCCAGCTGCTGGGACAGAGCCATCCGAAGGGACGCTGAATCACCCAGACTCCGTGAGCAACCTCACATGTTGGCAGCAAAACTGGGACTTCAATCTAGAACTGACTCATCCTAAAAATCATGCCTTTGCTTCTTCCTTCTACACAATTCCATCTTTTAAAGAATATGTCCGAGCCGCTCATTCAAAAGCCAAAGCTTTTTTTCACTTAAATGTCTATCAGTGCAGGGGCACCTGGGGGGCTCAGTCAGTTAAGTGTCTGACTCTTGATTTCAGCTCAGGTCATGATCTCAGGGTCCTGGGATGGAGCCCCGCGTTGGGCTCTGTGCTCAGTGGGAAGTCTGCTTGTCTCTCTCTCCCTCTGCCCCTCCGCCTGCTCTCTCTCTCTCTCACACACACAAATAAATATATCTTTAAAAAAAAGAAAAAACGTCTATCAGTGCAACCTTCCACACCCCGACACCTGATGTCAAACTACCAGATTTTACAGTCCCTCCATGCTCATCATCTTTCCATCGGAACCTGGAGCAGCTTGGCTCCATGGTAAGCAAATGTCCCTGGTGATAAGCTAGTCTATATGATGGGGACAATTTAAGGGAGCAAAAAAATGGAGAACAAAGGAGCTCCTGGAAACCAAAAGACTAGTAGGCAACCACTCTTAGTCAGATTTAAATCACAAAGACCTCATTAGACTGTTCTTGTTCTGCTGTAGCTAACATTTGATTAGGTGGGTGCCTGGAGTTACTGCCTTTCTTAATTAAATCAGACTCCACTTTTACCCACCCCCAGGAAAAAAGAAAAGAAAAGATGAATTCAGCATCCTCCTCCTTCAAATGCTAATTACCCTAAGCAGTGAAAGTCCTAAATCAGGAGGTTCATGCGGAGGGCTGCCCCATCCAGGGGAAGATCCTGCTCATTGTGTCTCTAATAATGGGTACAGATGTCAGCCCGCCTTCCTCTGAGCGACTTTTGCCTAATGACCACCTTCAATGTGTCCCAGTTGCACCTGTTCAGCATTTTAAAATGAATTAGTGTGCTTCATTGCCTCCAAAAATCTTGTCCACTTTTGTCAACCTGATTATATTGCCACAATGCAAAGCGATTATATGAACAGCAGCCTCTCGGCAAACTGGAAGGAGGCCAATCCAACCAGCAGCCCAAGCGGGCTTTTGCTCGTTGTTCTTCGTAGAGCCTGCCTGACTTTAGAAGGATCTTGGATTAATAGCCGCACGAGATGGCTCTCACTGGCCACCAGGTTCAGGAGGACACCTGGGGGGTTCCACGTGGTGTTAGAATGGGATGGCGGACTGACAAATCAGAGCCTGCCACACACCCAGAGTAGGCAGGTGGGTGGTGGATGACACAGGCAACCGGGACCTTGGAGGATCCATAACTGGGGTGAGGAGCAGGCATTGAACACAGCGGACTGAGCCTGCAACGGCTTCCGAGCAGGTGCGAGGCGGACAGGAGCCCGGACCAGCCTTCAGGATAAATAAACCGCCATTTTAGGGCTGGGGACCTGTTCTCTCCTGTCGGATACACAATGCTAATTCTGCTTTCAGTGAAATTAGGTTAGAAAATAGTATAAAAGGTATCAATCTGGACATACAGAGCAATTGTTTATCCAGTCTCTGAATCTCTCTCCCCACTCAGTCAATATTCAACCCATACCTTAAGCTTGGGAAATGATTCGGAAAATCATCATAAAAATACACAAGCGATTATTAATAAAGCATTAAAAATGATGTTCAAGTAAAATTTAAGGCATGAGTGAATTCTTGCTGTGCTATTTTTGACTGGCACAGAGCAAAAATCCAGGCAGTAAGTAGTGAATGAATGAGTGAACAGATGAGTAAATGGGTGGAATAGGGCGCTAAGTGAAAAAACTGGAGTTAAATCACATACTTAGACGGATCCAGGCAGATATTTATGGAAAGTATTCAGGGACATATCAACCAAGTTAGCAGTGATGATCGGACTGTAGAATTATTGTTGTGCTTTCCTTCTTTCTAGTTTTTGATATTTCCATATTTTCTATAATAATAATGTGAGGTTTTAACAATGTTAAAAAAAATAAAATACGATTTAAGAGAATTTTAAAAAACCTTTACACCTTCCCTGGCCTATGTCCCTACTTGTTAACAGGAAGTTATCAGGATTATGTGGAGCTTTACTGGTTCATAGCAAAATTAAATGAGAGATGCAAATCGTCCTACAAGTGACATCGTTTATCAGTATATTCCCGTACCCTGTAATCTCTACCACCAGTGCAAGCAAAGTCAGATCTGAAACTTAAAGCTTTAACATGAAAACAAATCTTCAGCAAATCAAGAATAAAGGGAACACATCTCCCATGAAGCAAATCATTTCCTTCAAAGAAGTGGTCTCTGAAAGAAAATTGACACACATTCAACACAGTGCCCTCCCTTCTAAATGTTGCTATTGATTGTTGTTGATGTTTTATAGCATCGCAGTCTTAGGTATAAACTTTTATTTCCCTCTCTCTCCCTAAATACATATCCCTAAAATACATAATATAAATTATATTACCATAGTGTATATTAACAAATGATTTTTTTTGTGATCTTAAGTCATATCTTTTTTTTCTCTTTTTTTTTGTTTTATTATGTTCTGTTAATCACCATACATTACATCATTAGTTTTTTATGTAGTGTTCCATGATTCATTGTTTGCGTATAACACCCAGTGCTCCATGCAGAACTTGCCCTCTTTAATACCCATCACCAGGCTAACCCATCCTCCCACAGCCCCCCCTCTAGAACCCTCAGTTTGTTTCTCAGAGTCCATAGTCTCTCATGGTTCGTCTCCCCCTCCGATTCCCCCCCCTTCATTCTTCCCCTCCTGCTATCTTCTTCTTCTTCTTCTTTTTTTAAACATATAATGTATTATTTGTTTCAGAGGTACAGGTCTGTGATTCAACAGTCCTACACAATTCACAGCACTCACCATAGCATATACCCTCCCCAATGTCTATCACCCAGCCACCCCATCCCTCCCACCCCCCTCCACTCCAGCAACCCTCAGTTTGTTTCCTGAGATTAAGAATTCCTCATATCAGTGAGGTCATATGATACATGTCTTTCTCTGATTGACTTATTTTGCTCAACATAACACTCTCTAGTTCCATCCACGTTGTTGCAAATGGCAAGATTTCATTTCTTTTGATGGCTGCACAATATTCCATTGTATATATACCACATCTTCTTTATCCATTCATCCGTCGATGGACAACTTGGCTCTTTCCATAGTTTGGCTATTGTGGACATTGCTGCTATAAACATCAGGGTGCACATGCCCCTTCGGATCCCTCCATTTGTATCTTTGGGGTAAATACCCAGTAGTGCAATTGCTGGATCGTATGGTAGCTCTATTTACAACTTTTTGAGGAACCTCCATACTGTTTTCCAGAGTGGCTGCACCAGCTTGCATTCCCACCAACAGTGTAGGAGGGTTCCCCTTTCTCCGCATCCCCACCAACATTTGTCATTTCCTGACTTGTTAATTTTAGCCATTCTGACTGGTGTGAGGTGGTATCTCATTGAGGTTTTGATTTGGATTTCCCTGATGCCGAGCGATATTGAACACTTTTTCATGTGTCTGTGGCCATTTGGACGTCTTCTTTGGAAAAATGTCTGTTCATGTCTTCTGCCCATTTCTTGATTGGATCCTTTGTTCTTTGGGTGTTGAGTTTGATAAGTTCTTTATAAATTTTGGATACTAACCCTTTATCTGATATGTCATTTGCAAATATCTTCTCCCATTCTGTCAGTTGTCTTTTGGTTTTGTTGACTGTTTCTTTTGTTATGCAAAAGCTTTTTATCTTGATGAAGTCCCATTAGTTCATTTTTGCCCTTGCTTCCCTTGCCTTTGGCGATGTTTCTAGGAAGAAGTTTCTGTGGCTGAGGTCGAAGAGGTTGCTGCCTGTGTTCTCCTTTAGGATTTTGATGGACTCATGTCTCACATTTAGGTCTTTCAGCCATTTGGAGTCTATTTTTGTGTGTGGTGTAAGGAAATGGTCCAGTTTCATTCTTCTGCATGTGGCTGTCCAATTTTCCCAACACCATTAACAAATGATTTATTTTAAGGAATAGACTCATGTGATTTTGGAAATTCTCAAGTCCAAACTGTGCAGGGAGGCCTGCAGTCTGCAAACTCAGGTAAGAGTTAATGTTGTGGTCCTGGGCCTGTGATGTGTAGGGCAGGCTTGCAACTCAGAGATATTATGTAACTGGAGGCAATTTCTTCTTCTCCAGGAAACTTCAATTTTTATTCTTAAGGTCCTCAACTGATTGAATGAGGCCCACCCACATTATTAAGGATAATCTCTTTTACTTCAAGTCAACTGATTGTAAATGTCAGTCCCATGTACAAAACACCTTTACAGTAGCATCTAGACTAATATTTGACCAAACAACTGGATGCCATAACTCATACAGTTGACACGTAAAATTAATCATCACACATGCATTTTGTTTCCCATTCCGCAAATATTTACTCTGTTCTTCCTTTGCTTCTCAGATGGTTTTGCCCATATTTCATTGAGACAGGAACTGCCTGTTACTCACATCTATATCCTCAGGAAAAAGGATAGAATTTTTCCCAGAACAAATGCATAAAATTTTGGCTGCTTAGATGAATGGATGGGGGAAGGCAGGAAGGGTAGATGTATGAATGGATAATGGAAAGAAGGCAAGAAGGGCAGATAGTTAAATGGATGATGAAAGGGAGGAAGGAAGGCAGGAAGGGTAGATGGATGGTGGATGATGAAAGGAAGGAAGGAAGGCAGGAAGGGTGGATTGATGGTGGATGATGGAAGGAAGGTGGGAAGAATGAATGGATGATAGATGATGGAAGGCAGGAAAGGTGGACGGATGGTGGATGATGGAAGGAAGGAAGGCAGGAAGGGTGGATGGATGGTGGATGATGGAAGGAAGGAGGGAAGGCAGGAAGGATGGATGGATGGTGGATGATGGAGGGAAGGCAAGAAGGGTGGATGGATGGTGGATGATGGAAGGAAGGCGGGAAGGGTAGGTGGATGGTGGATGATGGAAAGAAGGAAGGCAGGAAGGGTGGATGGATGGTGGATGATGGAAGGAAGGTGGGAAGGGTGAATGGATGGAAGAACGATGGAGAGAAGGAAGGCTGGAAGGGAGATGAATAGTTCAAGCCCTTGGTACATTACTTCTGTCTACAGTGCTCTCTTCCTTGCTAAATTCTCATGCTTTCTCTGTCTGTACCACAACTCTTGGCTAATGCTGATTTGTATTTTCCAAGGAAAACTTTAAACTCTATGACTAAAAAGCTATGTTCTACAAAATCTTTATTTCTTTGTAGCACCTAGCAAAGTAATGGAAATATAAATAAACCAATAACTATTTATGGGATGATTCAAAAATTTAGTTCTTTTGATAGTAAAACATTTGTGTATACATGGCTACTGATCTAAAACTTCCATATCATCTTTAAATGTAATCTTCACATAACAGTGGCCAAGGTCTTGTTATTTTCCTGTGTAATGGTTGCAGAAACTGTCACTCATTGCAGGTGGATGGTTTCGCTTTGTACCATATACAGTTCTAGGAGTAGGCCATGTCACCTTGGACAAGACATAAATTGGGTTTAAGTGTCAAATGGGGAAAAGAGACAAAATAGGAGCGCCTGGGTGGCTCAGTCGTTAAGCCTCTGCCTTTGGCTCAGGTCAAGATCTCAGGGTCTTGGGATCAAGCCCCACATTGGGCTCACTGCTCAGCGGGAAGCTTGCTTCTCCCTCTCCCACTTCCTCTGCTTGTGTTCCTGCTCTCACTATCTCTCTCTCTGTCAAATAAATAAATAAAATCTTTAAAAGAAAAGAGAGAGAAACAAAATAAAGCGGTAATTTTGTACTGGCTATCTGCCACTTGTTTCTTCTGATCTGTTGTTGGTCTTTACCCTCCTTCCTCCACCCTGACTCCTATCCCAAGATCCTCTCCGGGGTGGATTACATGAATGGCTCTGTTGCCCTTGGGCTTTAGGTTGGGTGTAGGCCATGGAAAGTTGGAGGAGAGAGGAGACGCGTGTAGAGAAGAAAATCTAGGGAGGCAGGACCACAGATCCTCGTGGCGCCACCCCCCCATGCCATAATGATCTCTCTAGTTTCTTTGGGGTTTCACTGGAACTTGCATCAGTCCCCCCAGCAGCCCCCCACCATTATATACTTCTCCCACACTGTAGGTTTTCAACTATCTCAGAACTTCACTTCCAGGGACCAAAGTCTACACTAATGATCTGTAACTATGTGACAAATTTTCCCCAAACCTGGTGGCTTACAGAAAACAAACTATTATCTTAGGTGATTTCTATGGTTCAGCGTTCAGCAGTGGCGAGGCTTGGCACTCTGGGCTCAGGTTCTCTCTTGAAGCTGCAATAAAGATCTTGGCTCAGAATACAATCAGAAGTCTCGCCTAAGATCCACTTCCAAGCAACTCACTCAGATATCCAGCAACTTGTGCTGGCTCTGGGTGGGGGTCCTCAGTTCCCAACACAGGAATCCTCATGAGATGGCAGCTGGCTTCCCTAGTAAGTGATCCAAGGGACAGCAAGCTAAAAGATGCCTTTAATGACCAAATCTCCAGAGCCACGTGGCACCATTTCCACAGAATGTTCCTGCATACACAGCTCAGCCTATTTAACATAGGAAGAAAAAATACAAAGGTGTGGACACCAGGAGGTGAGGGTCCCATGTGGCCACCTGGCAGGATGCCCGGCACACATGTCTCATGCCCATCCTTATCCAGGGGCAGGGCTGACATAGTGACAGTGAGGAGAACAGGCAGAGGGACGTGTAATGTTCTGCAAGAATTCCCTGGGGCAGGCGTGGGAGAGATTACATCTGGCGGTACAAATCCTTGCTCCCCTCCTTCCCGTAGCTCTCCTCCTGCCTTGTCCCCATTCACTCAGCTTTGTTCTCTTTACCTCTGGGACCCGAGTCCTGGGGCAGACTGAAGCTAGGATGCAAGTGTTCCTGGCTTCTGCTCACCAGAATCTTAAATTTCAGGGATGGAGGGTTGTGCAGGAAAAGCAGGCTCTCCCACATGCCATCAAGCTAGAAAGGTGGCTTGGGCTAGGAGAGAAGAGAAGATGGGAGTCCAGAGACACATGTGTGTACCCGGGTAGTTAAAACATACATGTTGCTCTCTGTAAGTGCAACGAGACCCCAGCAGAGAAGTATTTCACGGTCAGTCCAAGGTCATGGGACCGCACAACATTCTCCAGCTCCGAAGAGAAACTCCCAGGCTCAAAGGAAGCCTTGCGGCCCCAACCTGAAACGCACAGGGGACAGCGAGAGAAACGGCTCCAACCCCACCTGTTTGGACAGACCCCTGAGGACCGGAGAAGCCACTTCTGTGATGTCTCATCACCATGGCAGCCCCTGGGAGGAGTGGGAATTGTGGCCATCACGGGGTTGTCTGCCCAACAGAGCAGAGCCCCAGAGTCTAAAATTAAACTGATGCATAGAAAACAGGGATATTTGGTGAATACCCCTGCTGTGCGTACGGCTACACACGCTCCACTCTGGGGACTGCATCGGTTACGTCCTGTCACGCTTCTAGATCTCGGGGTGGTCCCAGGGCTGTACCTGATGAGGGACAGGACTGGCTTCAGAAATGCCTCACTGATAAAGATGGTTCACCAGACATATTTGTGAAAGTATATTTGCATGCCCATTAGGAAAATTAGTCAGTCTGAAAGTTCCTGTAGGATACCAGATTCATCCCAGCACCCAAGTAATAGCTTTGCCTATAGACTTTATTCATAAAGTCCTATTTTCTGGCAGAGATAATATGGCTGAAAAAGTCTGGATGGAGTTATTAAGCTCGTAAAGACCCCGGCCCTGTGTTCCGTCACCCCGGCCTCTGTCGGCCCCCGTGCCTGGACCACGTGGCCAGCATCCTCTGCCTCCCGGACCGTCAGTCCCCGCCGCACTCTGATAGCCGTGCCTACTTCACTTGCTGATTCGGGAGGCCTCAGCCTGCATGTGCCTCCCTGTCTAGATCTTTAGCTCTTCGAGGTCACGGGCTGTTTATTTTTATGTCTACAGACAGGAGCATTGACCCAACCAAAGACATAGCCGAATAAACCATGATTTCTTAAATGCCAGCAAAACTATGACATTGGCATCTTACCACGCTGCCTTTTGAAAATCCTGTGATGTTCTCCCCTCCTCTCCCTCCTTCCCCATCCTTCTCCACCCCTCCCTTCACAGTCACCTCCAGACGCTCGTAACCCTGTCACTGAAGAACAGTCTCTCACGTTCAAAATCAAAGTCTGATCTCAGGCAAGGCTCAGGGTTAAGTCTGCTAGTGCTGGTGAAAGCAGGTCACCTGCGCCCTCCAGGAGGTCCCGTAATACAAGCAGCCGCGCTGGGCGCCACACTCATCTGGCCACAAAGCTGATGGATCGCCTCGAACAAGGTATTTGACCTCCTGACTTCACTGCCTGGCCCATAAAGCAAATAGGATCGCAGCGATTTCAGAGGGTTGCCCAAGCACCCAGGGAAGATGCCCGCAGGATGGCAGGCTGAGAAAAGAGGCTGGCATACCTCTTAAGCTCAGGAGACACGGATCGCCATCTTGCCTTCCCACCACTGACCGTGCATCCTCTTCCCGAATTGTCTCCTAAGCCAGGGAACCACGTCTACTCAGGGCTGGCTGGTGTGCTGAGGAGCATGGCCGGAAACTCGTCTTCCACGCTCCCTTCTCCAAGAGGAGCTCCGTGTAGCTAAGGTGACAGTAACACATTGTGCCTCAAAGTGCTTCTCACACTGAAATCTCAGATCGCATGTGAAAGAAGGGACACTGAGTCACAACCTCACCTTCACAGCTGCAGAGGCTGCAAACTTCTGCCAGATTCACATAAAATCAAGACTAGACCTGGCTCCCCACTCCCCCATCCCTATTTCCTCAAGCCGCTCCAGTAAAGCTACACTTTGTCAGCGAACACCCCATGAATTCACCAATTCAGTTTTATGCAGCTATGCAAACAGTGAGCTTAATTCTGTTTTCTTTAGGAATGGGGCAAAGAGCCTCCAAAGGTGGTAAATCAAGTTCAATTATTTTCTTTACCAAGTCCTTCCCCATGAAATTCCAAGTCAGCATTTGAAATGACCAGCCTCTTAAAAATAATTAAAAGCAGACATCTGGAAAACACTGGTTACTGAGGTATTCATAGCCTCGGCAACATTCTCTATGGATAACCAAGCCTTAGTTCTAAAAAAAGGAGTATTTTCCATCTTGTTTTAAACAGAAGCTCATTGCCCATGCACATGAAACACAAATGTCCAACAAAAATTTACTTTTTTTTTTATTTCAGCAAGTTAATGTCAACACATGTTATTAATTTTTGCTACCAAGCCAGTCTTGGTGGGGAGTCTGGAAGCATGGCCAACCAGAGTTTAATGAGCTGGTGGTCGTTCAACAGCACACGTATCACAAGGAGGCCAGATGGACCATTCAATTACATCCTCCACATGCTTTTTTGGAATGTGGAAAGGCCGCCCCCCACATCTCTGGCACACCTCGCGATTTCTGTGAAATTCTCTCTCTCTAGGTCCTATCAGTGCATCTCTGTGGATTCTCCAAGACCACCACCAGTCTTGCTTGCAATCTTGGGCTTCAGCACCTGTCAGCTGAAGCATCTCCATCACTCCTTCTGTTTTCGCTCCCAGAACAACATCATCAACAACACACATATTGTATCTCTTGTAGTTTATTTACTTCCAATCCTTTCACTGACAGGAAAACAATCCGCTGCTTGTTAAATAAATTTCTACAAGGTGGACAAGCCAATTTTGTAGTGTCTTTTTGTCTGAAGTGCTAAATCCATTTTACTCTCTAAATTTTTGAAGAAACCTGGCTTTTCTATGAGATCACTCAACATCATCAGTGACTTTTTAACCATTTTCTTTTTAAAACAGAAGAAATGTGCACACCTTTGGGCATAGGCAAGTTTCCTTTAAATAACAGGAATAAATGACCATGGGACCCACCAAGTCATCACAATGGTGATGAAATAAATAAGCAAAAAAAACCAAAAAAGTGGTGTGGCAGGCTTGTAAGGGCATGTGGCGCTAATTTCGTACATTCAATAACTAGCAACTTGCTGAGCGCCCACACGTGTGACAGGATTCAGCGTATCTGGTGGTCACACAAGAAGGACAAACAATGATTCTTCGGTGATGATCTTTGGTTTCTAGGAACAACAATCCATAAGCAAGGAGGCCATCCACAGGGCTGAGAGTGAAAGGTGGTATGTAGCATATCCTGTAAATCTGGCTTTGTGCTATGATCTTCCCTGAGGCCCCAAAGCACCTGTTCTTTTTATTTTTATACTTTCACATTGTATAATGGTTGTGTATATTCTTTCTTCCTGCTTAGACAGTGAGCTTTTAAAGGCATGTACTTTGTCTTATTCATCTTTACACCTTTATTGCCTCAACAAAGTGGCTGGTTCAAATGTGTAATTTTACACATGCACACACACACACACATGTGTGTGCGTGTATAGAGAGGGAATGAAATCATGAATTCATGGACTATTGGTGATTCCATCTAAAAGCAATGACATCCACAAGGTCATGAGAAGTGGTCAGTAGCTAGACTGAGTAAAAGAGAGAAACACAGTGTGTGAGAAGACCAAGTCAGAAGCACCAGAAAGAACTCCCAACTTTGAGTCAGAATTTCTGGGTTCTGCGCTGAACTGCACCACATAGCTCACATGCCCATTCATTTCGAGCATCACTCTGCCCCAGACACATGTTCAGCAATGCACACAGCCTGGAATGGTGGCCCAAACAAAGGGAACCGAAGAGATAAAGAGGGTGAATCTTCAGGGTAAACTAGTCGGAGTGTACATCATGGTGCAGGGGAGCACGTAAGGAATAGGATGGAGAAGTGGTCAAAGGCAAGATCCCATTTCTTGAGTATGCTTGCATTTTTTTCTAGTTAAGTGAAGATTCGAGGTAAGTCATGATAGTTCCTGTGTATTAACAGTTCTCACAAATACATGAAAATATGTTGCAAATACATAACCTTATCACTTCACATACACCAAACACAGACCAAATTTCTAGATAAGTATAATCACACAGAAGAGAAATAAGGGGTCTTTCTGGTAATAAGAGGATGATTGTAATGAAGGGGTATGAGTATATAGCCCTTACTCTGTCAAACACTGTCCTAAAACCTACACATGCTAACTCATCCCATCCCCAAAAGTCTACAAGACATTTTATTTTTTTTTAAGATTTTATTTATTTATTTGAGAGAGAGAGAGAGCACATGAGAGGGGGGAGGTTCAGAGGGCAAAGCAGACTCCCTGCCGTGTAGGGAGCCTGATGCGGGACTCAATCCAGGGACTCCAGGATCATGACCTGAGCCGAAGGCAGTCGCTTAACCACCTGAGCCACCCAGGCGCCCTCTACAAGACATTTTAAACTCCAGTAGAATCTTCATTCTGTACATGGAGACTTACACACAGAGAGTGTATAAATCTTGCTCAAGGTCATTAGAGGTAAGAAGAGGTAGAGTTTGGGTTTAAACTGAGGCATTTTGACTTTGGAATGATACCACACTACATGGCTATGATTTTAGAAACACGTGTTTCTAAATAGCTGATGGAACTTTTTATTTATCATTTGGAACTTTTAGGAAAAATAAATAGAAAAGAAAATTCATTCCAGTAATTTCAATTTAAAATTTAGAATTCAGTTCAAATACCGGTTCATTGTAGAAGCATATAAACCAAGTTGAAAACAAGGGACTGTGCTGTTTTAACCTTTTCAACATTTTACACGACTTTTTAATCTCTCAAGTGAATACTTTAGCATAATTTTTTTAATTAATTTTTAAATACATCATTAAATCTCATTTTTAAAAACCACCTATTAAATAAATTATGCATGCCTACACCACGGATATATCAGGTTGCCGATGGGTCTCCAAATTGTGAGAAATATGAATGCTGCTGATTTCTCCATGGTTTGGAAATTTTCCCCAGCAGGTCCGTGAGTATGGGCCAGCCGAGCTGAAGATGAAGTGTGCTTGCTTCCCACACAAGTCAGTTAACTCACACAAAAAGCAACCATGTTCCTTGATCTTAAAATTTGCCCTGGCTCTAGCCGACCATATCACAAATGTTTCCTTTGTCATTTTCAAAAAGAAAAACATGTAAAGATAGTGCATAATTTAGTGAACCCATTTCCACAGTTGAGGTCACAATCCAAAAAATACATCCGGTATATAGCCTATTAATTCATTAAGTAGAGTAAATTGAAATAAGTTAAAAATAAATGATTTTATAATATAAATAATTTAAATATATTGCTTATTGACCTGTTACCAAAACTATGCAAGAAACCAGAACTGGAAAACAGAAAGCAATGTGCCTGTTAATGTAGCGTGATCTCCTGAATCATGTTATTGAGAATAAAAATTTTTAAATAATTTTTATTGCCTTTATTACACTGGAAATAAAATATCAAAGACTGGTTTCATTTTCCCACATACAAAAAAATTCTATTAATAAGTTTAACATTAGTCTGAACATAAGTGCTATTAATGAAAAAAATATCATTACAGCAAATTGTTAATAAATTGAGACATGAGTGCATTTTTCATTCAGACTGTTTTGGGGAAAAAAATGTAAAGGTGTTGTTTGTGTTTTGCTTCTGTAGCTAAGATTTGGCAACAAACACTGGTTTGCTTTAATTTCCTGAGGTAAACCCATTGTTTGGACAGCAAACCAAAGCATGCCAGTGTCTTTTTTGTCTCCAACCATCTATTATTGCTTTTTCGAAACAATATTTGTTTGAAACTAACAACCTGGGCTAGAAGGAACATTCATTCCCAATTCCTAAAGTGAATGAATTCAAGCGAACTTGGAAAAAGAAAGGTGCGCCCTGATCTGAGGAGCGTGGGTGAGGGCGTGTCTACAGCACAAAGGTCTCCATTATTTCTGTATCAAAGTCAATAGTAAAAACAACGGCAAAAGAAGAACCACAGAAATGACCGATGAGCCACGTGTCAGACAGCGGGTAGCCACGGAGCACAAAGAGTGGCCCCCATCAGCTCTTCATTTCCTCCATGGAGCACGTGCCTTGGCGATTCCTCGGCAACCCATTTCTGAAGAGGGCAAGTAAAGAGCTTCTGCCTCGGTAAAACATAAAGCTGAACCACAGGAGAATCAGCTCATAATTCTAGTGCAGTAGAGAACACAGCCGGGACTTCAAATCAGAAATCACGGAGTTGGAATCCCTACTCACCCAGACACTGTGCTGAAAAATGTGCTCAAATACACACATTCTGATTTTCGTATTGTAAATTTCATAGATGTATGCACACGTAGGTATTTTCGAATGCATATATGAAATAAATATGTTAACTATATGCGTAGACTAGACACATGGGAGAGAATGATAGATATGGTAGAGCATAATACATATGTACGGAAATTAGAATGTACATCTGAAGTCAATATAAATTTTATATTCTATATATCGGATCACATGTAGGAGAGAGAGAGAATGATGGCACCATCACTTTGGAGAGACACTATGTTATCTAATTATGCTCTGCCTATTAACTATCTGACAGAGGACCTGGTACATAGGAAACAATCACATATGGTTTAGAATATTCTAATCCAAGAAGCATTCAGCTCTCCTTTCTCCAATTTTAATAAATCAAGGTCTCTCTTTCTAAAGAGGGAAGAGAAGAATAGTTCATCTTTGTTATGCTGTCTCCCTAGCTGAAAAGGGACATAGAGGTAATGAAATCTCCCTTAATTTTTCCAGCACGATGCCCCATGCACACTTACAGAACAAAGATGTGCACAGATTAACCAACCCTCAGTTCACATTTTGCAATTCAACACGTTAACAGCTTGATTTTGAGACCTAAGCCACGGAGGATAAGTCACTGGGGCTCCCCGAATCCGAGTAATTGGTCCAGCGGCATGTCGCTAATGAAAGCAGAGCTGGGCCCGGGGATGGGGTGTGCGTTTATGCGGCACCCTGTTGTCTCCTGTCATCTGCATGCAGGTAGAAAAGGCGTACAGCTTCAGAGACAGGATTGGCCCTCACCCTCCCCTCGGAGTGGCCCCCTGTTTATCGGTGAGATAAACCGTGCACAGGCTTAACCACCCAGTTTACCCGGGGACAGTCCAGCGCCTGGGACCCGCGGCAGCCTGGGCTCCTCTGTTGTCTGCTGGGTTTGACAGGCCCTGGCTCCCACGTAGCCGCGGCAGGGCAGAGCCCCGAGGGAGCTCTAGTGACGGGCCCAGCACGAGGCGGGCCCATGCCTGGGAAGAACGAGAAAGCAGAACGGTGGGTCCCTGGGGAGGGGGACGCAGGGGACACTGCGTGCTTCTAGGACCGCCACGGGCTGGAATGCCGAGAAAGAGACCTTTGTCTCCAGCACACTTTCTTGCATGCAGCAGGCAACGAGCCCATATTAATTTTCTTCCCTTTCTGCATGATTTTTCCTAGAAGGTATGTCTTATCTACGAAAAGATAGTGCCTGCCTATCTCTGGAATTCCATACTGGATTAGCATTGACAAGGAAAAAAAAAAAAAGAAGAAGAAGAAAGAAAGAAAAAGAAAAAAAAAATTCCATCTTTCTGCTTCTCTGTACAAAATCAGAATTAGTAGGGCAGGGACACTGCCCCTTTCTTTAATGGGTCATGAGAGAATCAGAGAGCTTTCATGAAAGAGCTGGGATTCAGGTTAGGTTCAAAGATTTCCAGCAGCATATTTTGGTGATTAAGAAAAGCAAATGCTTCATTTCTGACTGGCTTCATCTGTTACGCCTGACACTTCCAACTGGCTTCCGAGATGTTTAATCCTCTCTTCTTTCCCTCCCCAGCAAAAACATTCACACATTTTCCTGATAATGTGGCATATTAAGAGGATATGGATTTTCATTCCTTTGGCTTCTGTAAGCCTCTGAGTATATTTTCTCAGTAAGAAATGGTCTTCTGAGGGACATGGGGTTGGGGGTGCTTGTATAAGCACCTTGGAAAACCAAAGTACTGGGGGGACCAGCCCGGATCCTATCGCTTGAGGATGTGCTGAGCTTTCTGGGAAAAAAAAATGATAAAGAAGACTCTGGAGGAACTTGAGAAACAAGACAGAGGATCCTAGGGGAAGGGAGGGAAAAATGAAACAAGATGAAACCAGAGAGGGAAACAAACCATAAGAGACTCTTAATCTCAGGAAACAAACTGAGGGTTGCTGGAGTGGTGGGGGGTGGGAGGGATGGGTGGCTGGGTGATGGACATTGGGGAGGGTATGTGCTATGGTGAGTGCTGTGAATTGGGTAAGACTGATGAATCACAGACCTGTAACTCTGAAACAAATAATACATTATATGTTAACAAGAAAAAAAAGAAGACTTTGGAATAATAGGATAAAAGTGATTTATTTTTCCTTGTATGTGTTTTTCCTGAGATTTTATTTTGAAAAATTTTAAATATACAAAAAGTAGAAGGAAAATGACCACTCTATATTTATACTTTAAACATATATCAAACAAATGGTTTACATTTAGTCAAATGTACATACTCGTACATGTATATTTTCTCCCAAACCATTTTTTTTTAAGATTTTATTTATTTGACAGAGAGAGACACAGCAAGACAGGGAACACAAGCAGGGGGAGGGGGAGAGGGAGAAGCAGGCTTCCCGCAGAGCAGGGAGCCCGATGTGGGGTTCGATCCCAGGACCCTGGGATCATGACCCAAGCTGAAGGCAGCCGCTTAACGACTGAGCCATCCAGGCGCCCCATCTCCCAAACCATTTAAAGTAAGTAGCAGACATCAGGATCCTTTGTTCCCATAAAATTTGGTGTGTTCCTCCTAAGAACAAGGACATTCTTTCACATAAACATATAGAGTAACAACAATAACAATAACAGAATTCAGTAACATCATAGAATATCCAACCTGTGTGTACATTTCTCTAATTTTGACAGAAAGCCCTTCTTAGTTTTTTTTCTTGTTCTTTTTCTTTTGAATGGAAATTCAATTAAGGTTTATGCATTGGGTTTAGTTGTTATGCCTCTTTAATCTCTCTTTTTTAAGATTTTATTTATTTATTTGAGAGACAGAGAGATAACAAGAGAAGAAAAGAGAGAGAGCCTGAGTGGAGTGAGGGGCAGAGGAAGAAGCAGGCTCTCCACTGAGCAGGGAGCCCGCCCCGGGGCTCAATCCTGGGACTCCAGGATCACGACCCAAGCCAAAGGCAGACGCCTAACCGACTAAGCCAACTAGGCGCCCCTTTAATCTCTTTTATTATGGAATAGACCTCTCTCTTGTGTTCATTTGTTTGATTTGAATCACATTGTATATAAACGTGGTGGGCCATCCTGTAGACAGCCTCAGCCCTCGGAGCTCCCTGGGGGTTTCCTCCTGGTGTCATGTACTTGTTCTTCAACTTCCTGTGGTCTCTTTGACCTGGAAATTAGGTCTAGGACAGGAGTCAACAGCATACTATGTCCTGGTCTGGTCCCCAACCTGTTTTTGTGAATAAAGTTTTATTGAAACACAATCATACCAGTTCCTTACACATGGTCTAAGACTGCTTTTGTGTTGACAGAACTGAGTAGTTGTGAGAGAGAGCATATGGCCCACAGATCTTTATTTCCTGCCCCTTTCCCAGGGAAGGTTTGCCAACCCCAGCCCAGAAATCCATTAGATGCACATGAAACTCCCGGGCACGCATCTCTCTGAGCTGACATGGCGCACCTGCTCGTGCACTGGATTGGGGGGCATGTGTGATGGGCTGCTCCCTCCCAACAAATCATGCTCAGTTTGTAGTCATCTCTCCACTGGAGGACTGCATCTGTTTCTTTTCAGTTTCTAAGGAATTTGTGAGGAAATGCTTTGACACTGAGTCATCCTTCCCCCAAATTTTGCAGTCAAAAATTTTCATTGATGATTTTTCCCTGAATCACTTGTTTCTCATCTATCAGTACTTTTGCTTTTTTTATTTTTTTTAAAGATTTTTTATTTATTTATTTGACAGAGAGAGACACAGTGAGAGAGGGAACACAAGCACGGGGAGTGGGAGAGGGAGAAGCAGGCTTCCCGCCCAGCATGGAGCCCGATGTGGGGCTGGATCCCAGGATCCTGGGATCATGACCTGAGCTTAAGGCAGACGCTTAATGACTGAGCCACCCAGGCCCCCCAGGACTTTTGCATTTTTTAGATGGCATTCTGATGTAAACAAAAAGTGTTGCTTGTTTGCTTTCTGTTAGTTCTGCTTTTCATTTTTGAGTTTCTCAGCAAATTCTTGGGTTTTTACTTGTTCATGGGAAGAGCCTACACTTGCTATTTTTGATGTTTGAACTGTCTCACTGAATTTGCAGTGGAAGCCTCTTACAAATGGTTCTTGTATCCCTTTGACATGACGGCCTTAATATTAAGACTCATGCTCACTAGCACATGAAGTGTGCCTCAAAAGTACTTTGTATACAGTTACCTGCTCTGGAGCCAGAATCAGCCATTTCTCTGAGGAGGCTTAATGCCTTTTTGTGAGGAATGAGATTTAGAATCGAAGATCTGGGCACTTGTGTCCTGCTGCGGAAGGGTCATTGCTTACAGCCTGCGGAGTAATTACAACTAGGAAACAAACACCCTCAGGAACTGACACCATTCTTCCCAATGCAAATCTCACGTCAGAGAGTGTCCCCACATAGCTGCACCTGTTGTATCTTACGCTAAAAAAATCATCGTTCCTAAAACATTGATGTATTTATAAGTATATATTTACAATTATACTATAATTATATAATGTATTTATAATTATACAACATATATTATATATAAAATATCATATATAATTATAATTACAATATAAATATATGTCATTATAATATATTATAAATTATTATGTATTTATAATTATATAAATATGTTATATACAATTTCATATATATATACATACAGATATATAAGATTTTGAAATTTCTAAAGCAATATTACTTCTAACTAAAAACCTACAGCATGAAATTGCATATTCTTCTTAAAAATATATCCCCAGGATGTGTAAGCTGGGCACTGTGTCACAATTTATATGACAGTGTTTTCATTACAGAATTATAAATATGGTTTCAATTTTAGGCTTTTTTTTCTTTTTGATTTAGTGTTTCTGACATATAAGACATTTTTGTATTTTCTTTATCCTGGATTCCTGGAGAAGCCATCCATGGAGAGGATGAGAGCATGGGAGCCTATTGCAAAGTGGCCAGAGGGGTGCTGGAGGACCCTGCCAGCCACCAGGCGTGGCCCCCTGGACCCTGGCTCCAGCAGCAAAGCTCTGGAGAAGGAGCTGCAGGAGTCTCGCAAGAGAGCACATGGGCTCTGGGAGGAGAAAACCCCCTCTTCTGAAACGCCCCTTCATCACCCAGTACTGACAGAGCTCCATGGTGCACCCGGGTGCAGAGAACGATATTCACGGGGTCCAGATCCGTTCTCACAGAGTAGGGACAGAGTGCAGATTTGGAACTGAGCCACAGTAAATTAATAACAAGCAGAGAAACGTCCCCATAGCTGTCCTCGTGCACGCTCCATTGGCGGCCACCTCTGTCTCCCACAGCCCTGTATGGAAGACACAAGTCTTGTGTCCCGTTTCTCCTCAGAAACCTTGACGCACTTTAGAATCAGTGCCTTTGTTTGCCTTGTGACCTCAGTTTTTGAAAGGGTTCAAAAAAAGTGCTAGGGTTCTGTAACTAATCTGGCTTTTTCTCATTGTGAAGTAGTGATGCTCTTCTGAGGCTTTCTCCTTCCTAAAAGGAAGCAGAACGAGTGTGAGTAAGTCCCAGCCGGGGAATGCAAGTGTGTGTGGCATAAGGGGACATGAGGACAACCATGGCCTGGGGGGAACATTTGCAGAGCCTTTCTGATGAGCCACCTCGCAGCACTTGGTCAAGTGGTGAAGAAGCAGTGCTTGTCCCTGCACCAGACTCCTCACGGACATCCGTTCCCCTAGAGTCTCAACAGATCCAAAAAGGACCCTCTCACAGAAGTTCAGCGCACTCTTGTTTGTGGTGGTGCGGAGCCGGGGGGAGTGGGTGGGACACACCACGTCGCTACAACCACACACTCACACACCAGTCGCGCACCGGTTCCGAAAAATGGGCCAGACGTACTCACAGTAAAGTGAGTGGATCTTAACAACTTTACTGCCGATTTCTGCAGTGCAACGACATTTACATAAATTAAAACTAATGCATATAAACCAATAATGCAGACTTTGCAAGAATAGATATGAACAAAAGGATATGCATGACCATATTAGAAATACTGCCTATGGGAGTGCAGGAAATGGGATTGCGGCGTGAGAACACAAAGAAACAAATAGTAAAAGCCAACAAAAATGATAGTCAGCAATGACTATATAGTGGATACTGTGCTTTGCACAAAGTAACTTTTTTCATCCTCAGAACAGCACTAAGAGATTGGAGTTATTATTACCTTCATTTTACAAAGGAGAATATGGATGCACAGAGACGGGAAATAAATAGCCCCCGTTATCACAAACAGCAAGGTAGGAAATAAAACAAGTAGATCAATAATGATAAAGGACCATGAACTGAGGAGAATGATTAACTCAACCCTCTGTGCCTGAAGTTTACTAATAGTAATATCATGATAATAATAATAAAATCAACAGTGGCCACAGCCAGTAATAGGCATGAACTGGTTTTCTTACAGTGTTTGCTGTGATTAGTTGAATATAAGCACAATCTAAGCTTCTATAAAAAAGAGAGACTCCAAATTACTTTGACATAAACTACATCGTTTATTTTGCTTTGTTTTTAGATTTACTAAATATCCCAGCTTAACTCCCATTATGTTTTGTTTTTTTACTTTGCATCTAAACCAGCAGGAATGCAGAAAAGACCACGGGAGTTCCTACTCACCTCTTTATAATTCCGATGTTGTATATATGGTTGTCTGCTCCCCACTGACCGACAGCCTGAAGGCCAGACCCATCACAGGCTGGAGAGTGTTAGTCTCCAGCTAGGGAGCCATTCCAGGTGCAACTTCGGAGTTCTGGTAAAAGGAGTAAAGTGAGAGAGACAGTGGTAAATAATTCTCATTCCTTACTTTCCTTCATTCAGAAAAAATGTATCACCTATTTACATTTATCTTCCACTTTCTCATCAAAGACTTTGTTTGGATTGCTTAGCAATCTAAAATTATGGAAATTTAAGTGTCTTCAGGCTAACTTTAAAAGTTACAGATAGTATTTACATTACAAAAAGTCAAAAATGTTCTTCTCTCCCCTCCCAGGTAATGTTTTTGGTTTTTTTGGGTTTTTTTTAAGATTTTATTTATTTATTTGAGAGAGAGAGAGAGCAGGAGCAGAGGGGAGTGGGTGAGAGAAAGGGAGAAACAGGCTCCCCACTGAGCAGGGAGCCCGATGCAGGGCTGGATCCCAGGACCCTGGGATCATGACTTGAGCAGAAGGCAGATGCCCAAATGACTGAGCCACCCAGGCGACCCCCTCCCAGGTAATGTTTACCAAATTCACTCTTTGCACAAATCCGGGAGCCCGCTGCTTGCCCATTAAGCAAGGAGCTGCGTGGTGAGTTCAGTGCAGAGGGCAGAGTCCCCAGTGCACCACACCAGCAGAGCGCTACACACACAAATAACTTCCATTACCAAGAGTCTCTCATGCCTCGGGTTGTTTTTTTTTTTCTGTGTAGCAAATGTGTAGCAAAGGGAAGGATTGGAGGTAGGAGCCATTTTCTCAAGCCATGAAGCTACCATCATGAAGAGCTTGACCATTGCTACCCCATCCTTAGTTGGTGCCAGGCTTTGCCTGTGTAACTGCTTTTGTTTTGCACCCTTGGTGTACCAAACAGCACGAGCTAAATCACACTGCAGTAAAACAAATTCACATCATGGTGGCTTCAAACAACACAGCCACTTTGATTCCCTGCGGTTCTTTTTTGCATTCTTCTCATTAAGGACCTGAGCCAGCACAATGGCCGGTCTCTGCAGACTTGCTGCTCCCGGGGCGGCAGGAGGAGGGTCTTCAAGTGCCCCCAGTAATGAATGTGAGGCTGACATTCACATTTTATTGGCCAAAGTAAAGCACAAGGAAATTACCATCTTCACCCGTTCTTAGAAGACAGAGAATTGGAAATAGTTAATAAACAGCACTGAGGGATGTGACAATCGCACCTGCTAAATAAAAATTTATCTTAAAAAGACCTTCTCAAACTGAGGCAATCCAGCTGCGGTAAGTGTCTCTCAAACACATTTCTAAATAATATTCTGTACGAAATGCAGGGAAAATATTTGTATTAGCATTCTGTTTATATTACTTTTGCTTGTATTTGCAACAATTCATCCTTCTCACTGTCTGGCAATTAAACCACTCGCTGTTGGCAGAGTCATCAAAGATCCTATTTTAGGGCCCCCCATCATGGGAGGTGGTGGTTTGTGTTCACAGGAATGTATAAAATTTATGATAGGCACTCTGCAATTCAATAAAAATGAACAGATAATTTTTATCTTAGGTAATACAATAAGATATTTCTTTAAAAAAAAAATATGTGAAATCTGGACAGATCCTAGCTATTGGCAGGACATAAAACCTCTCAGTCATCCAAACCAATTCTTATCCTGTGAACTATTCACAACTTGTATACAGAAATCTACTCATTCACAAGTTGGGCTATAATGGTGGGCTGGACAACTGTTTGAAACTGTTTTGCTGATCATCCTAGCTCTAAATTAATCTCTGTTCATGCTTGCCTTGACCTTTACACAGAAAGGCTACTGCATAACCCAGGTTACAGTAATAGACGTCCAGTGGGGAGGGTCAGCCCACGTGAGCCCTGGCAGAACACGCCCAGGCTGGTGGAAGCTTTGGGATTACTCCTTCTTACTCCTGACTGTAACCCGGTAGCGACGGCAATGGCAATGCTCGTCCACACTGTAGCTTTCCAGGAAGCACCTCCTTTTCAGATTCTCTGCTTGCGTTTTGGTCCCCAGGGGATGGCAGCGGCTTCCTGCAGTAGCTCATCTCTGGCTTCTCAGACCCATGCTTGCTCCCCTTCAGTAAAGTCTACTCATCAGAATGATCCCAGGGAATCCGATTTCTGCCTGAACCCTGATGGATGCCACTGTGCAAACCCAGAGATCACTGTCTTGTGCGTGTGTGTATTCATTCACTGATACATGGGTCAAATCAGGAACACAGTCACCCAAAGATCAAACCACTCCGCTTTAAACAGAAAATATCTGAGCTCTAAAAATGTAAAAACTATTACCAAATTCGACTCTCATTCTCAACTTCTGGAAGCCAAGTCCTCAAAATTTATATCTCACAATGATTTCCCAAGATTTCCTACTCAGTGAAGTTCTATTGAGTTGTTTTTTTTTTTAAATTAGGCATTGTGCAAGGAGATTTTATATCACATTTTGCTTATTTCAAGTAGCTTGTTAGTGTCCAAGTAACCTTGGACTTCCCTCAGTGATCTACTGTGTGCAGACTCTCATCCAAGCACTAAATGATCTGTTGACTTTAATAAAATATGGGAGGGGTGCCTTTTTTTCCTTTGAAGTGATATATTCTCTGCCAAGTATTATGTTATTGTCCTAAGCTTCAACCCATGCTTCTCTATTTTGGGGTTTGGGGTTAGTCCCGGACAACCACATTTCCCCTTGGGCATCCAGCCCCATCCTTGGTGCAGCCAATAGTGAGCACCAGAGGGAGATGGCATGGTGCGGGGAGGGGTAAAGGACGGCTCCTGCCCATTTCTGCACCCCCTGCAGGTACACCAGCAATGACTCCATGATCCGAGGTCAAGGTTGCTGCTCTGGGATCCCTCTGAGCTCCAGGAGACCTTACACTAAGTGCACATCTCTTTCTATGCAGAGCTCCGCTCTAGCCAGCCCCCGACCTCTGCGAACAGCTGTCTACGTTCTAAAAATTATAAACTCCTTTGCTCCCTGACCTCTGTGGGTAGTAGCTGCTTTGTACAGTTGTTATTCTGTAATGTCTTTGTGCTTCCTTTTTGCTACTCCAGTTCTGAAATATCTGGTTAAAAATCCCGTACACCAAATTCTTCTGTTTAAATAATTGGTGTGTTCTCTCTCTCTCTCAACCAGTCTTTGACTGTTATGTGTGCCAAATACATAAAATTTATGCAATTTCTTTTAAAAATTATAGATCAATATACCACCCAAGAACAGCTCTTATTAACATTTTTACCTCTTTCTTCCAGCATTTTCTATGGATAAATATTATTTGAGACTGACATTTGTTGTTAGGACTGCATAAATAAAACTAAGTACCCATTTTTTTCTGTTATATCATAAAATCTTGGACAGATATTCGCCAAATTCGAGTGGTATATACAGGACATTTATTAATATATTTGGTCCTGTGCTTTATTCGAAATTTTAACGGGAGACCCGAGAAGGCAACTCACAGGTACAGTGGTTGTGCCCCAGGGCAGCCAGTACTAAGGTTCCTGGAGATTTGGTGAGATGCTAGTCAGGATACCGTGCTGGGAGCAGGGGAGCAAGCAGAGACAAAAGGAAAAGCTACCAGGGCAAATAAATGCTCCGAGTTCCAGGCTATTTTTGGTTGCCATCAAGATGCTACTCACTTGATTCCTTCTAAGCAGTATTTTCTGGCTTGAGTATCAGGCAGGACTCTATCACTGAATGACGTTCCATGACCTGAGAGTCAGGATGTAGGCAAGACGTGTTGAATGGTTAGACTGAGAAGCCATTTGTCACCAGCACTATCACCTGGGGCCTCTGCGGTGCAGACAGCAGACACAGTGAGATCAGTGGGGCCACCCTCTCTGAAGGACGCAGGGCCAGGGAGAAGGTGGGGATGACCTCGTGCTGTGACACAGGGTGACACTTGCGCCAGGAGAAAGGAAAGACAGAGGAGCGCCTCATACTCCTGCACAGTTGTAAGGAGACCCGGGCCAGGCTGCTGGGAGCTTTGAGTAAGTGAAAGTCAAGAAACACGTAACACCTGCCACCATGTGATCCACATCCCATCAGTATGGATGAAAGTCTAAATGAGCAGCAAACAAGCCACTGAATGAACACAGCTCTTTTAATGAAAATAATATATTTCCTAGCTATCAGCACATGTTTGTTATGAAAGATTAGATTATATATAGGGGCGCCTGGGTGGCTCAGATGGTTAAGCATCTGCCTTCGGCTCAGGTCATGATCCCAGGGTCCCGGGATCGAGCCCCACATCGGGCTCCCTGCTTGGCGGGGAGCCTGCTTCTCCCTCTGCCTCTGCCTCTCTCTCTCTCTCTCTGACCCTCATGAGTAAATAAATAAAACATTAAAAAAAAAAAGAAGAAGATTAGATTATATATAATGTGAAAAGAAGAAACAGAAAGCAACAACCCAGCCACGGTTAACACTTTGGGACATTGCACAGGGAGCTCTGCCCCTTGTTTCTCTTACTTCTTCACACAGGTACAACACACCCCTGGTCTGTGTCCCTCTCACTTCAGTGTCTCTGTGGCCGTGTGTGTCCTGGATACACAATTCAGCATGTTCTCTCCTTCATGTGCTGGCCACATAAACTCTTATTCGTGGTGAGCTACACAGAACTTATTGCAGATTTCACTGGGGAGCTGAATGCCATTGTTTATATCACACATCCCACAGAAAAAAAAATAAATAAATAAAGATCTCCATCACAACTTATTGTCTCCCTCAAGTACAGCATCAACCCTGATCACAGAGCCACCTGCATTTTCTTCTCCCCCCTTCCTTCGCTGATATCCGGCCTCTTCTTCCCAGATATTGCTCAGATATCTCCCCATTTTGTTATGCACAACGATTTGGTTGGTTCTTCCTTAGCTGACACCCCATCATCAATATGTCCAAACCCATCTTGATGAACTAAATGCCTCTGTGTTCATAATATCAGCCCTCTTTTGAGGACAAGCACCTGCTACATGGGTGTGGTCCTAGCGGCTCCACACCACTCGAAACCTTTTTTTCTCAAATATACACGAAGTTCTGTCCCAGGGGACTATCAATAGATAAAATTTCCTCATCTTATCGAAAAAAAATCCACTTTTGTATTATAATGTACATAATATTTTCACTCCCTTTTTCACATAAAATATACTGTGGATATTATTCCAGGTCAGTAATGGGTGATGACAGATGATATCTCTCTTTGTGGAAATGCTATATAACTCCTTTAACGCGTCTACTAGGAAAGAGCATGATACACACATACACACGTACGCACATACACAATGGGGTCAGAGGCGCCAACACTCCCCGCAGTCAAACGCCCACGTATAACTGCTGACCTCCCCGAACACTGACTGTTCACAGCGTACTGCTGACTGGAAGCCTTACCGGCATCACAAACAGTCAATAACACATATTTGTGTATGGTGTATGTATTATATACCGTATTCTTACAATAACACCTAACTTTTTAATTTTTCCGTAGGCCATGTGGTTTGTCTGTGCGTTTTTTCAAATTGTCATGAATCTGCAAAAACTTTTCCAATATATTTATTGAAAAACTCCATGTTATAAATGGAATCAGGCAGTTCCAACCTGTGTTGGTCAAAGATCAACTGTATATGGATAGACAATTGCATATATATTGTCTTAAATAATTGTCTTAAGGAATATATTGGCTTAAAATATATTATCGTCTTAAAATAATATGTAATACATATGTAATGTAAACTATATAGAATATTATATGTAATAACATAATATATAATATTATCTTAAAATCTGTAAGGAATTGTTTTTATGCATCGGTATGTATATGTGTTAGTAGAATGCTATATTTGCAAACTTAGATTTTTGTTAGTCTAAATGCTTAGATTTGGAATTTCTAGATATATTTCTTCAATTTATACTCACGCCAACAGAATGAAAGTGAACTATCCCGTTTCACTCTCAAATCAAGGTGGCTAGTCTTCATACTTTAAACTCCCACACAAATATTAAAATGTTATTTTCAAGCACCAAAAATAATATGTTCATATTTTGATTGGCTTATCATGGGACTGTATATTGTTTTGGTGATAATTCTTATTTTGATAACAGTGAGTTTGACAGGTTTTCTCTAGAAAGGTCTCACACAGCTTTGGGTCTATTCCTGTCCATTTCTGTTCTTAGTTTTCATTACCACAGGACACAGCACTGCACGTGTGGTGACCAGAGGGGTCAGAAGTCTGGCCTGGTGTGGACAGAAAGCCCAGAAATACCTCCACACCTGCATTTAGTTGATTTTAGACAAAAACATGAAGGCAATCTAAAGGAAAAAATAAGCTCAAAATATATCATAAACCTAATAATACAAAATGTCAAACTACAGAAATTCATATAAAATGTCAAACTACAGAAGAAACGTAAGAATTTATTTGTGTCATTGGATCAGGCAGGGAGTTCTAAGATGCAACATCAAAAGCACAATTCATAAAAAAATGATGAATTGCATATCATCACAATTTTTAAATTTGCTCTATAAAGGCACTATTAAAAAGCAGGAAAGACAAATCAGAGACTAGTGAGAATACTTGTGTGAAGGTCTGTAGGGGGGTATTTACAGGAGCTGTGGTCCTAATTTCCAAGAACTGGAAACAACCTGATGGTCCTCCATCCCGTGCATAAAGAAACCACAGTGGCACATTGGTCCAGGGCCTATTGCTGGGCAAACTGCTGAAACACATGGAGACATGCATGGCTCTCACATGTGCCACGCTATGTGAAGGAAGATGAACTCAAAAGGCTGAACAATCTATGATTGTACTGATTTGACATTCTGGAAAAACAGCAGTAGCTGGGTGAAAACCATCAGGGGTTGGCAGCTGTTGGAGGTGCGGGGAAAAACTGACAACCAAGGGAGGGCACCAAGAAAATTTGGGGGTGACAGACCAGTTCTGTGTCTTGAGTATGGTGCTGGTTATATGACCCTAGGCATCTGTCGGAACTGAGAACCACATACCCAAAAGAGTGATGTACATTGCAAGCAGGTGAAAATTTAAACAAGCAATTTAGATATATCTATAGTGAAAACTCCTGACTTGCTTTATACATTAAAATATCTCCAATATATATATATTATATACTCTTGATATATATATATATAGATATATAGATATATATATGTTATTGAGGAGTGACATTTTATAATATTTATTCATTGTGGTCAAAGCTGCCAATTTTCTGATAGAAAACAATTACTGAAAATTTTCAGATAAAAACAAAATATGAAAATAGAGTGGTGGTTCATATGCATATTAAAGAGTGTATTAGTATATAAAAGTTAGTAAAATCATTATATTTCTTGAATCAATAGATGTTTATGAATTTTAAAAAAATCACAATAATAATAATAGAGATTAGGTTACATAATAATAGAGATTAGGTTATATGATATTCTACTCTTTATAGGATTGCTTTGAGTACTAGCATTCATAATAGGAAACAAAAAAATTTTGATGTAATTTATTTTATTTTATTTTAAGGTTTATTTTATTTTAAGTTTGTATTTATTTAAGTAATCTCTACACCCAATGTGGGGCTCAAACTCACAACCCCATGATCAAGAGTCGCATGCACTTCCAACTGAGCCAGCCAGGCGCCCTGGAAACAAAATTATTTTTGAAAGCTATAATTACTCTTCAGTTATTAAATTAAATTCAGGTCCTGAACTCTTCAATAAAAAGCTTTATTTGGAAATTTATCATATCTTGTGATAATGAATGAAAAGCGAATTGTCCATTTGGCAATTTGTCACCTGTAAATCCCATGAGGAAGAACAACTCCAAAATCATAACACCATCCATAATTAGTCTTATCTGATCTAGACAAAATTACATCTACACACACACACACACACACACAAAGAGAGAGAAAAGAAGAAAGTAATGGAGAAAATGAGGAAATCAAAACATAATTTTCCTACCAATCAAACCATTTAAATTGCTCCATTGACACATTCATAGGTCCAGGTTTTATGAGCAAATTCTTCTCAAGTGAATGTTCAAATCAAGCCCATGAAAAAATACTAGAAGTAAAAAATATAAGAGACAGCAATCGTGACAATGACCTTGTGTCTGCTCAGGAACTAGTTAGACAACACCACCGCAAGCAGTCCTGAAGATTCCATCTGTGAGTTTGAGTCAATGAAATTGTAGCACTACCTCGGGCGCCTGGGGGTCTCAGTCAGTGAAGTGTCCACCTTCAGCTCAGGTCGTGATCCCAGGTCCTGGGATGGAGCCCCATGTGGAGCCCGATGTCGAGCTCCATGTCTAGCCCTGTGGGGGGGTCTTTGCTCAGCGGGAAGTCTGCTTGTCCCTCTGCCCTCCCCCTGCTTGTGCTCTCTCTTTCAAATAAATAAATAAAATTGAAAGAAAGAAAGAAAGAAGAAAGGGAAGGAAGGAAAGAAAGAAGGAAGGAAGGAAGGAAAGAAAGAAGGAAGGAAAGAAGGAAGGAAGGAAAGAAGAAAGAAAGAAAGAAAAGAAAAAAAAGAAAGAGAAAGAAAGAAAGAAAGAAAGAAAGAAAGAAAGAAAGAAAGAAAGAAAGAAAGAAAAAGAAAGAAAGAAATTGTAGTACCACCTAAAGCTGTTCTTCAAATTCAGTGGTTTGTCCTTATACTTAGTTACTTGTAGGACAGAATCAAAGCTTAAAATTTGCTGGTAAAACAATCACAGAACTATATATATTTTTTTTAAAGTTTGTAAGCTTGTGCTACCACCCAAGTTCAATTAAAAGTAGAATTCGTTAAATATACAAAATCGGCAGCACTGCGGTAGCAGAAGTCAAGCATCTGATCCTGCTGAAAATTATTGTTCCTGCAATATGATGCCAAACTCGTCATATTAGATACCATAATATTCTAAAATAAAATTGTACCTGGGGTGCCCGGGTGGCTCAGTCAGCTCAGTGTCTATCTCTCGATTTCAGCTCAGGTCATGATCTCAGTGTGGTGAGATCGAGAACCGCATCAGCGTGAAACCTGCTTGGGATTCTCTCAACCTCCCTCTTGCCCTCCCTCCACTCATGTGTGCATGAGTACTCTCTCTCTAAAAAAATAAAATAATAAAATAAAATTGTAATAATAACTAAACATGTTGATAATACATACGCATCCCATATATATCCTAACAGCATATATTAGAACTATGTTTTGGTATATGTCAATATGCATTATATCCTATAGGTATTACAGGTATGTCTTTTTCATATGTACATGTATTTCTTGATATTTCCCTCACTATGTCATTGTGTGTACCCCCACTTGAACACTGATGCCCTATGTCATAGGACTGTGGCTCATTCTATTGGAATAATGTTCTCTAGTCTGTATCAATAAATTATTTCACTCATACCTCAAATCTTTTGTTTCTTCCATCCTTCGTCTCTCTCTCCCTCCTTTGCTTCCTTCTTCCTTCCCTCCTTCTTTCTTCCATTTTCTTCCATCTACCGAGCACCTTCTATTTTCTAGGCTTTATGCTAAAGATAGACAAATTTTTGTCTGTTTGTTTGTTTCTAGGAGACAAAAACATGAATTATGCCAAGTCTCCTGCTCTAAGGAAGAATAAGGAAAACAGACACAAATACAACATTATATTTTAGTAAGAAGCCGGGTCAAAATGTTACTACAACACCAAGGAGGCCATGATTCTCTGTGCTGAGGAATGACATAGACCACCTGTCAGACATTCATCCATGGGAATGAAAGAGAGATTACCAGGTAGAACTCAAGAAAAGAATTTAAGCAGAGAGAGCTGCATGAGCAATTGTGTGGCTGCTTCAAAATCAGTGATCTGTTCTGACAACACAGAGCAGTCTGGTGAGCTAGAATGAGGGTTTTTCTGTTCAGCATCAACTAATAAATACTCTAGACTTTGCAGCTCACATAGTCTCTGCTGCAAGCACTCGACTCTGCCATTAGGTATGGAAACAGCCATGCACTGTGCCTAAATGAACAGGCATTGTTGCGTTCCAATAAAACTTTATGTGCAAAAACAGGTGGCGAGCCAAGTTTGTCCTCAGGCTGTCGTGTGCCGGCCCCAGTCCTCTCATGAGTCCAGCAGTTCCAGACAATATCTTCTTTGTTAAATTTGGTGAAACTGGGGAGTTACTGGTAAGCAAATAATAGTCCTTTGTAATTAAAGATTCTATTCCTAGATTTATATTTTCCTAACTTCTGTCTTTAAAATAATTTTATTTACCTCATTCTACACCATTTGTGCAAGTGAGTATAGACCCAAATCTGTACTATCCAAGCACTTCATCACATAAAAATTGCTGGTAGGAATGTGAGCATATCTCTAAGGATATTAAGTATGGGATTTTGACTAAAAATATAATATTCAGAGAAAATATGACCTTGCTCCTACATTTATAAAATATCAGCATTTGCTATACTTGGGAAGAAAATGAAGAAATATAAGGTACTACTTTCAAAGTATAGCACAGACTAGAAAAATGATATATCTTTGCTTTATATGTTATTATATCTATTTCAATTCTTTTTCTTTCCAGATTTATTATGTTGATTTATATAAACTGTATCAAATTTGGATGACCCTTGCAAATGCTAATCTAATCAGCCTTAATTCCTTTGATATGCAGAAGAACCTTATTCATCATAGCAAACTAACTTCTGTTACTTTAACTATCTGAAGCCTTCTGTGGAGTTGACAATGTACCCAGAATTAATTAACTACTGTTCCAAGGATTCAGCCAACTTTTTGTGCAGGTCATTACGTTTAACATTTTAATATTTTACAGTAAATTATCCACCTCTTCAATATGCCAAACAAACTTAATGAAATTGGAAATTTGAAGTTTATAAAACTTCCTACAGTTTTTCTCTTAATATTCAACAACCTAGAGATTTTATTATGGATGGTACAAACTAGAGAAAATTTAAACCTAAGCATTCAAGAACAATATTCATCACAAACATGCATTTAACTTAAAGTGAGGAGGAGATACGTACAGGGAATTTCTTTTAAGCATCAGTCTGGCTAAATGTCTTCACAACAATCAGGTGATGATGTTGCGGGGTTCCATTTAAATATGGAGAACCATGTTTACCTTCGAAATAATGCTTTGTTAGTTATGGCAGGACTAGGTATTGGAGAATTACACACAGGTTTGTGGAGACTTAGAGGGATATATTTTAAATCAATAATTAATAATCATCACAGATTTACATTTTGCCAACCACTACATTAAACATGCTTTCTCACATTTAACTCTCACAATAATCCTGTTATTATTGCCAATTGTAGAAATGCAAAATTAAGCATGCCAAGGATAAATCATTTGCCCAGAGTCAAGACCAATCTTCAGCAATATCAGAATTTTAAACACGTATTTGTCTAACACCATGACACCAGTTTGAACCTCTCTTATAGATTGTCACAGTAAGGAGAAATAAAAGGAGAATGTGGGACTTCAGATCAAGTGTTGGACTCATGCTCAAGGCAGATATTTGGCTGGAATTCCTGGTACGTTAATGCATCAAAGGAATCTACATGCCTCAAACCTTTTAGGATTGCAAATAACCTCACCAAGTTATTTATTTTTGCCATTTTTTAATGGAATTCACTCACTGAAACCGAATTTTGCTTTACAATCTTAAAAATCAAGGAGGAACTTCTCCAACCCACCATCTGCACTGGAGCCACCGCCAAGATCCAAACTTTCCTAAAAACCCTTAGGGGAAGACCGTTATTCTTGAGGTTGAAACATCAGATACAATAAAAAAATGGAAAGGCCAAGATCCAGGATAAGGAAGAAATTTCTCCCGATCAGCAAAGATTGATCTTTGCTGGCAAGCAACTGGAAGATGGTGGTACTTAGTCTGACTGTAGCATTCAAAAGAAGCCCACCCCTCATCTAGTGTTGAGACTTTGTGATGAAGCTAAGAAAAGGAAGAAATCTTACCACACTCCCAAGAAGATAAACATCTGAGAAAGAAGGTTCAGTGGCTATCCTGAAATACTATATGGGGGGTGAGAATGGCAAAATTGGTCACCTTTGTTGGGAGTGGTCTTCAGCTGGAATTTTTATGGCCAGCCACTAGACAGACATTATTGTGGCAAACATCTGACCTATTGATTCAACAAACCAGAAGACAAGTCACTGTGTAAGACTCAATAAAAACATGAACTAAAAAGGGCATCAAAGAAGACAGGATAAGATCACAAAGGTCTGCCTTGTATATTATGGAAGAGCCACTGTGTGAGCATCAGCCTGGGACCTTTAAGAGAAGAAGTGAGAAAAGGACCTAAGAACCCAAGCCAGCAGCAAGGAGGAGAATCTTCAGCTGAAGGCACATAAATGGAGTCCCTGGCAAGCACATCCCCATGAGGTGACTAGAACACTTAGGGACTCCTTAAAAGTGGGTTTCTGATGGATACTAGCACTCAAGTCTTACTAAGAACAGGAAGGAAGAGGAGTACATGCAAACGGAAACCAAGCCAGACACCAGCACTCATTAAACCACATAAACCATAGTGGTGACTTGTTGTGGTAGAGACGCAGGGCAACACTGTCCTATATCCAATACTTTTGCCCTCAGAGACTGAATGGAGCTCCACTCTGACATTTTACATTGATCACCACTTAAAATTATAGCTACTTTTTCTTTAAGCCACAGCCATGTGATAGGTATTATTTAACAAATCCCAGCATCCTGAGACTATTCAGTCAGTCCAATTTATTGATAATGCTTTTTGTTTTGTACAATCAACCATTAAAGGGATGAATAAATTAAAGAAAAAATATTTCAAATAGATGCAAAAAATTGAGAATTATTCCTGAGGCTGAATCACTAAATTGTGTGTGAAACCAATAAAAGACTTCTAGTTGAAAATTTGAGGGCGTAATCTCCACTCACCATATCCTTTTCTGAGCTACATCCCCAGTGACCTTCGAGGATTCCACAAACAGAGTTTTACAATCACTCTACTCTTTTGAGCTCTAGCTCAATATATTTTCTATTACTCCACAACCGCCAGAGAGAGGTCTTTTCTAAATTGTAGTGAAGGAAGATTGAAATTTTCTCAGATAAGCAGCAAAGAGAAAAGCGGTAACTCTAGACCATAGAAAATTCAAAATTATTCATTTGGTTATTTTCATTGAAATTACAAAGTGTTCCAGCACAAATGTCAAGGCTTTAGGGGGAAATGTACCTTAATGATAAGTCATATACAACAATAAAAATTAAATTCAATAAAGAAACAACTCATGAAGAAGGTATGAGTGAATATATATATAAAACTTACGAGATTCTAATGTTTTTCAAATTAAAGGGTTACTTTTTGTGCAAATAAAATTGTTATATATGCACATTGTCATTAAATCTGATGATGGATTTATGTTCTTTATGTTTGAAAATTTACAGGGAAGCTACAGATAACACCAGGGCGAGTTCAGACTGAGAAATAAAAATAGGTTGGGACATGGTACTTTATTTTAATCAAATTAGATTGATAAAGATTTAAAAAAAAAAAGCATGCTGCTTGGTCAAACCAAAGAATCTGTTTTGATGAATCAGACCATGATGATTGGCACGTTAAAATTATCACCAGTACCTAAGGAATGAAAATTGGCCCAAGTTTAGATGGTGGTGATTGAATAATTCAATAAAACTTCTCTGGGAAGCATGAATCTTCAGCTTCATCATCTTTATGAACAAGCACAAGCGAGCAGTTAAGATTCAAATCAACATTAATACATTATTGTGGAGTAAAATCATAGTATAAACCCACCCTCCCCCTTTCCCAGTAATGGACCACAGGTTAACTCTACAATGTTTTCATGACACAAGCTTTTGATTATGGGTAAACGAACTCTAAGTTACCTACCAAATAAATCCTCTGTTGCTGAAGAGATAAAACACCCCAAGATTTGAACTAACATTCTGGCACAATAAAAAAAATAACCGTGGACTCCAAATCCAGAAGATAAAAAAAACAGCTGAATGCAAGAGAAACTGAAAAGATATGGGAAATCTAAAGACTGTCACTGAAATAATTCTGGGGGAAAAGACATTCCAGCTGTCTCTCCTTTGGGATACATGACAGGGTTGGGCTTTCAGACTTAATGATTTTAAGTATGGACATGTTACTTGTTTGGGCCAGTCAGTTAGGAGCAGAAGCATTAGGAGCTATTGTACATTTTGTTACATTTATCTTTACTTTTGGCAAAGCTGTCCATGTTCTAAAGGTGGAGATGGCTTCTTTAGGCTGGTCCTTGAGTGCCCTTGCTGAGTTAGAGCCCCCCTGCTAAACCACATGCCCATGACACAGGAGTAGAAAGCAAACCTATGTGTTTCTAAGTCACACAGATTTGAGGGCAGCTTGATCTCAAACCATAACCTAGCCTATCTGATAAAGGCACATGGTAAGTATCTTCTAAGAATCAAGATGAAATAGAGTCATTTTTAGATAAATAAATAAAAAATGATTGTATTGGGCGCCTGGGTGGCTCAGTCATTAAGCGTCTGCCTTCAGCTCAAGTCATGATCCCAGGGTCCTGGGATCGAGCCCCGCACCCGGCTCTCTGCTCTGCGGGAAGCCTGCTTCTCCCTCTCCCACTCCCCTTGCTTGTGTTCCTTCTCTTGCTGTGTGTCTCTCTCTGTCAAATAAATAAATAAAATCTTAAAAAAAAAAAAAAACTGATTGTATTTACTCTTCAACAGACCTCCCCCAAAGGAATTTCTAAAAGATGTACATTAAGGAAAGTCGAGATATGAAAAGAATGGTGGCCAAAGAAATGCTTTGAATAAAATATTAATTATAATAAGGTATGATATGTGAGTTTTTTTTAAATAGATTATTAACCTACTAACAAAATTAACATTAGTACAAAAGTCAGGAGAAAATTTTATCGTTTACTAGCCTGTGAGTTAACATATTAATAAATTTTAGATTTTTTTAACATTAGGTATACATGCCATATTTCAAGGGTACCACTAAAAGAAAAAAATATGACACTGAAACCACTAACATCACAAAATGTCATGAGAAAAGCAAAAATAAAAAATACATATTCAATTCAAAGTACAAAAATATTGATAAAAGAAAATGACAATAAAAAGTTCAAGATCAGAGCACAGAAAAAGATCCAAATATATCAATAATTCCAATATATAAATGCACCAATTTTCTTGTTAAAGTTTTAGGATTTTAAAAGTAAATTTTAAAAGAAAATTTAAAAATAATTTTACTTAATATAAAATTTAAATTTAATAATAATAACATTAAATTTAAATAAATTTTTAAATTACAGGATAGAGATATAAGGACAAAAAATTCTCTCCAGAGAGAAGAAAAACACATGGTGGGAAGCTCATCATTTTCCCCTTTAGGCATTTCCTGAGTGCTAACAACAAACTGAGAAGTTGAGAGAAAATTAACCCAAGAGATGGATAGATTCACAGGGCTGAAGAGACAAAAACTGGATATCATAGCTACGAAGGCAGTCAGAGTACGAAGGGAAAAGGTTCCAAAAAAAAATTTAATAAAGAGAATTGAATGTGAAATCATATATTTGTTTTTTTTTTTTTCTCAAGGCATTTTCTCAATCATTCTCAAGGCCTTAAGAGTCAAAGGAGCTCATATATGTGTGGTACCCAATAGGCAAAGATACAGAGCAGAACCTTTAGCTATTTTATAGTACTGGAGAGTCAAACATTGGAATTGTCTACCAAAGATCACAGACCATGGTACACGTTATGATCTTCCAGTTGAGGCCAGATCTAATAAAATCTGTAATCTGGTCTATGATAATTTTGGTTCCTGATGATAAATAGAATCTGCTTCGCCTTTGATTCTCTGACAGAGACAAAGTAAACCTACTTTGAAAATAGATAATATCATAACAGGATCTAGCATTCAATCCCTAATTGCCAGCATGCCAAGATATAAGACAAAGAATCAAAAAGCAAAAAGTCAATAAAAACAGACATGAAGATGAATCAGATTCTGGAATTTGTAGATATGGCTTTAAAATAACTCCAATTAATGTGTTCAATAAAATACAAGAAATAGAAATTATAGATTTAAAAATATAATAGTTGAATTTAATTGGATTGGAATTATTTGGAAAGCGGGAAATATTGATGAAAGATAAAAATACACTCTCCGATACAACAATTCCACTCCTAGGTGTATACACCCAAGGTAAATATAGATATATATGCATATATACCGTAAGTCATATCCAACATTTATAAAAGAACTACCTATAATAGCAACAAAACTGAAAATAAATCAAATATTTTATTAATGGTAGAATGGATAAATCCTTTGTAGTGTAGTTAAATGGTGGAATTCTATACAACATGAAAATGAATGACCCAATTGTACCCACAGCAACATAGACCACACTGACCCAACGAAGAGGGAAGGAAGTTAACAATTGCTCGGAGAGCAAAGTTGTCAGTATCTAGTAAATTTGAAAATGTGCATAACCTTTCACTAAGATCATCTATATCAAATATATTCCTTAGAGAAAAATCTCCTCATCTGAACACAGACATACATGAAAAACACTTTAAAAAGGTTCATATTGACTCCACCAGTGTACCCTTATTAATTATAAGATGTTCATATAATCACCTACTCTGCACAGTTAAATATACCATAGCTACGTGCATTCATTTGGTGAATCTAAAAATTATGCTGAGCAAAAAAGAGTGCAGCACCAATAAAGTTAAGTATGGTCCCATTTATATAAAATGTTAAACACAGAGCAAGCTTATATATCATTTGCAAAGACATACATGTAATGCTGAAGTACAGAAATGTGTGTTAAAACCTCCACTCTATTTCCATTTACTATCTCAAGAAGGCGGGAAATGGGGTGGAGGTGTCCTTTATTTGTATCTGTGTCATTTTATTTCTTTAAAGCATGATCTGAAACAACATGGCATATATTAAACTTACATCCATTATATAACTCTGTACTTTTGTATATCTACAATTCTTTAGATTAAAATTTACAGGATAGCAGATTTACAGTGGTATTTCAAACACCCCCATTTATTCATTGATTATTTAATATGTCAATGGATGATCACTAGTATTTATTATGTGTTTACATTTGTGTCAGGGACTCTAAGTATTTTATGTAGATAATCTTACTTAATTCTCTCTTGATAAACCTGAGTTTGGAATTTATGTCTCTCTTTGTATAAATGAGGTAAAAATATTCTGAAAAAACTCAACCCACCAACCTAGTACATGGATGAATACGTCACACTTCAAAACGGCGAAGGAGGAGGTAGCAAGTGTAGCTGAGGAGATCCTCACTCAAAGTCATAGGGGACTTCAGGAATCCAGACAAAGTGGGATGGCTCCAAGCAGAGGGTCATCCCTGGTGGTCCTAGAGTGGGCTGTCCCGAGCCATGGCCAGGTCGGCTCAGGTTACGGACAGCCTGCTGCTGCCATGGTGCTGCTTTCAGTCCAAGCTCACCCGAGTGCAGTGGGGTCATTTCATGTCCCTTCCTGGAGGAGAATCAGAAAGAGAAAATTACTTCAAATAGTGATGTCTTTCCCTCAATCCATGAGGCATCTTCCTTCCAGAGCCAGATAAAAATCAAGACATCTATGATCTCACAGTGAAGCCTCTGAGTTCAGAGGAGGAACCCCACCAACAAGGATAAAGAAATAAAATCCCACCTCAGCACTTACCAGGAAAAGCAGCAATCAGTGAACTAATGGTGGTTACCATAACACCTTTCTGATATGACTTCTTATATTCCATGCACAAATAACCCAAAAGCTGCTTTTGTCTATATAAGTTATTAATAGAAATACTTTGGTAACTGCCAGGGACTCAAGAATTGGCACCATTTTTTCCAAAATAGGATTTCAATCTAAAAGAATTTTAATTAATTTTCCAAGAATACACCTCATCTGGGAGACCTGTCTTACTTTCATAGCCAGGTAAGTGATAAATAAAACTGTAGCATCTGTTACCAGCTTTGTCTTTAAACTGGTGAAGACTGATCCTGCTATTCAGATCAAGATCAGTCTGTCTTTACTCATGGTGTTAAGGTCATGGACTCTCCATGTCACTCCTACAAGAGGTTTCCATCCTGTGGACCAGCTCATGTGAGTTGCTGACCAGGATGGTAAGCATTTGTTTCAGGTTGGGTTGTGCTCTTTCCCTGACTTGCGAATTGTCACTTGCTTCCCTAAGCTAACCTGCGTAGAGTTTCAAAATCAGAACAAATTAATTGCGTGCGCATCTGCCCCAGTTGGCAGACACCCCCGGCGATACCTCTTGGTTCATCAGATTGCCTAGAACTAAAGGTTGGATGGATCTGGCTTAAACCATCAGAAAGAAGACAAGGTAGAGATGGAATAAAGAACCTCAAGAGCAAAGACCTTCACTTGGGATCTTTTCCAAAAACAAAAGGAAGTCCACTTTGGTGGAACATGGTGAGTGAGGGGGAGGAAATGAGATAATATCAGGGAAAGACTGAGGTCCTGGAGGATCTTCTAGGCCATGAGAAAGATTTTGGGTTTTATTTTATTTTTATTTTATTCTTAGTGCCTAGGAAGCCACTGGGAAAGCTTCAGCAGAAAGGTGAACCCATTGTGGAAGTCCAAGTGGCTTGTCTATTGCAAAAAAGATGAAGGATAGGGTATATATTTTAAAGAAAAGAAAAAGAACTGAATGATGGATCAGATGTCATGCAAGGTGTGAGCGATGCTCACGTTCTTCGCTTCCAACTTTTGTTCTCAGAAGGTCCTGGGCCCAGGACTATGCTGCCGTGCTTCTTTATCAAATCACCTCGTCTCTCTTGCTGGTACAGGAATGGGTCACATTAGCTCTAATTCAATATAATTAGACTATATAATTGTAATACATAATTAGAACATTTTCTAATATTCCTTCTACTTAAAAACATTCTGTGACTAAATGTTTGCTGAATAAATTGAGTTGATTAAAATACATGGCACCCAGAATTTGGGATGAAAAATTAGATGGATGATTGATGGGACCATTCACTGACAGGAAAGACTTAGAGATGAAGGTATGAGGTGGGAACACAGGATGCTCTGACTTGAACATATTATTTGAGATTCCCATTAGGCATCCCTAGTAGATTCCAAGTGGACATGGTAAGCAATTACACAGGAGAATCTAGAACTCAGGGAAGAGGTTTGGGTTAAAAGTATAAATTTTGGAGTTTGCAGCTTATAGATAATATATAGAACTCCTTGTGTTTTCTAGAGGAAAATAACTTCATAAGGTGATATGTAAATACCAATCAGGAAAAAGTATTGCAGCTCAGCTTACTCACAACGAGAAAGAGGAAAAAAATTTAATGTCATCTAAAAGTAGAACAACTAAAAATAATGGAATGTCTATGCATTGGAATCAAATGCAACCACTTAAGATAATATTTATAAGCATCTATAATATTTAAATGCATCTGTAATATTTAAATATTTTGCAACATTTTGATGTTGCAAAATTAAGTAAAAATCTTATGGTATAAACAGTTTGAATTCAGCTATAAAATTTTAGAAGTCTATAGAAAAAGACTGGAAAGAGCTATAACAAAATAACAGAAATTATCTCATCATGATGGGAACACGGGTGAATAAAACAAAAGTTCTCCATATATTTTGAATTTTCAAGATATACTACACTGATTAATTTTGTGTTATAAAATTATTTTGAAAAAAGAAAAAGACAGCTTCTGGTTACCTATTATAAATAGCTAGAGATGAGTTCCTAATAGCCTTGTTTTGGCACTTGCTAAGGGAAAGCAATAAGACAAATTGAGCACCTCATGAGAAAAATTTAATAAATAGAAGACTGCTGATGGATGGCATCGATTGTGTTTTATTGCAAGGAGGTTTCCAGAGCCCAGTTGACCAATGTGTAACCAGCTCCATCTTTACTTCGATGTTAATAAATATTTGACTTCCCCACTCTGGACACTGTTTCAGTGGTCTTACTGCATCACTGACCTTGCAGGCAAACACAGAGACCCTTGACCTTTGCCATCGATTGCTTCTTGTGCTTATCGGCCAGATTCACACTAAAGCCAGCCCCATTTCTTTTTGTTAAAAAAAAAAATGTACTCAATTTAAATCAATAATGCAAAAGTGATCAGTTTGAAGAAATCTCATGAAAAGATTCATTGATTAAAGTAATTGTAGAGAATTATTGCTGCTCTGATGTTTTAAACTCATGTGTAGCAGAAGGAGTGCAGCAAACAACATGTGATGACATAAGAAGGAATTAAATCATCATCTCTTGTTGGAAACCACCACTATATTTGAGCATATTGTGAATTTGGAGTTATAATGTCTTGCTCATGTTTTTCATGAGAATGTAATGACTTATATGGAAAAACATAGCACCCGGTCTACCTATAGGTATTCAGCTGATGATAGTTACATAATTTTCAGAGCCTCTTCCCCTCCTCTAGAAAATGAAAAAAAAAAGAAAAACATTTTAAAAAATAAATAACCAACCCTTTTGATCCCTCCCTTCAAACTCTTTCCCCTATTTGAATTTCTCATCTCAGCATGTCTATTCTAACTGCTCACATCAAGAACTCACTTTGTAGCCAACACATGAGCAAATATTTTTGGCTCTACTTTTAAAATCCATCCATAATCCAACTGTTTTTTATTGGTTATTGGACCATCCCCATATTCTGGTCCAAAACACCATCATCTCTCCCTGGAACATTGAAATATCTAATTGTACCGTTTCCTCCTACCCTTGCTTCCCTTCTGTCACTACTTGGGAAAGCAGCTAAGGGGATCCTTATAAAACACAAATCCGATCACTTCACTCCTGTTTCCAAAACTCTCCAGTGCTTTACCTCTGCACACCAAGTAAAAGCCTAAGCCCCTCCTGTTGCCTATAATGTAGCCTTTGGTCCCAAATGTATACTTCATTTCTAGGCAGCCCATGAATTGTGGCCACTACCTCTTTCAATACTGAAGCATTACAGGGAAACAGGAAGTCTATTACAGAACAAGGAAGAAAATAAGGTAACAAGAGAAAAAGCAAAGATGGGAAGAGAGCTTGACACTCTTATTTCCATTCTTGAGGTATTCTTTTTTTTTTTTTCCAGGCTGACACAAGGCTTGAACAATAGCCTCAAGACTGCCTTAAAACTCTGGAGTGAGAGCAAGCTTCTAAATGTCCACTTCTCGGGAACCAAGCCAGCTGATGAAGAGCACATTGAGTTCTGCCACGGGTTGGCAAAAATTTGAAAAACTTTCTTTCTGATATCATCTGATATGGACCAAACTGAAAGACCTGAAGAGTTGACACTCTGCTCTATTTATGGGGAAGATTCCTCAGTGTTACACTGTGTGTGTGTGTGTGTGTGTGTGTGTACTGCATTCTAGCAATGATGATTCATGTTCTCTAAAGTGGATGAGTAAGGCTGTGGGAGAGTTGGCTGCTGTATGTGAAGCCTCATTGCTTTTCTGAACAATGACAAGAGATTGCATGGGTATTTCTGGACCCTTTCAAGCACTCTTCTGGACTATACTTCTGAAGAGCAGCATGGACCCAAAAGTTTACCTATTAAGGAAAATAAAAAGAACTCAGAAAACAACTTAGCTGTAGCTACAGAGTTTTGAATAGAAAAGGTTGGACCACAGACCACCATCATCCCAGAAAGGACCAAAAACAGATAATTTTCCTAATAAACGTATTGACTATGTACTCCAGTCAACTAGTAAATAATAGAAATGAAGTCACAGAGATAAATATCACTGAAAAGGGAGTTATAGGGATTCATAAAAACCTTTTAGAAAGAATTAAGTTATAAAGAACAGTGCAAATGATAGCACACTTAGTAAGTTAAATAAACTAGGAAAACAATAAATTGGTTACAAAAGACCAGGACAAAAATTCCTGAGCACTCTCTCCATGCCCCACCCCCCACCCCAGTTATTTTTTTCAGGGAATGGATATATGACCTAATTTAGCCAAATAAAAATCATCCCCAGGGCTTTTTTTTTTTTTTTTAATTGGAACAGAGAAGAGAAGCAACAGGCTAATAGCCTTCCTCCTGCGGTGAAGCAGGAGGTGGGCAGGTGGGTGGCCACGTTCCTGATGCATCGAAAAAGCCAGCCTGGGATGATGGAGTCCACATGCTGAGAGAAACAGAGATGGGACATAGTGGGGAAGAGTCCTGGTGTCACCCACGGTGTCTGGGAGACCTTCTAGCAACATGGTTGTTTCAGTGTGGACATCTGGGCCAGTGAAGTCCCCATGTACCTAAGCTCATTCAAGTAACATTTCTGTCACTTATAACCAGACATTAGTGATTAAGGCAAAGCACTACAGATTTTTGAAAAGAAGATTTATAGCTTCCAAATTATCAGAGTAAAAAATATATACAAGCTAACACATACTTACAAAGCAAAATTTTGAAAGCAAAATTATCAGTATATTTGGTTAAAACAGAAAAAGAACATCTAAAAGGAAGGTCAACATTAAAATATTGAAATTATTTCAAATAAAACACTCTATAGGAAAATCTAATTGGGTAAAAAAAGTCCAATTATGTAAAAAAAAAAAAAGGGGGGGCAAATGCAAATGGACACACAGTGTGAATGTAAATTGTCTAAAAGGCAGAGATAGCAGTATTATTGAAAAGCAAAGTAAGGTTTTGTGCAAAAGAATAAATGATTAAAACAGAATCATTTTAGTTGATGAAAGGTTTAATAAAAAGAACTCCTATGAACATTCATGTTCTGTTTAATTTTACTTAGAAATAATTAAAGCAAATTTTGTTTTTTGGGGGAAATTCAGGGAAATTCTGGTGGAAACCCAAGAGTAATACCAGATATTATGACAGCACTCTCAGTCTGGAAAAATCAAATAGACAAACCAAAGAGGAATTTAATAACATAATTGTAGAATTTTTCCACATGTGTACATATTTTTATCTAAAGCCTACAAATAAACAATATACTTTCCTTTCAAGCTGAATGGAATACAGAAATAATACTTTAAAGAGGAGTGTTTCACATTCACTTGGTTTTTTTAGAACAGATCACCAGAGTTCAGTTACTATTTTACAGCCAGAAAGTCCAAAGGGCAGGGAGCAAACAGCCTCTCACTTTGTAAAACTTGCCTGTCGTGGAAAAGGTTTCTATTCTTTCTCATGGAAAAAAAACTTTCCCTGTAAACTGTCCTTCCCTCCATGACAGTTGTTTAGAATTAAAAGGCTCACAAAACCTTTATCCAAAAGAATTCCAAAGTACATTTCAAGCATGAGCACTATTAGGGCTCCATCAAAGGGCCAAGTTGTGACAATGAAATGAGCTCTGACTGTTAAACGTGCATTTGCTCACACACTCACCATTCGCTGAATAAATATTTATTCTGCACTGACTGCATATCAGACATTATACCAAGGCATACAGAAGTGAGCGATGGTGGTTTCACGTCAATTAAATTATTATGTAGATGTTGAAAGTGCTATGAAGAAAAGGAACAGAATGCCAACAGTGAACGTCTGATCTTCAAAGACAAAAACAGGCACAATAATGAAATTGAGAAGCAGAACATCCAAGACAGGAACTTCTATTTTCAAAATATCAAAGAGTTACCTGAAGTGCTGAGCTGCTTTCCTCGTGTTTACAACCGAAAGACAGACGCCTACTTTTCAGGATTAGGGTGAGGAATAAATGTAACAATAAAAACAATCACTTGCTCTATGAATGTTCATAGGTAGACAGTGGACAACAAAATTCACAGGCTTTGAAGCTAAACAGACAGGGTTCCAACCTTACTTACCATAACTTTCCTTCTTTGTTTCTGTTCTGTAAAGTGGGGGTAAAACATTAATGTGAAATGCATGAAATTGTGGATATTGGTGTGACTCACAACAAACCAGGTTGCTGGTTCAACAGCGGTTTCTCCTGAGGAGCTGTGAGGAGTTGGTGGCATAACCCAGAACCCACTCCCCATCTGATGGGTGCCCTTCACCCCCGAGTGTTTGAATCATATATAGGAGAAATGGAAGCTCCTGGTTGCATGCATGTAGTCATAAAAGTTGTGCTCTTCTCCTTCACCGGAAGCCTCTGTGCAGCAGGTGAGAACAGGCTGTGGGATTTGAGCAGAACCCAGGTGTGGCTCCGGTGCCCACCACAGGTCCAGCTCCCAACTTCTCTGAATGTTCAGAAAAAGAAGGGGAGGATCTCTTTCACTTCTGCCCTGGGAGGCAAGTTCAGCTCGCAGGAAATAAGCTTTGGATTACTAACAGTGTGTAATCGAAATCCATCTTCAGCTTTGTCATGTGAAAGGAATGTTTCAGTGTTTGACATCTTGCTAAGCTAGTACCCACCCAGAGAGAGGGACCTCATTCATCAATACCTACATCGTCTCTAGAGTCTGCTCACCAGTGTGGTTCAAGGTGAAGGGGCATGACCTCCTTGACATGTAATACTATGTAGCGTGGATGGGGGGGCATAGTGATAGTAGAATCATAATTGAGGGAGGGCCCGCCAACCCTTCCTGCATGTGTGGATATTAACACAGAACTACATTTATGGGAAGGTGGTGGAAATTACAGGAAGTTCAAAATTAATCAACCTGCTATCCCAACTACCCTTGCCTCATGACTGGTGCTATGGGCCTGGAAGAGGGAAGAGCAGGGATTATGACAAGGACACAATTGTGACTCAGTGAACAAGTTCAGCTCCTTTCTTGTGAGGACTAGGGACACGAGTCACTCACAGACATTTCCAATATGCACCACATCCAGGGCCAAGTCATCTTATATGGTTTTCTTATTGATTGATTGATTTATATACAGTATAGAGCAAGGTAGAAATTAATTCAGTTTTGCGGATAACAATTGCAACAAGCACATGGTCTCACTTTCCTTAAAATAACTCATTGAGTGCTTAAACCCACCTGGACACGTGTATATCCAGACTCCTCACTTTCCAGCATGCACACATGCACACACTTTGGAGACACATGATGTACCTTCATCTTACAAACCAAAATTTGGTGGCCCCTCCAAACCCTGTAGACAGCTGGGAGAAGCCCGTCCCATGAACCTGGCATGATGTTTCATCTTCCTCCAAATAATATGGAAACACTGCCAGTTTTTAAGTCTTATTTCATACACAATCCTGGGATTTACCAATTTAAGCATATGACTCATCTCCTCCTTTAGAAAGGACCTAAATACCACATGATGGTGTGGTCTCTATAATAGATAACCAAGAAAAATATTATTTCATACACAATCCTGAGATTTACCAATTTAAGCATATGATTCATCTCCTCCTTTAGAAAGGACCTAAATACCACATGATGGTGTGGTCTCTATAATAGATAACCAAGAAAAATACATGAACCTCAAAACATGTTTCCAAAAAAAGTAACTATTAACACAGTACCTGAAACATATAGCTTTTAAGTATTTTCAGTCTGGAAAAACAAAACATGTTTCCAAAAAAAGACTATTAACACAGTACCTGAAACATATAGCTTTTAAGTATTTTCAGTCTGGAAAAATTGAAAGTTCTAAATGTTCTCTGATAAGAAATTAACTTGTCTTTCTTCTATTATGTAGACTACAAGTCATTAAAAGGAAATTTGGAAATAAGTTTAATGGTATAAGAAAATATTCACTATGTAAAGGTTTGATTCCTTGTATGTTAAACAAATGCACAGTCAGAAGAAAACTCAATAAAGTGTTACCTGTGTGTGTTTCAAGTAGTTTTCGTTTCCTTCTCTATGAGTTTTCTATATTTTCCATGAGTATTAAGAAAAAGTTATAAGACAAAAAATGATAAATATAATAATTAAGAAAAATAAGGCAAAAAAATATGATTCTACTTGTATTACCCAATTTTTAATCCAAAAGTGACTTTAAGAGTATTCCAGGGGTGTCTGGGTGGCTCAGTTGGTTAAGCACCTGACTTGATTTCAGCTCAGGTCATGATCTCAGTGTGGTGAGATCCAGCCCCACATCAGGCTCTGTGCTCAGGGTGGAGTCTGCTTGAGATTCTCTCCCTCCCTCTCCCTTTGTCCATCTCCCCTCCCCATGCCTCTCACTCTCACTCTCTAAAATAAATAAATAAAATCTTTTTTAAAAAAAGAAGTATTTCATATAAGTACATATGCTTTTCAAAATAGTTTTGGTGATTTCCAAGGAAAGATATAATACTGTCACTGTTAATTGGTAAGAAATCAATAGGTTAAGAACAGCACATCCCTGGAAAATGGAAGTTGAACAGTCTTTAGTTTTTTACTCTACACCATAATAATTACTTTACATTTTTCACCTAGTAATTAAGGCCCAAGGGCAGGGCATTTCTTAGCAGCTAATAAGCATCAGAGTTAACTGCCGAGGATGAGCTTTTCCTTTATTGCTTAATTATATCAAATCTAGTTTTCATTTTTCTTCAAAGCAGAAGTGTCTTTTAGTAAACCAATTTCACACATTTCTGAATATGTGCTTGTAAAATGAATGACTGTATACCCCATTCTATTATATTAGTATCTTTTATGACATCAGAGATGTGTATATATCAAAAATATTGGGTTGTAAAGAAAGCAGCAAATATTTCAAGACATATTTAAAAGAGAATTAATAACTCGCTGATAAAACATTACTTAATAAGAGAAAAATGCCACCAAATAAAAAGACTAAAAGGAAAAATATCAATCCTAATGTGGCCTGAGGTGGAAGGCAGAGAAATGAGTCATAGAAGAGTCTAATTGAACAGATGCCCTGTTCTTGCACAAGAACTTCCAGTAGGCAGACAGAGGAAAACAACCACATTTGCCTTTGTATTATTGCACTTTGGAATATAGATGAGAGAAAAGTCTACTATAAAATTTAATTTTCATATTGTCTTTCCTACTCACTCTCGGTGGGACCACACCCATTCCACAGGTAACCCCCTGTGATCACCATGAACGTCATCCAGGATGGCAGAAAGGGATTGTCTCCCATATCAACCATGCCAAAGGCAGAGCCCCTGCGAGCACTGGGCTAACCAGGGCCATGAAACTGAACAGTGGTTTCCACGGGACGGGGAGGCACTCTGGTTATGTCATAGGAGTGTAAAGGAAGAATGGCATCATGCAGGCTGATTAGTTTCCAACCCCAGATGATCGTTCCCAAGACCTTTAAAGCATTATATATATATATAATAAAGAAATATATAAATTTATATTTATATATATAAAGAAATATATATATTTCTTTCTTAAGTATAACATACATGCAGTGAAGTCTAAAAACCTTAAGAATGCAATTTGGTGATACTTTATGATTGTATATACCTGTCCATTAACCATTGAAACCAAGAGATTCTTTTAAGCGATCCAGAAGCTTCTTTTCAACCCAAATCCCTTCCCCAAGGTAACTATTATTCTGAATTTTATCACCACTGATTAATTGTACTTGTTCTTGAATTTTATATGAATGAAATCATATCCCATATATTCTTTTATGTCTTGGTTTGCTCTTTCAAATTTATAGCTGTGAAATTCATGTATGTTGTTGCCTATAGTAGAAGTTTGTTCTTTTCATTTAAAAAAAAAATACCATAATTTACATATACATTTTGATGGTGATAGACACCTTGGTTCTTTTGAGTTATAAAGCTGCTGCAAACATTCTCATACATTGCTTGTTTGCACATTTTTAGGCATTGCAGTTAGGGATATGCCCAATTGAATGGCCAGATTATGGAGGAAGCATGTGTTCAGCTTAATAAAGACCAAAAAATATTTTCTGAAATGGTTGTACCAATACAGTCTACCATGAGCAATGTATGAATATTCTAACTGCTCCAGATCCTCATCTGTTATTGTCAGGTTTCCTATTTCTTTGTGTTTTTTGTTTCCTTCTTTTGTTTTTTGTTTCCTTCTTTTGTTTTTTGTTTTTTTTTTCCTTTATTTTTACTTTATTCATCTGGTGGGTGGTAGGTGTATTAGTATCTCATGGTTTTACTTTGCTTTTCTCTGATGAGTAACAATGTAAGTAACATTGTCATAAGCATTGTGTTTATATGGGTGTACTTTTGCCTGTTTAAGTTTTTTGTCTCATTATTATAAGGTTGGCTATAATTTCCTGATTGATATTAGATGTTCTTATAATTTGGATAAAGCTTTTGTGAGGAATTGCATTTCACATAACTTCCATTTTCTGTGTTGCCTTTTCCTTCTTCTCATGTAACCTTTTGATTTAAAAAAAAGGGTTTTAATTTTAATGAAATCCATTATTTCAATAATCATTTTGTTAGTGCTTTTTGTGTTCTGTTTAAAAAATTGTGCTTATTCCAATGTCATGAAAATATTTTTGTCTTTTATTAGCTTGATTATTTTACCTTTCAAATGTAAATATACTCATTCCATTTTTTTTCCCTATGGCTTTTTGATCCTGTGGTATGATGCATTTTTTCAGATTATAAACTATTGCTTCTTCCCTATTCCTCTCCCTTCTTTCCTTCCTGAACTTGATTACATATAAATTACAACTTTCATCATGCCCCATGGGTCTATTACCCCCGTCAGTTGCATTTTAAATCCATTTTTCCCCGTGTATGCTTCAATCTGGACATTTCTTCTGGCTAATATTTATGTTTGTTTTCTTCATTTTTGTCATGTAGTTTTCAGTTCTAGAATTTTCATTTGACTCTTTACAATAGATTTAAGCTCCCTGATAACATTTTTCATTTTTTTCCTTTTTAATATGTCAATCATATTATTTTGAAGTCTCTTTCTAAAGAACCCTTGGATATGTTTTTGTTTTGTTGATTTTCTTAGTTTTTTTTTTTCTCTTTGTTTTCAGTTATTTGGTGTTGCCTTTGTGTAAGTCTGGTAATTAATTTTCTGAGTTTCAGATACTATATATGACAATTTGTATAGGCACTGAATGATGTTGCTTTTTATTTATTTTTTTTTTAATTTTTTTTTTAATTTTTTTTTTTTAAGATTTTATTTATTTGCGAGAGAGACAATGAGAGACAGAGAGCATGAGAGGGAGGAGGGTCAGAGGGAGAAGCAGACTCCCTGCTGAGCAGGGAGCCTGATGTGGGACTCGATCCCGGGACTCCAGGATCATGACCTGAGCCGAAGGCAGTCGCTTAACCAACTGAGCCACCCAGGCACCCTGATGTTGCTTTTTCTAAAAAGAAGAAGAAGGAGGAGGGGGAGGAGGAGGGGAAGGAGAAGAAACATTATTTCCTTTATGGGCAAATAACATGCAGATCACATTGATTTAGTACAGGTAGAATTTTAGGTTTGCTATGGCTGGGCTTTTTCTATGGAACTCTTACTCTTATGCTATGGCTTTCTCCCTGGAATATAGGCCTTCCAGGCTTTTGGCTGACTGACTGGAGTATTTATTGAGGTGCCTCCATTATAACATGTCTGGAAGTCTAAACTTTACTTCTTAGCACCGAGAGGCCATAAATACCTTTGTTCATCATTTTATGCCCCCAGATGTTGCTGTTATTGTTGTTGTTATTTTTTAAGTGAGTTTTACTCTGCACATAGTGAGATTTGAAGTCATCAATCCTTGTAGATCACACTGGGCTTCACTTAGCTCTTTCTCTACCCTCTACCTCAATTTTCCAACTCTGAGACAAACCCGGAATAAAACTCTCTCGCCAGTTGATCAAGACTTTTGTCAACTCCTGGATGATGATTTTAGTTTGTTTCTATTCCACATAAGGCAAATTGTCTATAGCCCTAACGGGTGAAAAAAACAATAGAAAGTGGGGGCAATTTTTATAGGATTTCTCTCTGACATTCGATTCCTTGTGCCCAGTCTTCCTACTCTGTACTCCAGTATTTCAAAATAACTACTCTATGTATTTATTTAACCAAGGCAGGAAGATTAGGCAAATACAAGCCACTGTTTAATAGCAGAAGAGAAAGTCTGCTTCTTCCATTATTTGATTTTGCACTGAGGGAAAAAAAGGTAACTTTTAATAAATTACATCATAATCTTCAAGCAAATATGTATGCTTATGAAACTTCTTTAATAAATTCCTTTATATAAAGATTTGATGTATTTGCTCAATAATTATTATATGTTTGTATGAATTTATGAAATAATATATTTATTTTAAAAATCTTTTTTGAGACAACTTTAAAATAAAATAAAATAAATTTTTTTTTTTTAAGATTTACTTATTTATTTATTTGACAGAGAGAGATGCAGCGAGAGAGGGAACACAAGCGGGGGGAGTGGGAGAGGGAGAAGCAGGCCTCCCGCCGAGCAGGGAGCCCGATGCGGGGCTCGATCCCAGGACCCTGGGATCGTGACCTGAGCCGAAGGCAGACACTTAATGACTGAGCCACCCAGGCACCCCATAAAAATCTTTTTTTGAGTGCCAATTCTGTGACAGGTTTTGAATTCTCCAGAAATTCTAAAATAAATAGGAAATCAACTCAGTCTGAAGGAGTTTAAAATTTATTGAAGGAAGAACATTAGCATTAAAAATGGGTGAGCAAGTTGCTGTGGTAACCAGAAGGAATGAACCTAGCCACCAAAGAAGTCTTCCTGGAGGAAGTGACATATGAGATAAATCCTGAAGTTTAATTAGTGTTTAGTCAGGTAATGCTATGTATGAATTTGGGGGGCTAGGCTTAAGCCTGTGGGTTTGTAAACTAGGGAATTCTAAAAAATGGGAGTAGCATTTGCAAAACACTGAATATGAAAGAAAACATAGATTATTGAGAGACATGCAAATGGTATGGAACCTCAAAACAAAAAAAAATTTTTTTTTTTTTTAAAGATTTTATTTATTTATTTGACAGAGAGAGACACAAGCAGGGGGAGGGGAGAGGGAGAAGCAGGCTTCCCGCGGAGCAGGGAGCCCGATGTGGGGCTCGATTCCAGGACCCTGAGACCATGACCCGAGCCGAAGGCAGACACTCAACGACTGAGCCACCCAAGCACCCCAAAAAAAATTTTTTAAAGGAGGTTAAGAAATGAGCCTGCAGAAGTAATCATATTGTGGGGAATCTTTTATGTCATGGTAGGGAGTCTGAATGGGACTACAGTCTGAACGCTACAGCTATCAGTGAAGGATTTCAGACAGTGACCATAATTAGATGGAGATATTATTCTGGAAGTATTGGTGAATTGTGAAAAATTGTGAAAAGCCAGGTCAGAGCCTGAGGCTGTAATCTGGGCATCAGCTAATTGGGTCTCGAACCAAGGTTGTGAATGTATGATTAGAAAGAAGTGAAAAGCCAGTACATCAATCTTTTTTCAGTTTTTTATCATCATATGCTTGAAAAAGTCAAATTAATTATGTGTTCATAGAATTAAATCAATGCACATCTCCCAGACAACAGAAACGAAGTTAATTAAAGCACTGGGAGCATATGGAATGCCTTATAGCCTATTTAAACTTACTGTCACTTCAACAATGACATTCTTGATTAGCGCCCAGAAAAATGGTTACTCTGGTCTAAGGAATATTAAACTTTTTATTACTCCAGGAGGCCAGTATGACTAGATTAATATAATGATAGAAACAACCATCTAAATATTATAAGAACCAAGAGGGAAAACATGATATTAAAATTAACTTAAATCAACACCAGTCTAAGCAAAACCCTAAATGTAAGGAAGGTATAGTCCATGTTTTAAAGAGCCATGTTATCTTGCATTTTCTTGTGGTTCACTGTTTCTTGGTGGCGAAAGGGAGATGAAAGTTCATCTCACCTAGGGAGCTTTGCCGATCAAGCCACACTACTCACTCACCACCCAACACTGACATGCTGACATGTTTAGTGCACTTAAAAGTCACTTACAGCATGTAGTAACATGTAGATTCCAAGACCCTAGCTCTGGAATTCTGAATTCCAGTTCTGAGAAAAGACAAGAAATATGCATTTTTAAGGAACATCTCAGTATTTTGACATTCATAGTTTCCAGGTTACTGTTCTAGGAAGTGAAGTGGTGGGTTTATGTAATTTAACAATGCTGCATACATTTATTATCGACCAAAAGGTAAGCAGGTTTAAAAGAACAAACAAATCTAGGTATTTAGAAACTAGTAACACATAAAAGTTATTTTACTAAATGAAACCAGAAAATGTTCAAGGGTGATGTATGTGTATTGATTTGTAGATTGACAGCTATTTCCTAAACCTGAACTAATTCATGGGGGGAAAGATAGATTTGACCATATAAAATTTTAAAACATTTGTGAATTACAAGCATTATAAACAAAATTAGCATGTAAACAGACTAGAAAAAAGCTGTAGACGGCATCTAAATTGTCCTTATAATTTAATAAGAAAAATCAATAGAAAAAATAAACCAATAGAAAACCAATAGAAAAATGGGCAAAAGAGATGAACAAGCAAGATGTAGAAGAAAAATTAGTTGAAAATATTTTAAATGTTCCATTTCACTGTTGAAGAAAACAAGGGTAATGGTAAAAGTGGGGTAGAATTTTCTTCCTTTCAATTTTGCTAATTTTTATTTTAATGATAATACTTAATGCAAGAAAGGATGCCAGAACTATGACCATAAATTATATGAAGTTTTATGTTTTTGAGCAAATAATCAGATATGTGCACATAGACTTCTATGGAAAGATATTTAAGATGTCATTATACATACATTAAATTGGATACCTCACAGTATTTAATAGTAAGGTCTAACCCATTGCAAGTGTAGAAACTATAAGTAAGTCTCATCAGGACAGTCCTTTATTGCATAAAAAATTACACTGGACCAAAAGAAGAACAGTAAGAATCCTAAGAATAGTAACAGCAACAAAACAAGCAAAACTCTTGTTCCGTTATTTTAGGAGTGTTGTTTTTACCACTTATTAAAAATGCAGATCACTGAGGGACTGGGCCTACTTCAAATCCACAGAATCCTAATTTCTGGGCATTGGACCTACATATCTACAATCCTTTTAAGAGGACTGTCTTTTTGTTTGTTTGTTTGTTTGTTTGTCTGTCTGTTTGAAGATATTAAAGATAGAGAACCATTGTGGAAAACTACTTCATTCTTTACTTAGTGACTCTACTTATTTCTTAGCAAGTGTACACTGCACTGTCTAGTTGAAATTCAGGCTCAAGGACCTTAATTGCAGTGAGTCTACCTGACTAAATTCTACAATCCCTGGCAGGGGTTCTCTCTTGCAAGTGACCTTTTAATGCAAAGAAAATAGCACCCAGAGAATCTTCTTTGTCTGCTAAGTCGTCACCTAAGCCACATCAAACCTGTTATGGAATGAAGCTTGGCATTTATTTTTAAAAAGAAAGTCTTCATCCGAGCCTGGGTGGGGATAGTTCAGACATGTTTGAGGTATCCATCCCTTATTAATGCATCAAGAAAGAATTCTAATATTGAGCTTTCAGTGGCATTCTGAGCATGGAGGGACATGCTGAACAATTCACACTGTCCACCAACAATTTGCTTTGGGGCACACTTAGAGGTTCGCGCTATCATGTTAGCCCATCTGCATTAGGGCAATGAGGTATTAGATGTGATATTCTTCAATCACTTACATCTGAATGGGACAAGGGAAGCTTGTTGTCAGAAGCAAAAACATCTGGCAATACAAGTGGTGAACAACTGTGCTTGAGCTCTGATTTTGAGATGGACATATGAGTACTTAATTTTATTTGGATGACTGTATTATAATAAAAATTATGCCCCTAGGTTTTCCTTAGAAAAGCAATCTATACAAATCTCTAGGTTTTCCTTACAAAAGCAATGTATACAAATCCTTAACCAAAGAGTCAAGTTCCTTTCTCCCCTAGAAATTTTTGAATCTTGTTGAATCTTGTTATGCTCATTAACTGAAATATTCTAAAAATACCCTATATTAAGTCAATTTGGGGCAACCAGATGTAAGTTTAGGGTTGCTTCCCCTGAACAATCTCTACATATGCTGAAAGCAGAAAGACCAAGACAATGCAATGACTACCTTTTGGAAAAGTTGTCCTTTTTTTCTTCACATTCATCATCTCATGTGTGTACTTTTCCAGCTGTTGTTATTTTTACTTACTTCAGGAAGGCTGTTGAGAAACAAGACACTGGGCTAAAAAAAAAGAATGAAATGTTTTGAACATACTGATCTGGAGATGCCTGTAATTGAGATAGCACAGCTGTGCAGGGAGTTGGATGTAAATCTTAGTTCAGGGGAGAGGGATAACCCGGAGATCAAATGTATGGACTATCAGCATATAGAGGGCATTTAAAGAAATGAGAAGTAAATCACTAAGAAAATGAGTGTAGGGGAGAAGAGGATGAAGCACCGAGCCATGTGCCACTGTTGAGGATAAACAAGAAATAGAAGCTGAGCAGGAGCAGCTAGTAAAATAAGTCATCTAAGTTGCTAGTGAGATGACCAGAAACCCAGGAGTCTGGGGTGTCCTGGAATTAGAGTGAAAATCACAAGGTTAAGTTAGTGTCAATTGTGCGAAATGCTGCTGATAGATCAAGTCAAATAAGGGGAATTAACCACTGAGTTTAGCAATGGAGAAGTCACTTATGGAGACAGTTCTCCCAATAGATTGTTGGAAAGGAGAGCAGAGAAATGGGGTAGTCACCAGAAGGGGATGGGAGGAGGGTTTGGCTTTGTTTGTTATGGTTGCTTTTTGTTCAAGCTGGGAAATTACAGCAATGTTGATGATAATAGGAGTCATGCAGGAAAGAGAGGGAAAAAGAGTCAGCAGAGGACAGAATAACCTGTCGCAGGAGCACCATTCTTGAGTAGGCTAGAAAAGACAGATTCCACCACATGAAGGGAGGGGCTGGGCCAGGTAAGAGGAGGGCTGGCTCAGCAACTGGAAGGAAGATGGATACTGGGGGGCAGCTGGATGTGGCTGAGCAGCAGCAAGGGTGGAAAGTGGGTACATTTTCTCCTTAGTGCTTCCATCTTCTCAGCAAATTGGGGAGCAAATCATCTGCTGAGACCGAGGATGGAAGAAGAGGTGTAAGAGGTTTCAGGAGAGGGCAGAAAGGTTGAAACTGAATGGACTCAGGAATCTGGTAGTATTTCTCAGTGACATTAAAGGCTGACTTGACATTAGTGGTCATTAATTTCAGGTAAAACCAGTCACCACAGCTCTATGTTTTCTTCAAGAAAACATGAAAGCAGGGGCGCCTGGGTGGCTCAGTCGTTAAGCGTCTGCCTTCGGCTCGGGTCATGATCCCAGGGTCCTGGGATCGAGCCCCGCATCGGGCTCCCTGCTCCGCGGGAAGCCTGCTTCTCCCT